>NC_081423.1:43337781-43695281 GCF_949786415.1 Peromyscus eremicus
TCACCAAATACTTACTGAATGTCTACCAGGCACCAACCTGTCAATGGAGGACACACCAAGGAACAACCAGGAAAGCCATCTACAAAACAAACAGGGAAATTACATGCTACTTAGAAGTGGGAAGGTGTTCCAGGTTAGCATGTATAGTAAGAAGGGGCACTGTACTGAGGCAAGGGGTAGGATATGACATCAGGAAACTCCTAAGGGCCTGTGTGACCATCAGCCACTGGGAACACTGAAGAGTCAGACTAGGGGAGGAAGACTGGAGAGGTGACTCAGCCAGAGGACCTGTATTTGGTTTCCAGCGCGCACACACGCGCACACACGCACACGCGCACGCACACACACACACACACACACACACACACAGTGGCTTGAAACCATCTTGTTAACTCGTTCCAGGGATCCAACACCCTCTTATCTGCACAGGCACAGGTATGCTCATGGTGCACAGACATACATGCAGGCAAACCACTCATATGCATAAAATAAAATTTAAGTTTCATATTTTTATTTTATGTGTATGAGGTTTTTGCCTGTATGTATGTATGTATGTATGTATGTATACTACATGGATGTCTGGTACTTGGAAGAGGCCAGAAGAGGGTGTCTGAATCCTTGGAACTGGAGTTACAGATGGTGATGAGCTTCCATGTGGGTGCTTGGAATTGAACACCCCCAGCTCCACCCTGTCCTCTGCAAGAGCAGTCAGTACTTGTAACCATGGGCCAGCGCTCCTGTTCTCTCCTCCCTTAAATTGTTTTTTAATTACAAAAATAAAATAAAATAAAATTAAAAATTAAGAAGCAGGGAAGAAAGTCAGCCTCAGCCCTCCAGCAGGGTCCATATCATCTTGTCTGTGCACATCTTGCAGACTTGGCCTTGTAAGTGATTGCATAGAGGAGTAGGTAAGTCAGGAAGTGCTGTTGGTAGTTCCCAGCACTGATCTGTATTGTTATCACCAGACTCGATGGTGCCCACAGTAGGCCATCTGGTTCTAATAGCGCCTCAGGACTGAGTGACATAGGTTCCCAGGCCAGGTCACTGAAGACCAACACTTAAGCATCCCTGCATTTCAAAGGTGGGGAGATTGGACCTTATCCTTTAAGTTTCATCCTGGGCAGAGGTCTGCTCTTCAGGTCACTAAGGAGGTCCCTTATTGCATAGTAGGGCCAGAGGAAACTCAGAAATGCCAAGCATGGCTGTAAATTCTGATTCCCAGTAAAGGGAACAACCTGTATACTCTGGACATTCACTTGATAAGGACATCTGGTTTGTTGTTTCTTTTTGTCTGAGAGAGGGTCTCAAGTATCTCAGCCTGGCCTCAAACTTGCAATATAGCAGATGGCCTTGTATTCCTGCCTCCATCCCCCAAGTGCTGGGATTCCAAGTCAGTCCCCTTATGCCCAACTTGGGATCCATTTTTAAAGCATCTTCCCATTCCAATGGCAGGCTTGGGGTGACTTTCAGGACAAGGACCAGGAGGCACAACAATGGCATCATACACTCCTTCCTAGGCTTCACCAGGTTTCAGGGAGGGCTGGGAGGAAACAGCATCACCTTCCTGCTAGCCTGGTTGGCATACCACCATGGGCAGGGTTGGATGAGAAGGTGTATGGAGACTTCAGTGTGTGCAGGGTGGGGTTTAGTGTCAACTGCTGACCCCAAGTGTAGGAAAGGTAGCTCCTTTCCACAGAGCAGATAGGTGCCTCCTGAGGAGGAAGAGAAGCTATGGGGGAGTGTGATCTGGGTAATCTTGACTTGGAAAACCTGAATGGATATTTGAATGGATGTACAGATGCATAAATGAATGAATGGAGAGATGGATGGAGTGGGTGGGTGGATGGCCGCGTGGGCAGGGAGTGGTTTAGAAAAGGGCTGGTTAGCAAAACTCAGTCTAAGTGCTGCACTTCCTTCATCATGTTCCAAAGGTCTGCCATTTGCGAGGTGGCAGGCCCACCCCCTCCTGAGGTCCAGCCTCAAAGTCCCAGTCTTCTTTGTCTCATCATATTCTCTGGCTATCTTTAGGCACTACCTCCCTCGTCGCTTGCCCCCAGGATGCCCTACGCTTGCCCAGTGCTGCCTCCTTCGCCCCCCCTCCCCAAACCCTGAACCTCTAGGTCTGTGGGGTTGGTCAGAGCCAGGATCTCCCCGGTGCAGTTCTTGTGCAGTGAAGGGAAGCTCGACATGGAGGTCCCCCTCGACCTACCTGTCTACACCTACACCCACACCCCCACACGTCGTTTTTGTGCCCCAACCCCAGCACTACTTGTTCGCACCTTAAACAGCTATTTTGCCTCTGTGGGATTCTCTAGGGTCAGCTTCTGCCTGCCAAGCTTCAGACCCTAGGCGATCACAGGCAGCCTAAGATCCCTGCGTGTGGCCAGAGCACGCACAGGCGCAATGTCCGTACTTTTTCAGTCCCGTGGCCCTACACAGCAGCCAGCCCTGTCGCAAACAAGCCCACACGAATACACAACGCCCTCGGAACACAGCCCACGCAGGCAGCCCCGCCCACGCAGTCACACTACCACCTATAAACAATCGCACACAAACACCACCCCCACGCAACCACTGCATCACTCAGTCCCTCCGAGACCTACCGGCATGTTCAGAAGCTGGTTTCTAGTTAATCCCACCCCACCCCCCACCCCGATCCCCAGCCCGTGACATTCACACGTAGGGCAGAACAGAAATTTATAGCCACACTGATACACGGTCCTGAACGCACAGCCAAGGGCTCACCCGTGGGCTCGTAAGTCACTGGAAAAAAATATTAAAGCGTTCCCTCCCTTCTAGCTTTGATACGCACGCGCGCACGCACAGCACCCCCTTCCTTCCCCGCCCCCACCCCGTCTTTAGGCGCCTAGGAACCTCGCAGCCGTGACCTGGCCTTAGCGGTGAGAGCCGCGGGAGCGTCTCCGCTGCGCCCCCTCCTCCCGCTCGCGCCCAGCTTACCACTCCTCCCTGCCCCCTCCCTCTCCTCCCCTCCTCCGCGTCTGGGGCGCGGGCTGCGCGCAGCCAAGCCCCCTTGTCGCGTGCCCCTCCCCGCGCGCGCCCTTCGCCCGCATCGTGCTAGCCCAGTGGATGTGGCCACAAGGCCGTCTCTAATTACCTCCTGTCCCCCGGCGGCCAGTGAATAATGGCTACTGAGGGCACTCGCAGGCGCTGCTGAGCAGGAAGCGAGGGGCTAGAGGCGCGGCGCGCACGGGAGCGCGAAAGAGAGGAGCGAGCCCAGCGCCGCCGCTTGCGGCGCGCAGAGAAAGGAATCGTGTGAGCGCTCACATTTTTTTCTCCCAAGGATCTCATCTGGCCGTCGGGTACTGGAAGAGGCGAGGGGGAGAGTGCACCATAGCAGAGAGACGGCAGGAAAAAAGGGAGACTACGAGACGCGCCGCGCCGGCGCCCCGAGACCCAGGAGGAGCCCGCAGGTATTGTTGGCGGCGGAGCTTTGTGTCTTAGGCGGGCTGCTCCGGGCGAGGGCTCCCTGAATCCCGGCCCGCCGCCGCTCTCTGACCTGCAGCAGGGCTGCTGATGGGGGTCGCCGCGGGCACCCCTCCCACCGCGCCGCGATCCTTGTTGGAGTTGCGGGTTTGCGTGTTTGGAGGTTTTCCATGTGGGTGGAGGGGATCAGTCTAGGAGAAGGAATTTCTTTTCTTTTCTTTTCTTTCTTTCTTTCTTTTTTTTTTAATGGCCGCAGCAGTTAGGTTGTGATGGGGATTCTCCCCTCCCTTTTGCTCCACAATGCCTTGGTGAGCGGTCTCCGCGACCGAGCTACTCGTGGAAGAATTGGGGCTGAGATGTCGCGGCGGGTGGCCGCAGATGGGGATGCTGGAGAAGGAAGGAGTTCATCACAAGTTCGCAATCTGTGTCCGGAAGCTGGTCTGGCCTGGGAGGGCGTTTCGAGCACCGGTCCTACTGTGAGCAACCAGTGAGAAACTTCCCGAGAGTGCTGTCTCCCGGGGGACAGTTCCCTGGCGCCTCTGGGCGCTACTGCAGCCCCTCCTCTCAGCCTTGGAGCGTTTAAGGTCGCCCCCCCCCTTCCCGACAGCTTCCGGATCTGATGGACTGATCAGCTTCAAACACTTCCCCTAGATACCCCTCCTCATTCCCTGTATAGTGCCCTCTGTCCTGCACCCGCCTAACAAAACAGCCGAGTGACCAACCTGACAATAAAATCTAATGCCTTTGCAGTGAGGGGCAGGGGTCATGACTCAGCCTCTCCTGTGACTGCTGACCCCTGGGCTCTAGGCAGGGGAAGGGAGGCCCCCTTTCTTCCTGTTTGGGATAGAGAGGTTACCACTGGGTGGTGTAGAGAGGAGACAAGTAGGGGTGCCCAGCAGGGAGAGTTGGGGTGCACTGGCTGGGTTGTGGAGTCTGCCCGCCCGGGCTTGACGATTGGCTGATGCCTTTGGGCACGTAGAAGGGCCGCTCTAACCTCAGCCTCCTCCCCTCCTGTACATTGCAGGCTGAGAGGTGATCCCGGAGGTGATGTGTTTGTGTGACGAAGTGCTTGGCTTCCTGAAATCCACAGCAGACACCACTGCTCTGGTGACCCAGAGATCTGATGCCTGCACCTCTCCCTGGGATGAAATGGGGTGAAGGGATACTGAGGGGTGAGGGGAGTGGTAGGAACAGTTCCTTTCCACACTAGTGCCTGAGGGGAAGGAGGTCTATCCTGGAGAATTCCTGGGGACTGCAGTCCAGAAAGGGGGAGGGCTCAGCTCCAAGGGAAACCTCTGGATCAGAGCCTTGGCACTCTAAGCTGTCAGATCTTTTCACTTTTGGGTTTGTGGAGGAGTGTGGGGCTAGCTGGGCGTTATGAACCCCGGCTTTGATAGATTCCTAGTTGAGCAGCTCAGAGGCAAGAGGGCTGGGGTCCAGATATCATAGGCCAGCTGTTCACCTCTCTCCCCAAAGACAGGGCTCTTGGGGGAGTAAGGAGGCACCTTCGGAGTTAGGGGACTGGATTGTCTTTAGACTGCTCTGTGGTTGGGTTCAGGAACCCAAAGAGTTAACCTTCCCCCAGAAATTGCCAGTCCCTAAACAACAGAGAAACAGTAGTTAGCCCCTTCCTACTAACAGCATGCTACTGCCTGGCTGGAACTGCAGATCCAGACCCTGCATTCCCTGTTGATGGCAGCTGCAGTCTCTGCCACTCGCTGAGCAGGAGGCACGCTGGTTCCTTGTTTAGGGACCTTATAGGAGACCCAAGTCAGAGCCTGGAGAGGGTCAGGCAGCCAAGCTGTGTCCTTGTGGCTCAAGGGGAAGAGGTTACAAGCCTGGTCCTGGAAACCGGGAGGGATGTCATCATGGGGGCTGGGTTTAGGAAGAAGACCTTTCTGACCCTCTGCCTTTCCCACACCCACACCTTCACCCTGACAGCTGAAGTGTAGAGTCTTGTAGCTGGGTCTTGTAGAGTGACTACTTTCTGACCCCAGGTAGACTGTGACAGCGGAGACAGCCTGGAGATGAGGGCTCTGGGAAACAGGGTTTCATTTTTCCGGGTCTGTTGCTACCTACTCTTCAACCTCAGGGCATAAGCACCTTGGAGAGTTGTGTGTGTGATGAAGGAAGGCTGGGAGTACAGCACAGGGGGGACTGTGTCCCCTGCCCTGGACATGACCTCCGTTCCTGTAGGCAAAGCTAGTCTCAGAACCTCGGAGCCAGGCACACTGCAGACAATATTGTTTGCTGTTTGGCTAGACAAACACAGGGTGAATGATTAATGAGTGAATCGGTGAGTGAACGGGATTGGAAGTAGCAGATCATCTTTTAAAGGTATTTTTTGACATGTATGTTATAACACAGTTTGCAAAATACTCTGAAAAATAGAGAAAAACAGATTAGTGAGTGTCTTAATGGGCTCTGACAGTGCTCACATGTTGGTATGTCTCTTCCCATATGTTGGCTTTGGTGGTTGGTGATTTTAAAGGCTTTGTTGAGTTGTCCATATTTAGATGTATATCCTGCTTTTTTTGGCTGATAATACCAGCCTTTTCCTGTCTTGTAACCAGTTCTTCATAAACACCTATGTTAACATCTTCAGGCTTTTCCAGTCAAGTGGATTTGCTATAATTTGCTTAATACTGCCCTTTGTTCCATATCCTGGAACAAAGTGATATCGTTGGGTATATTTTGTGTAGAGAGCCTTTTCTGATGTGTAAGGTGCTTTCCTCAAAATGCCACTGCTGCTGCCTTCACAGTGAAAGACTCCAGCATGCCTGTGGTGAGTGGAAGAAACAGGCTTCTCTAGCTTTCTTGGGCTAAGTAGGACACTGTTCTTCTTCTCTGCTATCTAGAAACTTCTAGTGCTGAAAAGAACCCTGGCAATGAGTCACTGGTCTGACCTCCCTATTTTGACATAAGAGGAAACCAGAGCCTAGAGGGGAAATGAGTCCCAAGGTCACACATCAAGAACCTGCTACTGATCTGGTATTTGGGTTGTTGTATCTGGGAAGAATCCTAAGCTGAGCTTGCCCATTTCATAGATGAGAGACCAGGTGAGGAGAACCATTCAGCTTGTCCCTGTTGTCTCCAGCTGGATCAGTAGAAATAGGCTCCTAACCCCCACTGTGTCATGTACATTGCTGTGCTAATGGGTCCAGGGCCACTACCCAAGTCACCAGCCCAAGGTTGGCTGACTACAGGCTGCCTGTTAACTCTCCCCAGAGCTTATTTGCCTTTACCATCTCATTTTCCGAAGGGCAAAGCTGAGGGTCAAAAGCAGGTGCTTCAGGAGGGGTAGGGCTGAGTTCAGGCCCCATGTGGTCATTTCCTGCCCTTATGCCTCAGGTTCCAAGTTCAGAGATCTAGCTGTGGTCTTTTAGGAGCTGGAGAAGCTTAGCACCTATCAGATGTACGGTGTCTGGAGTGGGTTAGAATTTAGAGTTCTCCTTCTGACCTGAGGTTGACTCTAGATGTCTGAGATGACAGGAAGGAAGAGAAACAGATGAAACAGTGATTCCAAAATGGGAAGGGAGTTGGAAGGAAGAGAATGGAGGAAGGAAAAAAGAGAAATGGGATAGAAGAGATTCAGGTCAAATAAAGGAAGTAAAGAGAAAGTTCTGTGGCCTCAGAATCAGGTACCCAGAGGAAAGGCTAAGATATTAGTCCTAGTGGGAATGTCAGGCCAGCTAGTGCTGGGCACCTTGGGTAGCTTTATAGGCCTGAGTGCTGCTCTATCACCTCCATCGGGAATGGGACAGAGAAGCCACCAGCCTGGGCCCCATATGACACTTACTTGGTTTAAGTCCTTCTGCCCCCAAACATGTTGTACCCAGCCCTCGAGACCCTTGTAGCAGGCAGCTGTGGTTGCTGATTCCCCACCCAAAGACAGGGCCCTTTTTGTCTCTTCCCTACCAGCACTTCAGCCCTGAATGTTGAAACTGTGCTGACTATGGACATGTGGAGATTTGTGTGGTATGTCTGCGCAGGTGAGTGCTCATCTCTTGTGTCGTGTTTTGAGGTATGTTGTATGTGCCTCTAATCCTCCTCCCCTCTTGTTTATGTCTTGAGACAGGGAATCTCACCATGTAAACCAACTTGTGACCCATCTGCCTCCATATACATATTCCAGTCTGGACACACATGCCTGTGTGCTCTCCTGTGGGGGACACATCTCGGACAGAATGTGGCAGGGTGTGTGGGTGTGTGTGCATAGTTGTGTATGTGTATGGTTGTGAGCACATACTTCCTCTTGAAGGCCTTGAGACCCAGGAGCCAGGCTTTTGTGCAGTTCTCAAGGTTGTAGATGGTGGGTAAAAGTGAAGTATGGCCTTTTGCTGGGAGGGGTGCACTGGGAGAGTAAAAGGAGAGAAAAGCTTAGAAGACCGTCTTCCTTGTGGTCTCCAAGGAGATCAGCCTGTGAAATGATCCGCACGTTAATTAAAAACGATTATATCCTGATTGAGCTGTTCCTGCTCAACCCCCAGCCAGGAAGAGGCTGAGGCTGAGCAGAGGGTCTGGGTAAGCAGGGTCCAGCCACAGACTCGGGACCCAGGTTTGGAGGGCTATGGCAGGTGCTGGGGGTACATGCCCAGTTAGGGCTCCCCCAGGTGATATCCTTAGGTCCCGGGAGCTGGATGGCAGCCATCAGAACCTCATGTATCTATAGTCATGTACCTGGTGCTACATCATTTTTTACATAGCTGTGCATGTTGGTGTGTGGCTAGTGTTATAGAAAACGACATGCTTCATGCAGCCAGCTGTTGGAACTCCAAGCTGTAACCAGTTCTCTGTCCTCGAGGCCCAGTCTGTTTTCTTAGTTCTTAGCTGCCTCCAGACTCCCACTTTGAGCTTCTACTTCTGCAGAAACTCTGGTAAGCCAAGTCTCAAGACCGAAAGAGTCTTCTCATTCTCCATGTCACTCCAAAGTTCCTTCTTTTCTGAGGCCCATCCACATAGGGCATCAGCCACGTTGTCCCTTCATGTGGAGGATCTGACAGTGTACCTAGGCAGTTGTCTGACTTGCATGTTCATGCTGGCCCTTCACGTCCTGTGTTAGCTGATGGTCTGTAGCAGGTCAGACCCTAGGGCCTGCAGGCACTGCAGGCCCACTTAGGGGACACGCTGAAGTTCTCTAGGAAAGCTCCGGCCGGCATTGCTGAGCTTGCTTCATTCTCTGACTGCTAACCCAAGGACTGCTCTGGTAGAGAGGAGCAGTCGCAAGATCCAGTGAGAGACATTCCTGTAAACCTGCCCGCCTCAGCATCTGGGACGCCTAGCCACCACTGCACCTCTTCCTCCTCCCACACACCGATTGGCTGCCTCTGCTGCAGGCCCACCCAGCTTCTCCAAGAGGGAGAGACTCATATCCAGAAGAATCCAAGGCCACTGCCCCAAAGTACCTGAGCTGTATTTTCCCTTTTGTGCAGCAAGGATGGTAGCTTTTCCTGGCAAGTCAGGGAAGTGAGGTAGGCTTTGCTCAAGTGCCTGGCAGCCCCTGGTGCAAAAGGACTCATCTGTATATCTTTACATCCAGGACTTCTGTGTGCTGCCATGGGGGAGGAGTTAAGTATACTGGCTGTTGAGGAGAGGGACAGCTGGGGTTCAGCTAACCCATCTCAGTATGAGCCTCTTGGGGAGCTAATGTGTTCACTGGAGCCACCTAAGGTTACCTCATTAAAAGTGGAATGTTTGGGAAAAGGGAGGGGTACTCCTGCTGGGCTGGGTCCCAGTGAGATTTATTAGATCTGACCTCACTTTCTTAGGGGAGCTTGACCAAGGGGGAATTTGTAAGCCAGAAATAGTACCCTGAGAGTGAGAGGGGAATGTGGGATGGGAAGTCAGCTTTCATATCCTCCACAGGGCGGAACTGGGAAGGAAGAAGACAGGCGCCCACTCATCCCACAGAACCCTTGGTGCCCAAAAAGACTTGAGTCGCCTTGCCTGCCCAGTCATCCCTGCGGGTTGCCACTCTCAGGAGCAGTTTCCTGCCTTCAGCCTTCTTTCTGCCCATAATGTCACTTCTCTCCAATGCCACAGTCAAGGCATGGCCAATTCTGTTAAAAATGCTAATAACATGTTACCTTGTTTCATCAGGCAGGTGAAGGGACCCATGCTTGCATAATGCCGGTCCAGGTGGGCAGTGCAGATGAGGCCATGAGGGCCACCTGGTCTTCCTGGGGCTACAACCAGAGTACCTGTCACCTACTTTCTTAAGACCCAGAATCTAGATGTGTCCATGACATATCCTGTTCAAAATCATATGAGATCAACTGATTCAGTAACCCATTTATGGAACAGATAGAGACCCTGGGTCACCAATTTTCTGTCTGATTAAATCACTGTCAGTACTAGGTTACTGTGCTGCCCTGTAGTATAGGCTGGGTGTGGATGGCATTCTCTCAGAAAGCTCCCTGATCCTATGCGACCCTAGCAGTGCTGGGGTCAGAGTCGATCCAGTGGCCTGGAGAAGGAAGGCAGAAGTAGAAAACACAAAGTAGGTTTGTTTTTTCCGGGGAGGGAGGGCAGTAGGGAAAAAGTAGAAGGAAAGGCCTTGTTAGAGCCAATCTGTCATGGATGCTCTGGCCACGAGCTATTGCTAGGCTAGCTTATAGTCTAGGGCTTCAGCCAGAGCCCATGTCGCTGGGAGAAGCTATGGGAGGAGGCCATCTTGGAGGTAAGAATGTAGAACAGAGATGCTGTATAGAAGGCATCCAGTCTAGGCTGAACTAGGTCAGCCTGACCTTGTACTTGTGGCTGTTGAAGCTCTATTGCTGACAGACCATTGGTCTGTCCAGGAGGCCCTGCCCCAGGAGAGGTGTCCCAGAGGAAGGGGACTTGCACAGTATTCTTTGCCAGAGAGGAGCATTGGCACTTGAATATTCTAGACATTGTGTTTGGGGCTTAGGATACAAGACGGGGAGTATATGTGACTATGAGCAGCTCTAGATCAGAGTGACCACAGAGCAAGCACAGGTAGGATCTGCAGCTGACAAGGACTCTGGGCTGTGACTGCTGTGAAACATATTACCTGGAAGGCATCGGGAAAGATGGGGCAGAGCTAGGCAGAGAGCATGACTGACTTAGAGGTGGGAACACCGAGGAGTCTAGAGAGATTGGCAAGTCCACATCATCACTTGTCTCTTCTTTGAGCCTTCTTATCCTCTAGCATACCTGCTTCCAAGGATGTGGGCGCCCAGGAGCCTCTCCAATACCCTTGACTCCCCTTCCCATTGGGGCTCCTGTACAGACTTGGCTGAAGACAGCTAGAGGGATGCAGGGCCTAACCTGTTCCCTAGTCACTTGCCTAAACCAGAACCTCTGACCTGCCGTTCTCTATACCAAGGAGCCCTAGGTCTTACAGGCAGTCCTGGGGTCCACAATTAAAACCCAGCAGATTACAATACTGAAAAAAGGCACGGTGTATATAGAGAGGTGTAGCACCCAGAGCCTGGGTAAGAAACTGCTGGGTGCTAGGGCCCAGCCGCTCTTAGTTCCATTCATTCAACCCTCTCTGTCGGTAGAAAATTCCTTCTCCATTTTGCAAATGTAGAAACTGAGGTATGCAGAGATCACATGCCTTTGTCTGGATGTCCTGTGGGATGAGCCCCTGGCCATGGCTAGAATGGACCCCTAGGATATTGAGTGATGTGGGGAAGTAGGAGAAGAGACTCTCTGCTCAACTCTCCACGTGGGGCCCATGAGTACACACAATGACTGAGCCCAAGCCCGCTGCAGGCCTGAAGCAGAAGTAGGTTGGGGCAAGATAGAGCTTCCTAGGACCCTCATGACCTAGGATCCTAGGGGTATGGGCACAGATCATAGGTCAGTCACTCTTGTGACTGCAGAGTCATTTACCCAGGGCCATGTTCTGAGCTGCCATTCATGTATTTTTCTGCTCTATGATACAAACATGCTTCTCTGGGCATTGGATCTGCAAAGGGCTCATTTTTCTCTTACAGTTCATTGCAACATTGTGAATGGTTGAGGAGGGCAAATAAAGCTCATGGAGAAGGGAATGCACCTTCAGTTCCCTCTACCCCTCTCCATTGATCCCCAAGAGACCTGCTCAGCCTGTTTTTGTAAAGGGGCTTTTACGCCACTCTTGTCACTTACTGAAGGTGGGCTCTGTCATACCCTGTTTGACAGAGCAGCACACAGGAACCTATTGGTTGACAGCCCCTGCCAAGGAAAGCTTGCTTTGTGTTCCCACAACGCTGCCCACACACACACTCTCTCTCTATAAAGACCTGTCTTCTCTGAGAGCTGAGGCTGGAGGTAGCCATGGCTTGTGAGGGACATCCTTGGATGGGCAGAGTTTGGCATATGGCTTTAAAAAATCTATCAGGTTTGACACAAAAATCTGCTTTTTGCTTTTCTTTTAAAAAGCCCGCTGATTGTCAGGTGTGGTGTATGCCTCTCTAATTGTAGATCTTCGGAGGCAGAGGCAGGTGAATATCTACATAGTGAGGCCCAGGTCAGCCAAAGCTACACAGTGAGGCCCTGTCTTGAAAAAGAAGCAATGGAAAAGAAAAATCACAACTAACTCACGATAAACTGGTTTAGAATGTGTACCCAAGAATTCTCTACTCCCTACCCCCAGAAAGAGAGGGTACAGGAAGGGGCTGTCATGTGTAGGTGATGGGAACAGGCACAGTGCTGTGGAGTGTGTTCTTGCCTGTTAAGTGTTTGGTTGGCAATGCCTGAACACTAACAGCATTTGTGTTCGGCACGGTCTGGAGTGTGATTGCACTTTCTCAGATGACCTCACAGTGTCAGAGCACCAGGAGTGGGGACTTTTGTTCCAACTGTTAGCAGACCAGAAATCTGGAGCTCAGTGACATACCTAGGTCCCAGTTGAGCGGGACTGGAGACAGAATCCTGCCAGTCCAGTGCTCCATCTCATCTCAGACTCAGAGAAGCTGACTCTTAGGTGTGCTTTCTTCTTGTGCATTTTCAAGAACATTCTTTTAGTTAATATGCGGGAGAGACTTCCACATTCTTCTACATAACCTTTTGCTGAAGCGACATTGTGCAATAAAAAGGTCCCAGGAGAGCCAGTGCAGTTTGGGCTACGAAGGACAGAGAATATCGAT
The DNA here is from genome assembly GCF_949786415.1 of Peromyscus eremicus. NCBI lineage: Eukaryota > Metazoa > Chordata > Mammalia > Rodentia > Cricetidae > Peromyscus > Peromyscus eremicus. The sequence continues at coordinate 43,350,324 of NC_081423.1, forward strand.
GCAGTAGGCTGGGCTGCTCCCAGGAGCTGGGGCCTGGACAGCTCTGTTGCTACCAGCAAGGTGTGGCCCTGGCTCCCTGCCGTCTTGTACTTAGGACCATGTGTTCATTCACATCCATGTTTAACTTTGTGTTTCTTTTCTTTCCTATTTCTGTGTGGGGATCCCTTTCCTAGAAAAGAAAGGTCAGGCAGAGATCCAGTGAATCTCCTGAACAGGACTGGGAGGGAAGAAGGATGGTGGGGGACAGATGTCAGAGCTCTGTGTCTAGGCAAAAGCTAGCTAGTTGGGGGGTCACGGCCTGTGCTGAGGGCACAGTGGAGGGCATATTGAAGCAGTATTCACATCCATCAAAATAGGCTCTGGAGGTTCCAGTTAATTGAGGCAGGTTCTAAATTGGGAGGCTTAATAAATGGTAATTGTCCTCCTGTGACAGCAGACCAGAGCTACACAGTGCCACCCGGACAGATCAGGAATCATGCAGAGCTTCTTCCTTTTTACTATTTTGGGGCCTCTGAGAATTGCCCCACAGAGGCCAGGTATGAGGAGCACCTTGTTCAGGCCAGAGGCTCAGGCCCATTCTGTGCAGTTCCAGTGGAGAGGGTTCGTAACCTGCCTGTGTTTATACTGAGCTTCTGGGACACTCCCAGAGGCTCATGTGTGTGTGCTGGTACTGACTTACCCTCTACCCAGCCACCTCCAGATGCCCTTCCCTGAGCACCTTACCTTTCCCACAGGGTGCTGTGGCTTGATGTGTAGGAGAGCAGTGCTTGACTGTGTGGACAGAGATGACATAGCTAGGCTTGCTTCTACCCGAGGGGACTGGGCTGCCCGAGGGACAGTGAACACCCATCTTAGGGAGTGTTTAGGCAGATACCGAATATACTATTCTCACCTTCCCAGTCCCCTAAAGCCCAAAGTACTGTGATTGATCTTCTCAGCATTTGGCACTGAGCAGTTCCTGGGTTGCCAATCTTGTCAGTTTAGACTGTTGAGGGGTGACAGAATGCTTCCCCTTCTTGGCATTCCCAGAATGTGACCCATAAGACCCCCGGCAAGGTCGGGTAAGGTTCACAGTGGGTATGGATTATCTTTGATGTGTGTGTACATGGTGGACACAGATTTCCATGCTGTTCTGAGCCAAGGTTCTAAAGGGTGACGCGGCCCTACTGTGAATAGTGTAGTTTTTATCATGATGTTGTATGTGTAGGTGGTGGTGCTTAACAGTGAGGACATGGTGGTGGGGGGATGCTATATGGACTCATCCTGACTATTCCTTCCTGCCCTACACCCTCTCACATTCCTGCTCCAGGCAAGATCCTTTAGCTCTGTGGTTCTCAGCCTTCCTAATGCTGCGACACTTTAATACAGTTCCTCATGTTGTGGTGACCTCCAGCCATAACATTATTTTCATTGCTACTTCATAACTAATTTTGCTCCTGTTGTGAATTGTAATGTAAGTATCTGATATGCAACCCCTGTGTAAAGGTCTTGACCTCCCCCCAAAGAGTCACGACCCACAGTTTGAGAACCACTGCTTTCCCAGTCACCTGGGTTTCTGACCTCATGTTCCCCCACCCCTGGAACAGAGGCATCTGCCAGAGTTCAGCTCTTGACTTCATCCCTGAGAAAGAGGGCCCAGCAGATGGCTGTGAGTCTCCAGGAACCAGAGAGATGGGAGAGGAAGCCTGTACAATCTCTTTTCAGGAGATCTTGGAGGAAATGGTCTGTTCCTTCAGCATGTGAGTCAGGGTGAAAGGCTTTGCCTTCGTGTTTCTAGACAGGAGCTGGAACGGTTCCAGAGCCTGCATGTCTCTAGAGACCACATGGAGAGCATTTCTGGAGAAGGTAATTTCTGAAGATGAAATAGGGGTACATTTGAAAGTGAAATGAGAATTCTTCTGGAGATAGACTTTTTTGTTTTGTTTTGTTTAAGATGAGGCTTTTTTTGCATTCCTAGTATTGCCAGACGTAATGTTTCTGAGAATGGAGCCTGTCTAGAGATAAGCTGTAGTGTCTCTGGGGTGGAGTATTTGAGGAAGATGCTAGAGTATTTTGGAAATAGTGAGGGCCTTCTGGAGATGGGATGGAGCATTCTGGAAAGCTGCTTAAAGTTGGGGTGGAGCTGTTAGGGAGAGCATTGACATTTCTGGAGATAGATCATACTTGAAGATAAAGAAGGTGTTTCTGGAGATAAATAAAACACTTCTGGAGATGGAACACTGTGGACCTAAGGAATTTTTCTGGATTCAAAGGAAGCATTCCTGAAGAGAAAATGGGTCATTTTCAGAGATGGCGTTTTTTGGATCAAGGATAGTAATTTCTTGAGATGAGGAGGCATTAGCCAAACAGGCTGTTCAAAGGCCTCTTAAGAGATGAGAAGGTCTCACAGGATCCAGAGATCCCCTTTTCTCATACCCATGTTCTGTGGAGATGGGCCTGAGGTACAGAGACCAGTATGGCCCTTGTCTTCCTCTAGGCCCGCGTAAGAACTCCTTAAAGGAAGACCTAAGCCCTCCCAGTCCTGTTTTTGGGGTCCATACCCCATCTTAATGTGCCCAGGTGGCCTTCAGCCTCACTATGAGATAGCCAGTGTTGAGTGTTTAGCTGTCAGTTAATTCAGTTTCCTTAGAGCCAGCGGAGGCACACTTTATGGCCCCTGCACTGGAAGCCTCCACTCCTTCTCTACCCCCAGACTCCTGTGCCTTCAGGCACCCGTGAGGCAGGAAGATGGGTGGGAACTTCAAGAATGACCTAAAGAAAAGCCCCGCTGCTTGCCCTGGCTGTGGGGTACCTGGCTATGTCTTCCCTTTTCAGACACTGAGGCCCATCCCCACTTGAGCTGGCCTGGAGCCCTGTAGTAATTATTTCTCTGCCTTAATTGAAATTTCAGCCTCAATGAGCCTGCCTCAGAAGTGTGAGGAGGCAACGACCCTGCACCAGCCTGAGGTGCCCCTTCCCTGCCCCAGAAGGAGGGTGGTGTAAGTACAAGGTTCCAGGCTGCAGTCCCAGAAGAAGGTCTAGGTGGGTGGGCTCAGGGCAGTTAAGGCAGACTGCTCTGCATAGATGGACTTCTTGTCCCTGGTGGATTAGGAGAGGCTTAAGAGAAAGCATAGCCACAAGCAGGCTAAGAAGTGGAGGTAGGTTGTGAGGGGTGAATGATTGGGGTAGCCTGAGGAAGCAGGGTCTCAGGGAAGCCTGTACTTCCTCTTCAGTTGACAGGGACCTAGGAGAAGGATGGGATGATATTCAGGTAGTGCCTGATAGCTGATGGCGACAGGCCTAGTCCCTGGTTCAGGGATGAGGAAAGCATTGTGGGTAGGGTGGCCTGGCTGGGAGACAATGAGAAGCCCGTTTTCCTTACTGCATGGTGGTGGGTGGGTGCTCTCTCCCAAGGACCATCTTGGGTGGTCCTTGGGCTGGGCCTGTCTACTGAAGGAGAGAGAACAAGGAACTCAGAGAAACACTGCTCTTGAAGAAGGGCCTTTGAAATGGGTGTGGTGGTGCACACCTTTAATCCTCACACCTCAGGAGGCAGAGACGGATCGCTGGGAGTTCCAAGCCAGTCTGTTCTTTATATCAAGTCCCTGGCCAGCCAGGGGTACACAGTGAGACCTTACTTCAAACAAAGCAAGAAGAGACTGCTGATCTTAAGTCATATTTGTTTGGACACAGGAAAGCTACTATGCAGGGCCCTCACCTCTTAAACACTGGCCCCCAGAACCTGCAGGAGTCCAGAGAGCCTATATTGGCCCATGGATCTCAGTTTTCTTCATCTGGGAAGTGGGTCAGTTTGGCAGGAGTTGTTGGGACTAAAACGACCTGCAAAATACCCATAGTTGTAAGTAGTGTCACCATGTGCCTGGCACCTCATACAGTTGGCGTGGGGCAGCTGCAGCCCTTGGGGTTAGTTCTCAGAGGGTGTCCTCCTGGGACCTAGGAAGCATCTGGACACAGGAACTCTGAGTAGGGCTGTTCCACCCCAGCAGAGGGAAGGTTTTGTGACAAGACCGAGGCAGTTGGAGTGAAAAGTGTGAAGGGATCGAGGGAGGCTGCTTATTGTTTGCCCACTGGCTCCCACACACTAGGGCTATCACATAGTAAGCTCTGCTAGCTGCTTGCCCCTGGCTTTGTTCACAGCCTGTCCTCATCGGAGTCTGTGCTGTGGCTACCCTCCAAGGGGGATAGGGGACAGGATGACTAGACAGGACAGGGCATGTCAGCCCTCAGGAGCTGGGGAAGTGTGGGTGGGTACAAATGAAAGTGGCCGTCTCACTTGCAGCCCTTTACTCCATGACTCTGACAGGCAGGGTGAGGAAGAAGAGGGTGAGGACAGGTCGAAGCTAGCAGCCAGGGGAGGGGTATCTGAGGCAAGGCAGCCAGGCCAGGGCTGCTGGCTGGGCTACTGCACCTCCACCAAGCTGGAGTGCTTGACTTGTTGCAGCTCTAGAGACCCCGTCCTGCGGCACATTCCGGCACCTGCTCCTCCTTCCTCAGTTGAGTTCTGCCTCTACTTCTTAGGAGTGTTTAGGTTCTACACCAGCACCCTCACCCCAGCGGCTGCCTCTCCCTTGTACTGGCCAGGCTAGAGGCTGAATCAGTTGGTGATGACCAGAGGCTGCCAGGAGTGGGTCCGAGGCACCAGCCTACTGCCAGTCAGCTACTAAAGCCAGTCTCTTCACCTTGGTAACAGACAGGGCTGTGGTTGTGGGGCCCTCCTCATGCACAGAACCACCAGCTGAGCTGACATGACTCACTGGTGCAAGGCAGCTCTGCTTCCCACTATAGGGAGGGTGGTGGAACCTCCAGATACTGTGGCCCCACCCCATGAGGACGATCATAGGCCTGGTCCAACCCGTGCCAGAGGGGACAATCTGCGTTAGAGGCTAGGGTCTGAGTGAGTGAGTGTTCACTCAATTGGGCTAGGCCTTGTGCCTAGACCCTGGGCTTGGTGTCTCCCCAGGAGAGCTTGTGAACATCCAGGGGAAGGTGCTATGTGGGTGGTCACACTGAACAGAATTCTGCATACCATGCTGCTTCCATGGTCCAGGTCCCCTCTGAGGAGAACATTTGCCATGCATGGGTTGTCTGTTTTTCCTGTCATCCAGAGAACACTTGTGTTTCAGGGCCAGCAGTGTGCTGCTTTCTCAGAAATACCACCCAGAGACATCTGCTCTGCATCCTGACCCAGCAGCCATCTTCAGTTGGAGGTCACATTCCCTCCTATGGCTGCCCACCTACGTCGGCAGAAAACTGGCTCATGCCCTCACTCTTGGAGCTGCCCAGGTGAGAAGTGATGTTGTGCTAGGGCTTTGTGTAGATATAACACTTTCAGTAAATGCCTCTGAGGCCATAAAACCAGGCTTAGAGAGTGAAAGAATTTCCCCTAGACCACAGGGCCACCTGGGATTTGAACTAGGTCTTAGAGCAGAGTCCTATAAAGGCTCTGCCTGTCGGGACCTAGCTCCAGGGAAGGAGGCCTGGTGGACAATGCTATTTTGTGTTTATTTCTGACCTCCACCCTGTCACCTACCCAGGCAGCAACCCCTGGGACAGATCCTGTCTTGATTTTCTCCAGAACAAAGCAGACTCTGCTAGCCATGCCAAAGCCGAGGCTGCAGTGAGGGGGTAAGAAACCCCAGCCTGCCTGTTGTTACTCAAGAGGCATTGAGGGAAATGGATTTGCCCTTGAGCTGTGATGGCAGGCCACCGGGAGCCATGAAAGGGAGACTGAGGCAGAGGTACCTGGGCTGTGATGTCACTCTGGCACCCTCACTCCCATCAGAACATCAGGAGGCAGACACCATTTTAGTATTCAGCACACGTTCAGACACACTCATGCTCACATATGTGCATGCATCCACACACATCTAGTCACGCACATCCTCTATATTCCCATCTCCCTTCTAAACCAGGCCTAGAGTATCTGACTAATGGGGGAGAGGAGATGGAGAAAAGGAAAGAGAAAAAGAGAGATTAGTGGAGAGAAAATCCAGTTCTGGATACCTTAGTTACCAGCTCCTAATGACTCACAGGGTGGGCTCAGCCACCTTCATGAGGAGGAAGACCCACCCTCTGGGCCCCTCCATCACCCCATTAATAAGATGGGCCCTTGTTCATGAGTCCTGAGGCAGAAAGAAGAACCAAGGACTTTGAATAAGAGAAAACTCCCTGGGTGGTTTTGAATAGTTGGTTTTTTTTTTTTTTTTTTTTTTTTTTTTTTTTTTTTTTTTTTTTTTTTTTGTGGTGGTGGTGAGGGACATGCCCTCTTGTCCTTGTCCTTCCCAGCTCTGCCCCAGCTGCCTCCTTCCACCAGCTGCGTCTGGAACCGCCTGTGCCCAGGTCTCCACATGGATGAGCATAGTTCTCAAGTCTTTTATTGTTCCTGCCCTTCCCTCCTGACACCCTTAGCAGAGGCCACAGGCAGCCTTGCATCTCAGGAAAGCCAGAGAATCCCCGAGGCTTTTCTGAAAAGGCTTAAAGCTGGCGCTCAGTGCTGAGGAGACAAAAGCACTCTCCCTACATCCAGGGTGTTGGGCCTGCAGGCCAAGGCCAAGCTCATGGCCATTGCTGCAGCGTCTGTGGATGGAGAATGAATGGAAAACAGACTGACTAAGGAGAGGGGTAAAGGAAAGAAGGAGATGCATAAATCCATTTATCAGACACTGCATATCTCAGACAAGCACATTTCAGCTGTTTTGGCTTTTGGCAAGCTGGTCCTACCCTTTAATTTTCTAATAAAAAGGAATTACATTTTCTGAAAAGGCAGTGACCAGCTTCATGTCAGTGTTTCTTGTAGGGAGTCTGCTAGCTCTAAGGCAGGCTTCTGTGGCTACAGGTAATCGGAATGGGGCCAGAGAACAGGGCCATTGGGGGCACAGAACAGATACCAGATACGCTATGAGGCTTGGTCATGCCCTTCCCAACCTGGCCTGTTCACTCCCATGGTTCTAGGTACAAGGACTGGAGGCCCTGGGACTCACAGCAGAAACGTGATACTTGAAGAATGACTGTATTCTTACTGCTGAGGTCTGGGCATCTAGCAGGTTGCTTGGAGGATGAGATCTTGGTTGGAATTAATGAAGAAATGAACAAGTGAATGTTCTTCAGTCTTTAACTAACTAACTGGATGGTCTTACTCATCCTCCCTCCCTTCCAAGCCCTGGAACTAAATTCATTGGAAACTACCAAAAAATCCCATCACCCTCACTACTTGGAACCATACACATTGTTTTCATTTAAAAAAAAATTTTTTTACATGTATTTATTTTGTATGTGGTGGAGAAAGGGGGGATGTACATGTTCCAATAAAAGTGTGAAGGTCAGTGCACAGTTTACTGGAATTAGTTGTTCCTTTCTACCATGTGGGTTTCGGGGTTTGAACTCAGGTCCATAGGCTTGGGGAACGCATCTTTGCCCTCTGAGCCATCTTGAGAGTGCATACACATTGTGTTTAGTGTTTTATTTATTTTCCCAGATTTACTTATTTTACTTTATGAATGTGCATCTGACTGTAGCTCTGCCTTTGGAGGCTACAGATGGGCCCTGCCTGCTCTCCAGCTAGGGCCGTAGGCAGCTCTGAGTGGTATTGATAATGTTGCCTCTCCAGAGGGTTGTGCCTTTTGCTTTACACATGCCATCATTCCAGTTCTAGGTTTGAACAAATTTATGTTGGTAGAACCCTTACCATAACAAGCACTTACCAAATAGTAGCCTTTGGTGATTTGGGAGCAGACTTCTTGGTTCTGTATGTGGTTCTAGGCCCTGAACATCTTCATTCCCCTGCTGTGTCCAGGTGCCTCACAATGAAAATAGCATGATTCCAGAAGGGTGAAGAAGCTCCTGAGCCATAGCAGCTCCCTGTTGCTGGTACCCAGGTTCTACCAGACCAGTTTGTGCCAATAGAATTACATGGGCCCATGGGATATGGGGCTTCAGATCTCACTGGCAAGTGTTTTCCTCAGGCTGCTGCTGATTTAGGTGGAGGCAGCCCTTCACCTAGGCATGAAGGCTGTTGGGGTTCAGCCAGCAAAAATGTGCCCAGTGCATGCTCCTGACCTGGGGCCCCTATGAATCACAGTTCCTAGGTAGCCCAGGAGTCTGAATTGTCAGAATCTGGTCAGGTGTAGCTGGTGTTAGCTGGGTACTGGAACCAGCAGAGGCGGAATCGGGCTAGAGACATGCAGGTGGGGCCTGGTTAGCTCTGAATCCATACAGCCAGTGACCAAGCTGGTGGGCTCTAGCAGGGTAGGGCATTGTCTCCTGGACCCTAGTACAGTGTACCTTTGAACTCCATAGATCTTTATTAGAGCGTAAGCATTTAGGGTAGGGAGGCTTTGCAAGACAGAGGTACAGAGCAGGAACTGTGGCCTACAGCCCCAAGATGTGGCTGCTCTGTCAGGATTGACATGGGTTGTGAGTAGGGCCTCGTGACCACTGGAGAAGGCATAACCCAGGACATGGAGAGCCAAGAGGTGTCTTGTGGATTCTCGCCATTCTGGTGCACTTCCTTCAGGCTGCTCTGCTAGCACACCTATGAACACTGTCTACTTTCTTTTTCTTTTTAATTTTGTATTACATTTATTTGTGTGTCTGTGTGTGTGTGTGTGTTTGGGGGCATGCACACCATAGTGTGGAAGTCAGTTCTTCCCTTCTGCCCCGTGAGTCCCAGGGATTGAACTCAGGTCTTCAGGTTTAGGGACAGGTGCCTTACCTGTTGAGCTATCTTGCCTCATCCCCCTCTGTTTATATAATCTTGTTTAAACCCAGGACCTTTGTGTAGCAGGAACCCTCCAGTGATTTGGTAACCATGAAGCTGGTCAAGGTCCTAAAGGTACCACTGCATCCTTTTTTGTTACCCTGATGCTCTCAGCTCAGCCCAGAAAGACCTTGTCACAAAGAAAAGGAGGAAGGGAGAAGACATGCTTGCAGAGCATCAAGGGCAGTGTCATTCTGCTCTTCAGAGATGGGAATCAAGGTGGGGTGGGGGGTGTTGAGAGGCCTGCAGCTTGGAGTAAGCCCCAGCTTCTGCCTTGGGCGTATGTTGAGCCATGGCTGTCCCTGCTGCTCCGTAGATTCTTGCTCGGAGCTCCTGCAGCCATTCAGTAGCCCCTGGCTGTCCCTGCCTCACCCAAAGATGGTGGCTTCCGGGGATAATGTTACAGCCTGCCCTTCAGTGTAACATTTGGCAAAGACCCCACTATGCACAAGTGCTCACACATGGGCTATGTTTTTTAAAGATGTCTGCCAAACAAATTAATTCATTACTGCATTTCTTATTAAAGATAGTTATAACTGCCTGTCTGAGCGTTGGTGGGGGAGCCAGGAGGGCCTCCCAGAAAGGAGCTTTCCTGAGGGTGAACACACTGTACCTCTGAGAGTTTCTAGAAGAGATGGTGATGGCTTGTGGGCCTGCCCACATCACCAGGCTCAGGCTGGTTGCTTGTCATTTATCTAGACACTGACTAGTAGGCTTGTTGGAGATGGAGGAACTAGTCTCCAGCCCTAATTGTGGTGGCAGGGGTTGGTTGCTGAGTCCAGGCCCACTTGAGGCAGAATGTGAAGACGGTTGGTAGAGGAGTGTCCTGGACAGTGGGTCCTGAGCTGGAAGCTGCGTGTCATTTATATATTGGTCCTCTTGTTTCCCTGGGACAAGACAGATTAGTGCTTCCATCCGTCAGGATAAGATGAAGCTGAGATGGTTCTCTGTCGTCTGCCCTTCCTTATTCCCCAAACAGACCAGGTGACCTGTATCACCAGGTGTGTCCCTGCCCTCTAAGTCTTTGTCGGCTGCTTGGGGCCAGTGGGTAGATGCCCAGGTAAGTCGTTATTATCACGTGTGTGGTCATGCCAAGAGCTGCATAGAGAGCAGAGGGACCAGTAAGTGGACGACTAGTCCAGAGCGTCGGGTGTGACGAGGAAGACTTCCCGAAGACGGTGCTGCTCCAAGAAGTTTGGGGAGTTTCTTAAGTATTCTGTTTTACTTTTTATGGTTCTGGGGATGGAACCCAGGTCCTGTGTGTGTTAGGCAAGCTCTACCACTGAGCCATACATACCCCACCCATGTCTATATTTAAAATGCCTACTTTGCACCATGTGCTAGGTACTTCCTACACCCATCAATATATTCCATTAACACAAGCAACCATGTGAAAGAATGGTACCTGTAAGCTAAAGAGCAGAGAAGGGGCTAGCCTGGCCACCTCAGTGACAACTAGAAAAGAACCAGAGTGGGAGGGAAGGTTGCCACACCTAGCAAAAGGAACAGCATATGCAAAAAATTATGTCCATGTGAGCAGGGATAGTGTGTCACCCTTCAATGCTGGGTGTGAGCAGCGATAGTGTGTCACCCTCCAATGCTGAGTGTGAGCTGAGAGAGTGACATGGTCCCACAGTGAAGCCCGAGGGGGCCTCTGCCTTCCTGTACTGTTAGATCCCCAGTGACAAACATACCTCCAGGCCAGGGCTCTGTTCTTAACCAGGAGATGGCAGCCAGGCTGGGATGTGCATTACACGGCGGCCTCCAGTGTTTATCAGACCCCCCCCTTCAGTCCTCCTGCACCCAGGTTCAAGAGAGCTGTCCAGAAAGAGGCTGAACAGAGACCAGAGTCTTGGCTGTCAGCAGGGTTCCCGATCTTCTCACCTGCTGCCCAAGCTGTCTCTAGGGACGGCCTCCTGAGTCCTGGGATTAAAGGTGTGCATCACCTCGTCTGGCCTCACTTTGGATTTTTGAGACTGTTCTCTGGGAAGCAGGGCCTGCTCATTAGGGCCTGCACCATCTGTCTCTCTCTTCAGTCCTAGGATGATTACAGGCGCTCCTGGCTCTTTATATGGGTGCTGGGGATCAAATTCTGGTCTTCATGCTTGCATGACAAGCACTTTGCTGACTGAATGACCTCCCTAAGCATAGTCTCAGACCACTGGGAAAATAAAATAACATTTTAGCCTTCAGCCTTCAGCGGATCTCTTCTACCATGTCTTTCCTGGGTCCTGGATCCAGATTCAAGTTGGAGCTACTCTTGAACGCTTTGGGAATTGGAGAACAGTTCTTGGTCTTCTACAGAAACATAAGCTTGTGTGTGTACACACACATACTTTTCATTTGATCTCAGGAAATCATCACATCTGGGATGAGTGTTTGGAAGGCAGGGGAAACATGTTTGTGGAAAGGCCACCGTGCTGATAAGAAGCTTAGATCAGAGATGTTGTACATATTGTATGCTGGCCTCTGTGCGAGCCTGGAGTGTTTTATACAAAAATATGTGGCATACCTCTGGCCATCATCTTGACTTCTCTTTCCTCTTTCCATAACTCAGGTTTGTAGCACTGGTAAAGTTAAGAAAGTTATGTATATCACCACTGAAGACCTGACCTACAGATTCTGCCATTCACCCTGTACATTAGGCTCAGAAGGGCTGTCTCCACCTTGCAAGGAGCAAGGGAACCTGGAGGGGGGCAGTGTGGTATTGATTGCTCTTGGGCTGAGAGGCAGGGCCAGGTGCTTCCGGTTTTTCAGGTGGGGATAGTTGGAGGCATGTAGGCTATGGCCTAGGCTGCTTCTGCCCTCTCATGCACAGGGAAGGCTCAGTCTAGCTGAGGAAGGTTTCCCATGCCTGGACAGGCAGGATAGGCAGGTTTGAGGGCTGGGGGAGAGTACCTTAAGCCAGCATAGCATTGGGTGCCTGCCAGCAAGGCAGCCCTGGCCACAGTGGCCTCAGCCTTGACCTAGCTGCTGCCTCCAAGAAGCCTAGCCCCTGCCCATGTTCCTCCCTTTAGCCCCTTGGTCTCTGAGACTTTGCCAGGCACTGGGAGCGCAGGCAGTCTTCTTTTTGACGCGCGCTACCTGCCCAACCTGAGGACCATCTCGCCAGCAGCAGCCCCTGCCCTTGTAGCTAAGCAGGGGGAGTTAGGACTTGCACATTGGCTCTGTGGGACCTGTAATCAGCCCCACGAGGCTTCTACCGTAAGAGCTGCTTCCGGGGCCTACTTGAAGTACACCTGCGTGTGTTCATAAGAGAGGCATCAATGCACCAAAAACAACCCCAGGTGCTGGCAGGAGGGGCCAGGACTTGGGTTCCCCTCCCATGGTCCAGCAGTGTGTGAGGTCCATTACAAGCTTCCTCCAGTTCTAGTATCCTGGAGGTGTGTGGCCCAGAGGCTTCCCCCCTCGGGGCCTCTGAGTCCCCATCTTTGGGAGTGGAATGAGCTTCCGACTCCTTCCTAGGCCTCCTCCTTCACTGTGCCCTCATCTCTTTCTTTCCAAAGACATTATAAATCAAACGGCTTAGAACGTAAGGCATCAAAAATTCTGAAACCTTCATCTATTATTAACGCTGACAGTAAATTCCCCCTTCGAGCGTTTTACATAGCAACTGTTACCAAGACTCACTGGTAGAGCTGCACTCAACCACCAAATCCTGGTGGCTCTGGGCGGATGTCTGGGCCAGCCAGTTTCTGGGCCATACTTGTTTGCCACCTGAGCGCCTGCCAACCTGTCCAGAGGCTGGTGGAGAAGTATCTCTTGGCTAAGGAAATAGCTGGCATCCTGCTGAAAGAGGGTCCCAGCTGCTTTTGCTGATCCCTGCTGGAAGCTCCTTCCAGACCCCCAGCTCTAGGCCAGAGAAAAGGCCCCTGAAGTATTCTGAGGCTGTGCCTAGGGGTGGGGATAGGGTCTGAGAGGGAAGACAGGAAAAGGCTTCGTAGATGCTAAGAGCTGTGCAGATGTTGTTTACAGACTCACCCACCTGTCAGCTAGACGTTCCTGAGTGACTGTTTGTCTGCAGGCGGTTTCTAAGCACCAGGGATTTAAAACAAAGACAAAAGGCCTAGTCCCTGTCGAATCCGGTTTGGTAGGAGACAGTGGTGTCAAGCTCTAATTGCAATGGAGTACATGAATCAATGTGGTGTATACCAGGAACCCACTCAAGGAAGAGGGACAGGCGGGTGGGGGTGGGGGTGGGGGGTGGGAAATGGCTGTCCAGGGTTTGGAAGGATGATTAGGGTCTGTTGGTTTTCAGCAGAACTGGCATGTGATTGGGTCCCGGAGCAAGCATTAGCCCCACAAAGCAGGTGAATTACAGACTGATCTGTTTGGAGAAGGAGCTAGAGGAGAAAACAGGAGAGGCTGTTAAGGCTTAGAATGTAAAACAAAGTGTTAGGGGGCCCTGGGAGCCTTGGAAAGTTTAAATGGCGAGGAGCACAAATTTGAGCTTGGGTGGGCAACACTGACTGGAGCTAGCTTGTGGCCTTCATTGTGTAGATGAGGAGAGAAGGGTCTGCAGAAGTTGAGTTAGGCCCTTGCTGCATGCTCAGCCCCATGTTGAGTAGAGAAGTATAGCCTTGGTCTTGGTTCTGGTAAGGGCCTGGACCATGTGGGTCTTCCTGGAGCAGAATGGCCAGCCAGCAAGGACCTGTCAGAAAACAGGACAGGGGCTTGGGAGATGGCTGGGAATAAAGTGTTTGTCATGCATTAAGAACAGCTGGCAAGGTGGTACATACTTACAATCTCAGTGCTGAGGAGGTGGAGATGTGGATCTCTGCAGTGTTCTGGCTAGCCAGCTACCTCAGTCAGTGAGCTCCAAGTCAAGTCTCAAGACTAAAGGTGGAGAGCGATTGAGACAGACATTTGACATCAACCTCTGGCCTCTATACACACATGCTAACCAAACCAACCAAACAAAACAATAAACCAGGACTTGCACACAGCCACGGGGTCAGTGTCAGCAGGCCCTCTTTGTAGTACCAAATAAAATAGTTGTTAATTCTAGAAAATCCAGCAAATGGAAATCCTAGGAAGATGGGCTTTCTTGTGACTTTCCCCTTGTGCCAGGTCACATTTGAATCATAACTGGGGATCAGGCAAGTTGTGTGTTTTAAGGCAGGAGTGGTACTCTGGGTAACACAGCTTTTGCTAAACCTTGCCATGAGGTACACAGGGATACAGGGGCCCTCCCCAAAGGATAAATGGAGAAAAGCCACCAGAAGGCAAGTAGACACACGGTGCTCAATGCCTATTTCTAAGGATGAGAGTTGGGCTTTTAATGCCTACTTCCACATTCTGCACCTAGCATAGCTCTCCATGTCTACCTAAGGAAGAATGGGGAAAGAAATGAGTGGCCAGCGTCTTCAAGGGAAGCAAGCAGGATTGGAGACAGACTGAGCCATGAGTGCTGGCCCTGGATAGTCAGGGCACGGGGGCACACAGTACAGGAGGCTTTCTGGAGTAGGTGGGCTGGGGGACAGTGTATGAGAGAATTGAGTGCATAACCTCTGTTCATTTACCTACAGAACTGGGTTATGGCACATTCCACGAGTCTCAGAACTTGGAACATATCAGCAGGAGGGTAAGGAGTTCAAAGCCAGCCTCAATTATGTAGTGAATTTAAGACCAAAGGTGGTGAGGGGGGAACAAAACAAGAAATAACCTCACCTAGAGACTACTGCTCAGACCAGGGCTGCAGGCTTGTGCTCTACAGTGTCACAGATGGGTGAGGACAGGCACATGACTAGGCAGTTCTAGCTGTACACTCTGTCATCATGGTAGAAGGCAGATAGGGAGGAATCAATGACCTGGAGAGGGCTTGACCTTTAGGGCCAGACATAGCAGGGCTTAGTCTCTCTGCCTTCTGAAGACTCCTAATTCAAGGTGCGGCCAGCTGGGTCCTGGGTAGCTCTGTGTCCTCCTGCTTTGGAAAGGGCCCGGCCCCACCCAGCAATGTGGAGGGTAGTAGCATCCTTCTATGCTGCGTGACTTTGGTTTTCTAAGCTTTCATATGGCATCTTAACTCTCTTCAGCCCTACGCAGGCATCTAAAGATATAATTGATATTAGACCTCCAGCACATAAAGTCCTCACGAGAAAGCTCCTTTTTCCTCTCTGGCTCCAACTGCCCAGAGACGACCTGTGTGCCATCCTGTAGTAAGGGCCTGGCACATGAACACTGCCCTTGGTCTCTCTCCTGCCATCCCAGGGTGGCGAGTGCCAGATACTTCAGCAATTTCTTAGTTTCTGTGTAGTCACCAGACTCTGCCTCTGGAACCCAAACCACATTGTTTGATTTTTGTGAGCACCGACCATGTGCTAGTGGCTGGGTGCTATGACAGAGCCAGGAACTGTGGCCTGGAGGAAGCTACTACCACAAGGATAGGGTTTTGGGGAGGGAATCCAGTGTGCTCTGAGGAGAGATGACCTTTGAGTGGAGATGACAACCCGTTAAGAGTGTGCCAGGCAGATGGAGAGGATGAAATATGCTAGGATAGTGTGCCCAATCTGTGCAAAGGCTAGGAATGCAAGAAGTCCTTTGAAGGCTCTTGTGGGCACTGTGGTTGCAGGGAGCTGAGGGGCCTGAGCTACAAACTCCTGAGCCTGAACACCATCGGCAGACAGTCAGTCTGTCTCACTGCGGTCAGCTGCATTCTGTACTGCTTAGGGCTTCAGAGTCAGCATTCATTCATCTCTGGATTGAACCAGCATGTTCCTCCTGTGTGTCCTGATTAGACAGGTGGAGTCCTGCCCTCACGAGTTCCCATCCAACTGAAAAGCCATGGTTGGGACCTAGTGGTAGAGTATGTAGTATGTATGAAGCCCTGGGTTTTATCCCTAAGAACAAGCAAGTGTTCAAGGCAGGAAATTTGAGAGTGGGAGCTGCAGGGATGGGATTTGGCAAGCAGGCAGGCAGAGGAGCCAGTCAGGAAATAGCTTCAGGTTATAAGAAGATCCAAGTAGACAGTGGGAATAAGGGGGAGTGGATTGTCTGTGTGTCTGAGAAGTCAGAGTGGCATGTGCAGGAGAAGAGTGGGAGAAAAGCAGGCCTCACCCACTTCCAATGCCAAGTTGGCTGAACTGGAGGCCTCCATGTGACTTGAAGAAGACACTCTCCAGGCAGTAGGAAGGCTGCCGCATAGCTTCCTGTGTGACTTTGGTTTTTTGTTTGTTTGTTTTGTTTTATGTGCATAGGTGTTATGCCTGCATGTATGTCTGGGTGAGGGTGTCATTCCCTTGGAACTGGAGTTAGAGGCAGCTGTGATCCACCACATGGGTGCTGGGAATTGAACTTGGGTCCTCTGGAGTCAGAGCTCCCCATCTCGGAGCCACGAGCCGTTTCTCCAGCCTCCCGCTCCCCTGTATGACTTTGAACACGTGGATCACACTTTCTGATCTTGTGAGTTCTGTGGTGACACAAATGAAGGAAGTGTACCAGCTCGTAACTCCCGGCGGTGACTGTGAACTAGCTGTGGTTGCTCCACGGGGAGGAAGGGTACACGGAAACAAATGTAAGGCAGCCACGAGCCCCCAGAACATAGGCCATCATGTGCCCTGGATTCCCTCCCCCTTTTCCCTCCCATCTACCTTCTGTGCCGGGGGTGGGGGGTGGTGGGGGGTGGTGGTGGTGGTGGTGGTGGTGGTGGTGGTGACTGGGAGAGGTGATGAGAGTTGATTAGAGCCTCCTGTTCATACTGGGGCTTCAAGGCCAGTGTAGAGTTGGGTCATGTATCATGGCCTCCATAGGAAGCCTTTTTTTGGGGAAAAATCTTTCCCTGGGATTCATATGACCTGAAACAGGTTGGCCAACAGGGCACTGTTTCCTGTGTCCCCCAAGTCACACCCCCTCCCTTTTCTAAGCAGTTGGAGACTGTTAGGGGGGAATAACACCCTTGGCACCCATGGAGGAAAAACGGGTCTAAGCTGAGCTGCACTTTCTGAGTACGGCCTCTCCAAAGGAGCCTATGCTGTGCAGGCTTTGTGGGCAGGGGCAAACTGCCTTTGAAGTCAGGAGTCCTTGTGCCTTGTACCTCGCTCTCATGCTGTTCTGTGGGAACTGGCAAGTGATACCACCGCTCAAAGTGGGAGAAATGAAGTGGATAGAGTAAGGGTAGGGAATTGGGTACAGGAACAGACACCAGCCTTTTTAAGAAATTATTTTTAATTATGTGTAGGTGTGTGTTTGCAATGAAGGTATGTGCATGTGAGTCCAAGTGTGTTCAGAGGCTGAGGTGCCAGAGCTCTTATAACTTACGGAGTTATAGATGTTTGCAGATGTTCTAGATGGATGCTGGGAACTGAACTGGGTCCTCTAAAGAATAGCAAGTGCTCTTAACTGCTAAGCCATGTCTGCAGACACCAAGACAGACACCAGACTCTTTTTTTTTTTTTTTTTTTTTTTTTGGTTTTTCCAGACAGGGTTTCTCTGTGTAGCTTTGCGCCTTTCCTGGAACTCACTTGGTAGCCCAGACTGGCCTCAAACTCACAGAGATCCGCCTGGCTCTGCCTCCCAAGTGCTGGGATTAAAGGCGTACGCCACCACCGCCCGGCTGACACAAGACTCTTGGAGCTCAGGGACAGCTATGGGACTCAAGCAAGCCTAGTGTACAGAATTCTTGGAACCCAGAATGTTTCTGATTTGCAAAGCCAGAGATGTCAGGATACAGGCTACCGAGAACCTTGACGGCCGTTGGAGTAGTCTCGTAACAAACATCCTGAGTACCAGCACAGTTTCTCCCTTACTTATTCTGTGTGTCTATGTTGGGACCAAGAGATGGCTCACTGACATCATCCAGCAATTTGAGCAGGCAGATGGAGCAGCAGCCATCTGAAGTGCCTTCATTTCACAGAGGAAGAGAGACAGGCATATGGCTGCACAGCGCTTATCTCCATTCTAATATCCATGACCCAGTAGGCCACGTGGCCAGCTTGACTTCTTTGAGAAGGGGAATGTGCGTACTTGCATAACAGGTGTTTAGGAGAGGGCACTAATGTTGACCTTGCAGGTCAAGTGGGCCGTTTTAGACAGTCTCTTGTAGCCAAGGATGACCATGAACATCTTCTCCTCCTGCCTCTATCTCTTGAGTAGTAGGATTATAGACATATACCACTACACCTGGCTTATGTGGTGATACTGGAGATCAAACCCAAAGCCTCCTACATACCAGGCAGACACTGTCTTCAGCCTCTGAGCTGGTTCTGTAACTTACCCTGAGCAGAGTTCAGCACCACAGTGGGTATGAATAAAAGATCCAAGACCTTGTGTTTCACTTTGGGGAACATGCACTGAAGGTTGAACCTGGGGTCTCACAAATACTGAACAAATAGTCTGCCACTGGGCCACTCCCGTAGTACTGCTTTACTTTCTAACTTCATTGACTGGCCTACAGGAAGAACATGGCTCATAAGTGAACAGCAGATGAATTTTTGCATATAGCAAACACTCGTGTGTAACTGATTTTTCCAGGTGAGAAATGCAGCATCACCAGCTCCAAAGGCTGCCAAGTTTCTCAGGTGTTTCCATCCGAGGGTCATGTGTCTGCCTTCACATTTCATTCACATGCAGGCCCCTGTCTTGACTGCTTGCCTTGGTGTCTTCTCCACATTGTGGGTAGCAGTGGTTTGTTTTTTCATTGTGATTTTAGCTTTCATTGCATGCTAAAACTGGGGTTCTTTGTTTCTCTCTCCAGCTTTAGTGCTGGAGATGGAACCCAGGGCCTTGGACATAGGAAGTGCACTACCATGGAGCACATACAAACACTTGGTTTTCTGAGATGGCGCCTTGACCTTGGAACCTTTCTCCCTCAGCTCCCTGAGTGCTGGGATGGCAAGTGTGCATTACACCTGGCTGAACATTTTAAATGATCCCCACAGGCCCATGTGTCCTCACGTGGCACTTTTGGGGGAGGCAGAGAATAATAAAACATCTTTAGGTCACTAGGAACCCATGAACAAAGGGCCCGTGAGACCATGCCTCTCTCCCTTTTCTTTTCCCTACTTGAGGCAACAGTTTGCTCCCCATGCTTCGGCCCTGATACTAACCTCACAAGAGGCACAAAAGTGACAGGCCACCAATAGAATGCATGAATAATAGTCTTTTTTCATCCCAGGGGGATAAACTTAAGACCCTAGTGATGCCTGAAACCCCCCTTTATTTTCTTTTGTTTTTGTTTTTTGGAGACAGGGTCTCAATATGTAGCTCTTGTTGTCCTGGAACTTTCTATCTAGACCAGGCTGGCCTCAAATTCACAGAGACGTGGCTGCCTTTGCCTCCTGAGTGCTGGGACCAAAAGCATGAGTCACCACACTCCGAGCTGTTTTGCCTGCATGTATGGCACGTGCTTTGTGCCTGTGGAGGTCAGAAGAGGGTGTCAGATCCCCGGAGCTAGATTCTGAATAGTTTTGAGCCACCTTGTGTGTGATGGGAATTGAACTTAGGTCCTCTGCAAGAGTAACAAGTGCTTTTAACAGCTGGGCCATCTCTCTAGCTCCAATCAGATTGTTGTTGTTTATTATTTGTGTAGCTCTGGCTGGCCTACAACTTAGTATGTAGACCAAGCTGGACTCAGAGAGCCATCTACCTCTGACTCCCAAGTGCTGGGATTAAAGCTATATGCTCCCAGGCCTGGACACATATACTATTCTTCAACGCTGACACATACTTAAAATTTAGTGTGTAAAGTAACCACAGTTAAGAGATGAACAGTGGGGGCTGGAGAGATGGCTCAGAGGTTAAGAGCACCGACTGCTCTTCCAGAGGTCCTGAGTTCAATTCCCAGCAACCACATGGTGGCTCACAACCACCTGTATCAAGATCTAGTGCCTTCTTCTGGCCTGCGGTCATACATGCTATATACATAATAAATAAATAAATCTTTAAAAAAAAAAGATGAACAGTAACTAAGAAGTTAGGATGATCTGCAATAAAGTTAAATAAATATACAAGTTGTTTAATGTCTAGAATTTCCCATTTAGTATTTTCTGAGTGGGCCTAACAACAGGTAACTAAAATCATCTAAAATAGAACCGTGGATAAGAGGGCAGCTGTCCAATGTTTCCCCTCCCACTTCTGATGAATACTTTTGCAGTTTACGGTGCAAGCATCTTCTAAATACAGAGGTCTACTGTGCTAACTTGGCATGAGTGTTCTGGAGTGTGGTGTGTGGCTTTTGTGTGTCATTCCCATCTGATGTCAGGACACTGCACTCACCTGGACAGAGGATGGCTTCTTCAGCCTCAGTCCAGAAATGCTCCTGTGTAGTGTCACTTTCATAGGACTTAGGGGCCTATACTATACACAGAAAATAAGGTTTTTGAAGGTCCCCTTAAAAAGTCCATAAAGTAAGTTCTATACAGATCGTGTGGAACATTGATCCCCAAATGGCAACATGTAGGCCTTACTATATGAGTCACATGGTGGCACTCCAGCACATTCTAGACCCAGGCAAAAATAGTTATGCAGTGCCTGACTGTGCAGAACTCATTCACTGTAAGGATCCCCCACACACATCCAGAGACCCATCGGACATGTGGGAGATGAACTGGTCCAGGAATTGTATACAGTACCTCTGGACCAGGGTGGGCCGTTTCACACTCTGTTCCCAGGCTCTTGAGACAAGGACCTAGGTGTTTTTACTCATGGGTGGTGAAACTTGCCCTTAAAAGAGGAGTCGAGAGCTCATTGGCTCAGAAATAAGGCTTGAAGGTTTTAGGTCCTAGCTGTCAGAGAACAAGACTGCTTAGGAGCTGCCCTGGACCACCCAGAATGAGCTAAAGGAAGACGGGCATGGCAGCGGCCAACTGTGAACTTGGCCTTTGCCACTGGGAAGATCTGGCGTGCAGGCCTGACTCCGGTAGTCCAGCCAGCCTCTGCCCAGCGGAGCCGGATGCCTGGGAATGGACATGCACAGGAAGCTGCCGCTCTTAGCTGGCCTGCTCCTCCCGGAGACCCTTCATCTTGACGAACATTCTTAATGATTGGTTAGTCTTTTCTCTTCTTGTTTGGTTTTTCAAGAAAGGATTTCTCTGTGTGGCTCTGTTCTGGTACTCACTCTGTAGACCAAGCTGGTCTTGAACTGAGATCCGCCTGCCTCTGCCTCCAGAGTGCTGGTATTAAATTTGTGCACCACCACTGCTGGCCTTGTCTTTTGTTTTTAAAGAAATTAAGAGGAGTGATGGTGTGGCTCAGTGGTGCAACACCTGAATGTTGGAGGCTTTGGGTTTGATCCCTCACACCATCAAAACAAACAAACAAAACTAGAAATTGTGTCACAGTTATTGTTCCACTGGCCTCCTCAGCCCTATGTCTAGGTAACCCAAATATAGGGGTCCTTAGACACCCGCCCCAAGAAAGGGGCCAGGTCTGACAGGCAGTATCTGGGAGGTTGAAAGGGATGCGGGGAGAAATGCATCTTTGTTGCAGACCCATGTGGGGCTCTTTCTGTAAATGGTTTCGGTGCCTAATGGGAAGAAGAAAAATGAGGCTTTGATGTGAGCCTCAGCATCTTTGTCAGACGGGCACAGTGTCACTCAGGCTTCGGGGTGGCCTGCTTCTCTTAAGGAGCTGTCAGCTGCTCTCAGGCCACAGCCCAGGGGCCTCTCTGGGTAAGGGTGGTCCAGAGCTGTCTACAGAATGCTGGTGGGAGAATGAGTGTGGGAGCTGTGTTGGAAATGTCAGCCCAGCCTGGCCCCACAGTGGGCCTGAGTTTCCTCAGCCCCAGAGCTGAAGGCCACACCCCAGTAAAATCAGAATGCCTGGGAAGAAAGGGGAGATGGAGACAGGTGAGGGCCATCATGGCTGGCTGGACAGCATGGCATACAGTGGGACAAATTTCTTTCCCCCAGCAGGTCCAAATCCAAGTACAGGGAAGGATCCTGCTGTCCCCACAGGCCTATACAATTCAGGATGCTTGCTTATGTATTGTGGAGGGATCCTCAGGTCCCAAGGAACCTTCTAAATCAACAAAGAATGACAGAGAGGCCAGACCACCAAAGGCTAAAACTGGCACATTATGCTCTTGGTCTAGGAGGATGTGTGATGCCTACATGGTATCTATGGCAACGTTCTATTAACCAGAATTTGGTTACACCAGCTCTTGTCCCCATTCATTCTGGAAAACACAGAACTACTGATCTTTTTAGAAGTCTTGCTGGAAAAATAGGGGGAAGAATAGTAGTCACCTCCACCCTCAACTTCTATTGTCACAAAATTGGGATTGTGTTGCGTACCTGATTCTGTCCCTTTTTCATTGTATATCAGATCTTGAGCATTTGTCTAAAACAAGAAAAGCTCTTTGGAAGCAGTGATACTGTGGGCTAGAATTTGGAGGACCTGCTGTGCTGTGTGATCTTGGAGGAGTCAGCTGATTTCTCTGAGTCTTGATTCTTGCCTGTGCAGGGGAGAGACAGACAGTCACCCCTCAGGTTCTGCTCCAAGGATGTGGATATGTTGTCTATCTCAGAGACCTGATTGTTACAGCTTTGCCCTCCTCACATGAAAGAAAGCCTAGTGATGTTTGGGCAGGTCAGGCACTGGACAGCACTTACTGAGCATGTAGTCAATGGGGTACCAAGGACCTGGCTGGTACTGCCTCCAGCAAGCATGTTCCCACCTCTTGGCCAAGGGCTTTGCATCTCTGAACCCTACCCCCAACCCAGCCTCAAAGTCTGGGGGCTATCTGCCAGTTGCCTTGGTGGAAGTGTGTGCTTTGCAGCTAGTAACTTCTTGGTGAAGAGAGAGAGCATCTGTTGCTGTCAGCGCGATGGGGCTGGGACCTGGGCTTAGCTGGCCACAGGTGTGGGTAAGCTTTAACTCTTGGTCCTACTGCAGTGCTCAGCAGGCCTCTGGGGACCTCAGGACACTTCCCATCTGTGTCTATGACCCCTCCCTACCAGGGCCCATATACAGAGCTGTTCATGGTATAGCTCTGCCATCACTGATGACATCTCACTGTTTTCAGCAAGGGCTTCACACATCACAAAGCTTCCCTGACTCTGGCAGCAGAATTCCATGAAGTTTCCCACAGCTCTGTCTTCCTGGAGTCCTGTACAGAGGAGAACTTTACCCTGAAGAGGTCAGGTGCTTACCAGGATCAGTCACATGGGATAAGGATCCGGTCAGCCATTTCCGAACTCTTGGCCACACATTCTGAAGAGGTGTGGGATGATAGGGTTGACACAGAGTTAAAGGTTCATGCCTTAGGCTGTAGACATAAGAAAAGGAGGCATATACAATAGGGACACCGTTTCTTAGTCTTCTTGGGCTAGGTGGGTAGTGCCAGGCAGTGAAGACAGGCAGGATACCTTGGTACTCATCAATGAGGGAGATGGAAGGACAGGGCCAGGCCACCTAGTGTTCAGAAGGCTGGAGGATGGTGCTGAGCAGTGTGAGGGGCAGCTGAGAGTGTGCCAGAGGGACTTAAGCACACAGAGGGCAGGACTCTGCTAGACAGGCAAGTCAGCAGCAAAGGAGCTAAAGGAAGCAGGCCCTTCAGTCTGCACAGGAGCCCGCCCGCAGCTGTGTGCTATGGCCTCCTCAGAATCTGGAGCAAAGCTCCTTCCCTTCCTGTTGGGCCACCCCAGGGTTGAGGGCCTAAGCCTTGAAGTGGAAGTGGACAGGTGGCTGTCCTTCTAAAAGGAGGAGACAAAGCAGGCCTCTACTTTTTTTTAATATTCCAATCAACTTTCAAGGGCTGGCTCTGGCCAAATGTGACCCTGCTTCATCTCCCTGTGTCCTCAACATGGTGTACCAAGGGACTATTGCTGAGAGATGGGGACGTTGAGGACTGAGGGGCATGGGGGCCCACTTAGGGCATGTAGAAAGCTAGCATTTTGGTGGGGCACAGGATATGAGTTTGTAGGGGTCTAGGAGAGGTTTATGCAAATGCAAAGAAGGGAAGAATTGATTCCAGCTAAGGAAGCTGGGAAAGGTTGACCTGGTATCTACTGAAGTACAGGGCAGCTGCAGCCCAGGAGGTCTTGGGGCTGGAGGTACAATATACTAAGTGGGGGTGGGGTGGGGTGGGGTGGGGAGGTTGAGATGAAGGGGTGGGGAGCCATTAAAGGCTTTATAGTAATAAAGCACCGTGAACCTTCTATGGGGATACCGGGACAGAGGCTAGAGACCAGGGGAGCCCTCTGGGATGTAGGCATAGAATCTGTGGTGGCTGGGCATGTGGCATGCTCTGTACTGTGGAGCGAGGTTGGAGGGAACTTGGCAGGGGAATCTAGGTAAATGGTTATCGGAGAGAATCTATGGAGTGGAGAGACTTGAAGATGCCGTGGATACACTAGATCCCAATCAAAAGAGTAGAGGATAAGAAGAGAGATGGGAGCCGGGCGGTGGTGGCGCACGCCTTTAATCCCAGCACTCGGGAGGCAGAGCCAGGCGGATCTCTGTGAGTTCGAGGCCAGCCTGGGCTACCAAGTGAGTCCCAGGAAAGGCGCAAAGCTACACAGAGAAACCCTGTCTCGAAAAACCAAAAAAAAAAAAAAAAAAAAAAAAAGAAGAGAGATGGGCCAGGGGTCTTTGTCCTCAGAAAGGGGCCTAGGTTCAGGGAAGAAATCAGTCACCCAGACGGGCCAAAGAGGGAACAGAGGGGAAGCAGAATTAGTGCAGAGATGGGGCAAGGCTCAGCAGTCCATCCAGGCCGCCAACTGTGGGATCTGCCTTGGGAACAGGCCAACCTAACCTGTGATGGAAGGGTGAAGGAATTGGTATCAGGAGAGCTTGTGGACTGGCCTGAGTGAGGCCTCCAGACAAGGTCTGGGGCTCAGGATTCTTATCCACCAGCCAGGAGGGAACAGCCTATCTCCCAAAGAGCTTTGGGGCAGCTAGGCCTCAAGGACAAAGGCAGGCGGGGGCAGGGGATGGAGCCTGTAGCTGTGAGCTTAATGGCCCCGGAAAGGGGGAAAAAAAAAACCATAAAGCTGCAGAATTACGGGGAGACATAAACAGAGCTGTCAGGCATTAGCTGCAGGGAGACGGCTGAGCAGGGTAGAGCTGCGATCCTTGCGTGTGCATAAAAAGACAGAAGTTATCAAAGGAACCAGATTAAGGAGCTGCTGTCTCTGCCATACTCAGGCTTCCTGGCAGATTCCTTTCTTATGCCTCAGCCTGCCGGCTCTGGTCACAGGCTCTGGTCACATGCTGACCCAGAGGCTGGATCTCAAGGATTGGCCAGGGCAGGGGGCAGAGCTGCCAGTGATATTGGATGTCTGAGTGGAAAGGGTACCCAGCCCAGCTTGCAGAGGGTGGGAGCCAGGGCTGAGGAGGGAGGCGGTGCTGACCCTAACAGTTTACGGCGCTCACACACCCTGCCATCTTCATTTTTGCTGTTGTTGCTGATGACGTTAGCTAAGCACTAATGGGCTTAAATTTCATCTTAAACCATCCCCATAGTCCATAGTAGATGACAAACACTGCTCTCCTGAGCTGCAGAGATACTAGCCTATGAGTAGGCATGCGCCTCTGCCTGTGCAGAGGAAGCTCCCAAAGGTCCGAGTCTTTGACATTCCCAGGTTGCAGAAGGGATTCCTGGTGTTGTCCCAGGTGAGAACACGGTTCTGAAGAGGGTCTTTGGAGTACCTAACATGCAGACAGGAGCCTAGCCTGGGGGTTCTGGGGCCCCTCTTGAGTTCCTCAGCCCAGGCACCAAGATGAGGGTCTGGGAACTATCTGGCGTGTTCTTAAAAACTTTAGGGAATCATGTTTTTCACAGGCTAAGAAAAATATTGATGGCTTTGCTCGAGGGTGGAACTTCATCCATCTACCTATCCACTCATTCATTTGACAAACATAAGGCCCTCCACAGCCTGATTCCCTTCTGCCCCAACTCACACATGTCCATCAGAAGCCTGATCTTTGCTTTTGAATCTCTTAGGACAGCAAGTGGGCATCTCTAAATGTAGTTGTGTGGGAGGGGATCTTTTGTTGGTGGAGGTTCTGAAGGTTGTGAGGGGAAAATGGACAAGGAGCCCTGGAGGCTGTGCACCTGGAGCCCATCTAGTATGTAAGGAAGGCAAGCACATCCGAAGAGGAGGGTACCGAACATGCAGAGCCTCCACAGAGGATACGTGGCATTTTCAGTTCTCCATTTACCTTTGCAGGGTCCACAGCCATCACTTGGGGATACCCTTCCTTCACAGCATAGCTGGGGCTTATCTATCCTTAAAGCTTCCCAGAGGGCTGGCGCACATAGCTGTCCATCATCTAAGGGACCTTCATTCCTTTATGTCCCAGAACCTGCCTTCCGTCACCCTGTAGTAGGAGTGGCTCACCCTCCTGTTGACTACCGGTGAGGTCAGGGAGGACGCTTGAGGGGGGTGGCCACCGCCAGACAGGCCTCAGAGATCACCCTCTTTAGCAGGGCTGGTGAGATGTACATGAGGGTTTGGTAGGCTTTGAGTCCCCTGCTGTGGGACCCCTTTGTCCTCCGGGCTTCAGACTTGCACTGGTTACCTCTAAGTATTGGTCCTCCCTGGTTCTGGCACACCAAGCGTTTAAGTCAAACGAGTCAAGGACATGCATTGGCAAGTTAGTAGTCTGACCCTATCACTGCTCGCTAGGAGATAATCCAGCCTCATCCTAACTGACCTCTGTTATTTAATACGTTTATCTGGTGGTGTCACCCTGCTCTTGTTTGTGTTCTGTGGCTCACTGTCACTTAGCACATTTGTGACCTGGGTCCTACCTGTCTCATTTCCACATCCAACTTATGAGCCCACATTTTCAGACCGTGCCTCTCTGCCTCACTGGGCCTTTCCCGTCCCCTCAGTAATTCCTGCATATCCCTTAAGACTCAGGACTTCCTCTGGGTTCTTTCTCTGATCCTGTAACCCTCCCAGGTATAAGTCCAGCCTTTGCCTGTTCATCAGCACTCAGCTGTCTTCTTCAAGGGTATTGATCTTTTGCTGTCTCTGGCTGCTTTGTCCTGGCACCTGTGTGGCATAGAGTAGACACTTGGGAACTGTTCCTGAGATGGAAGGATAGTTGGACATATTGGTGGATGGGCAGGTGGGTGGTAAACAGGTGGATGATGGGAAATGGATGAGTGGAGAATAAATGAATGAATGGGTAGGTGTCAGAGTGGATGAAGGGGCTGTATGGTCTATTGGAAAGCTCAGAGGTCCCAGGAAGTAAGCTTCAGAGCCTTGGGCAAGTCTCTGTCTTCAGTGAGCCTTGAGTTCTCCGTGTGTAAAATGGTCTGCTAGCTCCTGTAGCTGGCCTGAAGACAGTGGGTCAGGTGTGTCGGGAAATGAACATGTTAGTTGAATGGAGCCCCTAAAAGGACCTTCCTTTTCTGAAGGTCCTGCCCAGTGTCCCTGCCCTGACTAGAGAGTTGGGGCCAGGCTTCAATTGTAAACCCAAGTCTTGCTGTTCCCAAGACATCTTTTGGCCTCTCTGGATTTAATTGTATTCTCTATAAGGTAGAGTGCTTGTGTTCCTTGTGGTTTCTCTGGAGATGAAAACATTGTGGCAGTCACACCCAGAAAACATGGGACTTACACCCCAACTACATATAGAGTCTTATGCCCTGGTTCTGCCTCTGGGCCAACCTCACCACCCTAGCATGGTTTATATAATGCTGTTAGATCTTTGATGGAATACACAAATGCCCTAAGCCTTTTTCTGTGCCTTGTCTGCAAAAATGTGTGTAGACAAAAATGTGACTGATGTTTAGAACAGAGGCCAGTGCCTGGAAGGTCATTGAGGTTGGTCATAGTGTGATGGTAACAAGGTATTTCTTTTTCCTAGTGGGCTCCCTCAGTCCTGGGAGGTGGATGTTTAAGTGCTGTCCCTACTTAAAGGACGAGGAATCACAGGCCCAGAGAGGGGTGACTCTGAGGTCACAGAGCCAGTCGGCCCCAGGGTCTTGGGTACTTGCTCTTTGTTTCCAAAGACTTGTGAGGACGCTCTGGAAAAAGCTAGCTCTAGACCAGCAAGCTAGCCAAACCTTCCACAGGCCTGCAGACGCAGGGCCTCCAGCCAGTCTGTCAGGTCAGTTCTGCCCAGAGTTGACGCGTGTACCAAGACCTTGCTCAGGCCACTGCCACGAGGCCTGTGTGCCCAAACGGAGTGTCCAGCCTCCCTAACAGTAGCCAGCTAGTGAGAGGATGGAGTCAGGGCTTATGTGACTCCCAGGAGTTCCTGTCTTCCTGGCCACACCTTTGCAGCCAGCAAAGACCAGTTGGGATTTCCAGCCCTTTGCCTCTGCTATAAAAAGTATGTCAATATTTACCTTTTAAAAGGATGGATAGGTCCTGGGTCTACTCAAGGCTGCTCTGACAGTTCTGTTCATATGATCTCTTTTGATCTCTACTTGCACAGGGCCCCACAGCTCAGGTTAGGGGTAGGATTTGGTCCCTTATTTCCAGTAGTTCTCACAGTTCCTAGCCTTTGGATTCACAAACCCTGGATAGCATCTGGCTGTACATTTTACATGTTTTGTTGGAAAGATTACCGGAGAGTGTATTGCTGGGCCACACAGAAGGGAGAGGAAGGACACACAAAACCTAAGAGTGCCTTTGAACACCAGCCTTGGGGTTCTGACTGCCCAGGTGGCAGCTGCCCACCTAGGAAGATCTGTGTAGACAGTGATCAGGCCCAACTCTATACCCTATGGGGGCCTTAGTATACTTTGTACCAAAGAGAGTACAGGGTATAGGAAGTTGTAACCGCTAGGCAGCCTGTCTCTCTATCTAGTCATGCTGAGGTAGAGCCAGGTAGCCAGAAGCCCAAAAGATGAAGCTTCACTCATATAAGCAGTTCTGGTTTTCTTCCAATTTTACTCCCATTGTTTTAATTCCTTGGCTGGACACTTTGTAGGGGACTCCAGTGCTTTCTGCTACAGGTGACTGAATTCGCACAGATGACTTTGGGCTGGGACAGTGGACACATGGAGTTTTTATTTGGATCCATATTGCCAGAAAGTATTTCATTGAGGTAGAACTAGTTAACCTGTTCATCCCCATCTGGACAGGGCTCCCCTCTCTTCCATGTCTCACCAGCCAGGCAGAGGCAGCACAATGCCTATATCTCCTTCATGCTCAGAAAACCAAGTGAGTGATGTCCTGATGAACACCCCCAGAGCCGGGTCTATCTGTGAAGGGAAGGGCAGGAATGACTGGAAAGAGTCCAAATCCAGTGCCCCTCAGGGGTGCAGTCTTAGAATAGCTCTGCCAGTTGGATGCCTAGAATGTTCTACAACTCAAGAGCATGAAACATGGAGCAGTTAAGTAAAGTGTCCAAGGTTACCCAGGTATGCGTGCAAGAGCTGGGATTTGAACCCTCAGCCACTTACTGTTAGGGCTTCATCATGGAGGATATGGAGAGATTGCATCTGTCACTCAACCCCAAGCCCCATGAGCTTCCCAGTACCCTGGCTGCTTTAACCTTTGGAGCCCCTCAGGAGTAGATCCAGTCTGCCATTCTCTACCAGTTATGGTTTCTCCCACAAGGTTCTAAAGTGAGGCCGCTGTGGGGAAGGCCATCTTAGCTGTGTGCAGCTGAAAAACGGCCCTCCCCAATAGTGGTGGTCTGAAAGCCAGGGAGAGAGTTCTGGAAGGTTGGATACACTCAGAGGCAAGGTCCAAGTGGGCCTGGGCCTGGGTACAGAACCAGCACACAGGGCTCAGAACCAGCACACAGGTATTGTGGTCACTGAAACAAGGCCAGTGTTCAAAACAGCTGGATGCTGGACTCAACTGCCCAGGGTTCGTGTTTTCTCTTAAGTACCTTCCCATTTCATAGCTGTTTGGAGAAGGTAATCGGCCAGCTTTCCACTTGGACTCAGGAACGTCCCCAAGGGTCCCCAGGAAGTTTCCCCAGGTTGCCCCTAGCACAGAGGCTGCCAGCTCCCTCTCACTGGGGCTGGTTGTCAGCAGCCACCAGCATGGCACAGCTGAAGTTCTCCTTTTCCTGTGGGGAGAGCAGCTGGCCCGTCCAGCACTTCCCCACCTTGAGGACCCTTAGATCAAAATCAGAGCATTCGTCTAGACTGTTGGGACAGTAGCACTGCATAGGAACATTCAACCCTAAAAGAATTTGAAATTTATCACAACAGCGTGCGTATTTGGAGGAGTATGCTCTGGGTCACTGAGATTCATAGTCTTCAGGTGAGTAAGATCTGTAGAATTCAGTCTCATGCCAAGAAGCCCTGACAGAGTGGGTTGGCCATGTGCACTTCGCTCCAGTCCTGGCCCTCCCCCTCCCCTGCAGGCAGACCAGTGTTCGGAAATTTTATGCCCATTCATTTGTTTTTACCCTCAGGAACCACTCTTCATCCCAGCCAGAAGCCCAGCTTAGACCCCTGCCCTCGGGGCCACCAAAGAGGAGAGTCTAGAACAGCCTTTCTGTTCTTTGGCACCATCTCCACTTCTGGAAATGAGAAGTGACATTACACCTTGGGAAGGAGAGTTGAGGTCAGAAGCAAAACCTCTGGAGGCATCAGGCGATCTCTTCAAACAAGATCAGCCTCTGGTGGGGAGCAGGGTTCAATAGTGAGATGGGAAGAACTTTCCAGAACTGAAGGAGGGCAGAGCCCAATGTATACCATCCCCCAGTACCTTTGTTTCTGCTTAGGTACCGGTCCTCTTCTCCCTCCTAACCGGCCTGGCTTCCAGGTCCCTCCCAGCTAAAGCCCTGGCCCAAGTATGTCACAGCCACCCCAGGGTGTCAACCGCGGGCCTGCTAGGCCTCTTACTGATCTGCATGCTACTAT
This sequence comes from Peromyscus eremicus, assembly GCF_949786415.1. Lineage (NCBI taxonomy): Eukaryota > Metazoa > Chordata > Mammalia > Rodentia > Cricetidae > Peromyscus > Peromyscus eremicus. The sequence continues at coordinate 43,380,800 of NC_081423.1, forward strand.
TAGCTCTCCGCTTACTCTCGAGGATGAACTTAGCCCAAACCCCGGCCCCTTAAGGCCTCCCCCCCCCCCCCCATCTAGTCGAGTCAAGCCTCAAGAGAACAGTCTCCAGTGCCCAAATAGGCTGTGTTCTTTTCTGCTGCTAAGACCCTTTAACACAGTTCCTCAAGTTGTGGTGACCCCCCCAGCCATAGTTATTTTCGTTGCTACTTCATAACTAATTTTGTAACTGTTATGAATCATAATGTAAATATCTGTGTTTTCCAATGGTCTTAGGCGGCCCGTGAAAGGGTCGTGACCCACACGTTGAGAACTGCTGTGCTAATGTCATGGTTTCTGAGCCTAGCCACTTCCTCCACTTTCCCTCCTCACTGCCGCCGCCGTTAACTGCCGCCTTCTTAAAGAGGGAGGGCTCCTGAGACCCCAGATCCTGAGACTCCTGGATTGGATTAGGAACAGTCCGGAAAACGCCCGGGTATTTGAGGGACCCAGTCAAATGCTGGCCCTGGCTCGGCTGCCCATCTGGTGCTCAGCTCTTCTAAAGAGGGCAGAATGAGGTTGAGGTGGGTGGCCTTGGGGGAGAAGGGCAACCACAACGGACGCGAACTTCCTGCGACCTCATTCTGAGGGAAGAAAGGTCTGAAAGAGGGGAGCCAAGCTAGGGTTCTCCCTGGGGCGAGCCGAGGCAGACCAACAAGAGGGCGTAAAGCAATCGCTAGAGCTTCCTGTGTGCTCCTGGCATTTCCCTAGACCCTGGCTCGGGAAGGGTCTTGCTTTGAAGTTTCCGGCAAGACCAGCCCACTGCTGTCCAAATGGCTTATTTGTCTAGTGGCACAGGGAAGGGGACTGGCGGTGGGGGTGGCAGCGCCCCGCTTGGCGCCGCTGCTGCCTGAGGGTCCGTGCTTTGGGAGCTCCAGCTTCTGCAAACTAGAGGATGTTGAGACCAGGCCGAGAACCCCAGGGGGACTCGGTAGTCGGGCCGGCTGTTTCAGGCTGGCGGGGAGCTGGAGCCGCCTCGCACCGCCACTCCGCGCAGGGTGGGAGGGAGCGAGGGAGGCGAGGGGACGAGCGCCGGCTCCCCGCCCCCATCCCACCCGGTTCCGATATTTAGCTGAAAGGCACGCGGCTCCTAATCGGCCCTTTCCAGGCTGAGATGTAGCGGCGCTCTGCCCCGCGCAAGGGCGGGGGCCGGGCCGGGGGAGGCGCGGAGTCCGGAGCCTGCGAGCGAGGTGAGGAGCCCGCGTCCTCGGCTGCTGGAGCGGGCGGGCGGGCGCGCACCGCCGAGGCAGATATAGAAAGGGGGGCAGGTTAAAAATAACCCTCTTCGGCTGGGAAGCTCGCGCTCACTCTCTCGCCTCGTTCGTGCCAGAGGACTCCAGGGGAGGTGGCGTTGGGGAGGGCAGCGCGGGATTCCCCTCCTCCGCCGCCGGGCGGGGTGCCGCCTGCACGCCACGGCTGCACGTGTGCGGGGCCGCGCGCCCGGGCCCCTCGGCCCGGCCCGCGGCGCTCTCCCCATCCTCGAGCTTCTGGCTGCCGCCCCGCCCGCACCCACCGCGGCTGTAGGAAGCGCTCCTTTATTCATTATTTACGAGCATTAATAGGTTTGGGGCGCGCATGCTGTGGGAGGATGCGAGGACGCCACGGGGACCCCAGCGTTCGAGGAAGGGTGCGGACCTGCGGGAAGGTCTGCCGGGCGGGGGGCGCTCGGACGCTGTCCTTTGCGGGCGCGCACTTAGCCGAGCGGAGTGCGGGGGCTGCGGGCCCCACGCCCCGCCCTGCACGGCCCTCGCCGCCGCGTCCCTGACGCAGCCCTGGCCTCATTTATCATCATCTTTGGTCAAGTGGAGTGTGCAAGGAACAGCTGCTTCACTCGGCTGACTTCCGAGGGCGGCTACAGCGGGAATCAGGAAAATGAATGATGGAGGCTGGGGGGCCGCCCCCAGGTCCGGGTGCAGGCGGGAGGGAGGCGGGGAGCATCCTGGCTGCCTGTGCCTCATGGCAAGCGCAGCGCCCCCTTCCTCTCCGGGCGCCCACAGCCCCGGCGGATCGCTGGCTGAGGACGGGCGGGTGTGCCGGAGGTCGCCGTGACCTTGCTGGGGTCAGTGGGTTGGGCTGTGGAGGAGGCGTCGCGGCGTCTTTGGTGGCCCTATCCGGATTGGCGGAAGGCCGGGGAGACGAGGAGGGGGAGGGGAGTACCAATGGAAGGTGAAATTTTACCTGCCCCTGAGGGAGTCCTGCGGATTTTCTCCCGGCGACGGCCGCGCTCTGCCTTTGTCTTACATGGCCGAAACATCTGTAGCAGTGGCGGAGAGGCCGCAGACCCCACCCTCCGCGCGGCTCCCCAGCCAGCTCCGTGCTGCCGCCCGCACCTCAGTGTGGGGTCCTCGCCCGCGCCCTACCCCGCCTGGTGTCGATGGGGCGGGGGCTGGTTGCGGAAAGGGTTAATGGCCTAGTCGCAGACCCTAATTGTCAGAGCTAGGCCCCGCTTCGTTCCAATTACCCTAAGTAGAGACTGAATGCGCAATTAACGGAGTCAGCTTGCCAACTGGAAAGCTGTCCCCCGCTTTCACATTGAGCGGAATACTCCACCAGCTGACTTGGACGAAGCAATTTCCTCTGCTCTCCCCTTTCTCTCTCCCCCAGCCCCTTCTCTTTTTCTCTCTGCTTAATAATAAAATTATACCAAGCAGTTTGCGGTGTGGCAGGCGGCCAGAAAAGCGTTTCTTTAAACGCCGCCGTCTCACAATTAGGCAGCAAGAGGATTTGACACGCCGAGGCGGCCTGACAGGCGGCTTCCTCCCCTGGGGGCCGGTGCAGGAGGGGGCTCCAGTGCCCGGCTCCCCCATATGGAACCGGCACGGGGAGGGGGCCAGGGCCGCACCTCCCGTGCTGTCAACACGCTGCAGTGAGAAGCCCTTGGGGCAGGCAGCAGGGGAGGTTCCACCCAGGCTCCGGGAGGCAACAAGATCTTTCCTTGCTGGGGTATAGAGAAGGAAAGCCATGTTCTCTGTTTCTGTTTGACAGAGAGGCATCTGGGGCACACAGCTGCCGAGCCTGGCGGACAAGTCACTGACCCTCTCTGCGAGTTTGGGATTGGAATGTTGAGGAAGAATGTGCCCTGTTCCTGGGGGCTGGTTGCTTTCCCATGCCGATACTGTCTTCCAAGGAGGTTAAAGACAGCACTGTCTATAATGAGCCAGAGACCCCTCTGCTGCTGCTGCTGGGATAGCAGACCTAGAATCCCCATGGTCACATAAGAAGAGCTGCCATGGAAGCACCAGGGACCAGTACCCTGGAAACAGGGTACATTGACCACTGGCCATAAGCAGCTGAACTCAGAACTGGATTGAGGTAGGCAGTAGCTGCTGTAGGAGGTAGCTGCTACTGGAAGCCACCTTGCTGTTTGCTGCCTCCCAGCACCTTCTGGAGGGCAGCCACTTCCTTCCCCACGTTCCCCTTCCTGCCCCTGGGTGTCCTTCAGCAACAGCTCCCCGCCACTTAGACTACAGAGCTCTGTACATCCCCCTGGAACTTCACGCTCTGCTCATCCCCACCTGGACCTTTGCTGATTCAAAATGGGCTCCAAGAGCCAGTGGGCACCAACTAAAGGCCACAGAGAGAATGCAAACTTCACTGCTGTGCCTTCCTAGTTAGCTGCTGTTTGTGTCCTGCCCACCCCTCACCTCCTCCTGAAACTGCTCTCTGGGCCTCATCCCCTGAGGCTGAAGACAAAATAATATGATAAACACAAAGCCAGGAGTGTCCCTCCATCCCACTTCGGCACAGTATTTATAGGGGCAACTCTAGGGCCAGAGTAGGGCTTTGGAGCTTAAGAGCAAAATGCAGACTGCCCCTACCTTCAGGCTCTTACCCTTAGGAGGCAGCTCATTGTGCCATTAATTATGTAATTACTGCTGTCATGAGCCCCACATGGGAGCCTGGCAGGGGTCCCAGGAGGGGGGAGGGGCAGGGCCTCACCTGTCTCCTGTGGAATGTTACCAGGGCCACTTCCTACACTACCTCCACAAGCAGCATGGGGCCTCAGTCCTACCTCTGTAGCTCTTAAGTCCTTGCTGCACCCAGGTCACCCACCTTCATTTGCCTGGGCCATGCTGCTCCCAAGGCCTGCTCTGGATCCAGAAAACATTATGGGTGCTCCTTGTTGCATTGACTACCTAAGTTCGCAGCCCAACAAGAGCTAAGCTGCGTGGGTGTCAGCCTCCCCAGTATTTGACTCTGCTGACGGTCAAGTGAAAGCCCACAGACGGGCAGCCTTCCTGAACTCTGCACTGCTTGAATAACGACAATAAAAACCCTTGAGACTTGGTTGATAGGGTTTTGTTTTGTTTTGTGTGTGTGTGTGTGTGTGTGTGTGTGTGTGTATGTGTAAGTGTAAGAACAGCTTTCTGGAGCTGGTTCTATTGTGGGTTCCAGTGATTGAACTCGGTCACTAAGCCATCCTATCTAGCCAGCCCTGGTAACATTTTTGAAAATGAAAGGCATCTCATACTGTACATACCTGACTTGTGACCTGTTACAGGAAGAAAAGACTGTTCTATGCCCATCCCATCCCCCACCCCCACCCCGTGCTTGGGACTGAGACGTACAGCCTGTCTCCAAACCCCTACCTAATACTTTGCTCCAAGGTGGATTCTCTGTCCATCCTTAAGAAAGGGTCAGTGTCTAATGAATGAAGCAGAGCTGTGGCCCTAGCCCATGCCTGCCAGCCCCCACCCAAATATGCTGTGTCTCATCACCTGACCACTTACTCTGGATTGTTTTCACAGGGTTAATGTGACATTTGAAGCATGATTCATTTAATACATATTTATTGTTCTGGGCAATGGGGACATGGCTATGAATAAAATAGGCAAAAATCCCTGCTCCATGGAACTTTTCATTTGAGAGGAGGCTAGTAATAAGTTAAGGCAAAAGGACAAGTGCTTTGACGAAATACAAGGAGGCACGGGGGTGTCATTGAAATGTGGTGATGACCCAGAAGTAAAGGTGTGGAGCTGGGTAGAGGGTTGTATAGATGTCCAGGAGTAGTTTTCCTAGCAAAGGGGACGGCCGGCACAAAGGACTTGAGGCCCATGGAGGTGAAAGGCTTGCCCAAGGTCAGAACCCTGTTGGCATTTAGACAGCCTGCTACTGGCTTGGCACCTCTTTGCCAAGTTAAGTCCTGGTCCTGAGCACATGAAGTGGAGAGGACGAGGCTGTACTGATCAGTTTCAGCCTTCTGTAAGGATGGGTACTGCTGGGGCTTGGAATGTGGAAACTCCCTGGTTACTCTAGATACTGGATGGAAAAGCACTATCTCTAGCCAGACCCCTGAACGTCTGGTCTTCAAACCCTGACTGTGGGTGGCATCAGTGAGGTCAGGCTAGCTTGAGCTGAAGGTGATGGGGAAGGCCCTGCCTTCTTCGTAGTTGACCCCCCCCCCCCCGCCCCCATGCCTTTTCTGTTTCTCTGTTTGGACAGATGGGTGGTGATGGCTTTTGTTGAGTGGTAAATAAAGTGACCCCAAACAAAGCATCCACGGAAGACTGATGAAGAAGCGATCGCAGCTGAGGTGCTACAGATAGGCCAGCCCTGACGGCGGGCACAGGACCGGCCGGACTCTGGGTCCCTGCTGCTGAGGGCATCCAGCCTGGGATCCAGTGCATCCTAGTTAAAGACACCGTAGGGCTGTGTCTAAGAAAGAACAGGTACAGGACCTATGGGCATGGTGTTAGAACCCACTCCATTCCCTCAGCATAGCAGAAAAGATGAGTTGGAAGGGGCTTCTCAAACATCCTCCAGAGAACTCAGATTCAGCCTCTTATGAGGTCTCCAGCATCTTTGAGGCCATCTTTTGTGTGTGTGTGTGGTTAGCCCTGGCTGTCCTGGAACTCAGTCTATAGACCAGGTTGGCCTTGAACTCACAGAGATCCACCTGCCTCTACCTCTGAGTGCTGGGATTAAAGGTGTGCGCCACCGCCACCATCACCCAGCTCCATCTTTTTTTTTTTTTTTTTTTTTAAGTTAGTTTTGCTGTGTTGCCCAGGCTGGCTTGTTACAGTGCTGGTAATTGAACTTCAGGCCTCAGGAATGCTAACTATACCACCGAGCTCTACACCTAACCTGACTTACTGGTCTTGAACTTGCGATTTGATCCTCTTGCTTCAGATTCCATGTGCTGAGATCACAGGTTTATACCACTACACCCTGCTAATTTTCTGTTTCAGTGATGGGGATGCTGACCGCATACTAGACACCCCTGATCTGTCTTCTACTTCCTACTTCTCCGCCTGCTTCTGGCTACTCAAGACCCCAGACTCTTTCTGGGGGACCTGTAAAGAAGGTGTTGCCAGCATGGGGTGGTCTTGAGAGACTGCTTTGGGGTAGAGCTGCCTTATCACCACTACCACCCCTGTCCTAAGCAGGTCCGTCAGTTCCTTCCTGATGCTAGCCCCTAGTCCAAGGAGTCTAGCCTAGTCTCGAGGTCTGTGGTGTCTGACTGTTCTTGTGGGTTCCATGGAGATTCATCCCTGCCTCCCAGGCAAGCCTGGCCATAAAGACTGGCAAAGAAAGAAAAAAAAAAAAAAAAAAAAAAAAAAAGACAAAGACCTCCAAAAACAGCTGGGAATGGCTTGATGATTCAGAGCTCACTCAGGCCACATATTTATTATTACTTTGTGTGTGTACATGGATGAGGGCTCTCTTGTGGAAGCATGTGGTAGAGGACTTCCAGTGCCTTCCTGTATGCCTTTTCACCCCGTTTCCTTAAGGCAGTCTCACTGGCCCTGACTAGGTAGCTAGCAAGACCAGACTACACCTGTTTCCCCCTCTTCTTCCCTCTCCCTTGCTACCGGGGTTACAGATTCACACAGCTATGCCCAGCTTTTGCATGGTGCTGGGATTTCCAGCTCAGGTCCTCCTGCTTACACAGCAAGCTCTCCTGCCCCCCGAGCCCTCCCCCAGCCCCCCAAGTCTTACATTTAGTATTCATCTGTAACAGATAGGGAGGCCCTAGGGGTCTCACCTCTCCATTGCTCCCCGAACATCTGTCCCTTCTCTGCCTCCAAGGGGGTCAGGCTTTCCATTTTCCCTGCAACTACCAATCAGATCATAAATCAGCTATAGGTAGGTGGGAAGGCCAGTGGCTGGGGGCTGCCAGTGAAGGGGGACATGCCTCTTCCTATCCCTCTCTCCACCTTTCTTCCTCTTTTCCTCAGGGTAACACTGCCACAGGGCAGACTGGGAGCAGTAGCAGCTCTGGCCCACAGAATACCCATCTTACTGTGGGGCCAACCCTCGGGCCTGAAGAGGCTCTGGACTAATGGCTGGAGGCTGGCCAGATACTGTAGGTAGGTTTGCTTGTTGGAATTTAGGGTACAGCTCAGTTTAGACTTTGCTTAGCAAGCTAAAGGTCCTGGGTTTGTCTCTAGCACCACAGAAATACAGAGTCAGGCTTGCAGGCTGGGTCTGGCCTGCTGTAGAAGGACATGTAGGCGGGTGGGTGCCTATGCATATATCAGCTGGCCTGAACTCAGCTCAGCTTTCTTGCTGTCTGTACCAAGACACTCTCTTTCAGGGTGGGCATTTCTGGTGTGGTGTCTAAGAGAGGGGTTTGATCTCCACTGTTAAGCCAGGGTCACTAGCAAGGCCTTAGCCCCTCTGAACCTTACCTTTAGTTATAAAAGGGACAAGGTCGGTGGCCAGGCCCCCTCCTAGAGTCTTTGGCAGAAGGGCAATGCCCGAGGCACAACCTTGCCAGCCTTCAGCACAGATTCATGGCTGTGCTGATGCCTTGTGGCCGGGACTGCTGCTCTGTCAGAGGAAGTTATCCAGACTCTAAGCACCGTCCAGTTCCACAAAGATCTTGAGATCTGGTCTCGTTGGGCCTGGTGTGTTCTTCTCTCCAGTGTCTGGAGTAACCAGTGGTTACAAGGTTGGAGTATTCATGTCCCTAGGGCCAAAGAGGGTTGCTCTGGATTCCCATCAGCTGCCTGCCAGATTCTGCCAGAATGGCTGAGGGAAAGTCTTGGCACGTTCCCAGGAGAAGGGGGAGGGAAAGAACCTGGGTCAAGATTCCCTTTCCCAACCCTTACTGCTGCTAGTCCAGCCATCTCGGCTGCTGCTTCCTCCATGTTGAAAGGTCACCATTACCTGTGGGGGAATTTGTTCTTCCATCTGCTCTCTGATGCTGCCCACCCCGGCCCTTTGCTATCTGCCTCTCATCCCTTCCATGTCCTTTCCTGGTGCTCTTGAAAAATAATCATAATCACAATAATTAATAACAACAGAGCCCACTGCAAGCCTGAGGTGGCTCTTAAAGAGGCAGCACCCTGTTTTCTCATGGCAGAGCCAGCAGGACCTCTGCAGCTCCAAGCTGGCAGCTAGGATGCCACCGTGCCTGAGCCTTTGTTTCTGTCCCTCCCTCTGCCAGGGTTGGAGGGTGGTGCTGGGGCACATGTTTCTGCCTGTGTCCTCCAACAGGCACTGGGCCTCTGGGATTTTAATTGAACTGTCTTTTCTTAGAGATAGATGCCTTCCACATCCAGCTGCCTGTGTGCATCAGGAAGCCAGCCTGTAGTCCTGTGTGGGGAAATTAAAAGGCGCAGCAGCTGGACTGATTAGATGGGGCAGCGACAGAGCAGGCAGGCAGGGGACACTGTTCATGGCTCCCCCTCTTTTTAGATAATGTCTCTGGTAATGCATTTTGGGAATGTGGCGGTGGGGGTGTAGGGAGACACACACACACACACACACACACACACACACACCCCACTCCAGCCGTAGAAATGTTAATGATATCTACAGGACACTCAGCAGGAAATGAGAGTGATCTGGGACTAATAAAAACCGAAATGTAATTTGTGCAGATATATGAGGGAGGCAGATGTAGCCTTCAGAGCAGTACGGGTTTGTACATATAAACACACAGCCAGGGAGAACAGGGAACTGGCATTCTGTGTCCTGGTCTTAGAAGTGGCCCACCAGCAGTCGTGAGCAGAGGTGACATCCACCTACATCCAGAGTGTGCTCTGCTCTGGGAAGGTGGGGGCAGGAGGCACCAGGCCGCCCACCTGGATAGATACTGCCTCCAGCCCCTCTGGATTAGCACAGCCTGGGGTGTTTCATCCAAACCACGAGGACTGGAGTGAAGTAGATCCAAAGGGTAGGTGGGCCCTGTCTTAGGGAAGGGTTAGAGAAGGAGGTGATGAGCTGGGGTGGGGCAGGCAGAAGGCTTTGACAAGCTGGGGAGGGGAAAGATGTTTTAGGGGCAGCTGGGTCAGGCCCCCTGCTGTGAGCTCTGGGCTTATCTGGATGCCTGGGCATGCCCTGTTCCTCTGGGTAGAACCCTTCTGCTCCCTTCCCTGGGTCAGTTCTAAGACAAAGAAAGGAAGGCACCTTTGTGGGATCCAGACTGAAGGGAGGCTGGACCTCCCCGCCAGTGCAGCCCCTCCATTCCTACCTCTCTCCACCCCCACATTGACTTCTCAACAAACAAACAAAACCCCCTGAAACCTTTGTGGTCTCAGTCAGGCCACACCTCCATCTTAGTGTGTTTTGGAACAAGAACTGGAAAGTCCCAGTTCCCTCCTGGGGACTTGAGCCGCTTAGTCCCAGAGATCTTGTACCTCCTGCTTTGAGCCTGTGTGGTGGCTTGGGTAAACCCTGACATGTGGGGCGCAGGCTCACTAGCTAGCCCCCTTTGTGATTTCTTCAAAGCTTGGGGGCATTTCCCTCTTCCACCACTGAGGATTTTCTGGGGTAACCGAGCCAGTCAGTTGAAGGAAGCCAGCAGAGGTACACAAGCCTGTGTTGTGACTCTGTCCACAAAAGCGCCTGCCCTCCCGGTAGATCAGACACTACCTGCCCCTGTCCCAGATCGGGGCTGCCTGTGAAAGTTAGGAGCAGCTCGGCAGGAGGGGACCGAGAAGAGGCAGGGTAGTGTGCTCTCCAGGGGCCAGGGGACTGCGTCTCTGTCCCCTATTAGTATGCATCCCCACACTCTGGACTACATAATCTGTTTATGCACCTATGATACCAAGAACAGGAGGCAGGTGCTACCATCCTTCATTCCCAGGAGTCAGAGGAGGGGGTGCTTTATATGGACAGTTGTCTTAGCAGCCCCCAGTCAACATCTGCCAGAAGGGACAGAGTCCAGATGGCACTGCAGGGGAGGTGTGTGTGAGCGTGCGTGTACGTGTGCCTGATCGGTCCTTTGTACATGTGTGGATTCCTGTATGTGCAGTCACAGCAGGCCTTGCGGGGCGGCTCTCCCCGATTGGGGGAGTCCTCATGAGTACCTGGTGTGTGGGTCATGCTTAAGTATGTCCACTCACAGACTAAGAGTATGGGATCCAGTTGGGCCCCAGGGGACAGAGTGGAATTGCTCTGCTAATTTGAACTGTCTGTGAGGGCTAGGCGTGGTGGTACAGACAAGGGTTGGAGGGAGGGGCTGGCAGGAGGAGTCTGGGGGGGGGGGTGTTCCTGTGACTTGTCTGTGTAGCTCTGTTGGACTGTCCATGTCCGTGGCAGTCCTCCTCAGCACGGCCCAGCTGCAGGCACCGTGGAAGCAGAATTTCGGAGCACATCTCCCTGACCCAGAGGCTGTCGATATGTGCACAGCTGGTGGGAAGGTGGCCGGGAGGGGTGCTGGCTGAGGCAGAGAGTGGAACATGGCCCATCTGAATTGTTTTCCCTCTGCACCACCCCTTCTCTTCACAGATAACCGGCCCGAGTCATGCAGTCTTTTCGAGAAAGGTGTGGTTTCCATGGCAAACAGCAAAACTACCCCCAAACCTCACAGGAGACATCGCGCCTGGAGAACTACAGGCAGCCAGGTCAGGCTGGGCTCAGCTGTGATCGGCAGCGGCTGCTGGCCAAGGACTATTACAGCCCACAGCCCTATCCAGGCTATGAGGGCGGTGCCGGCACACCGGGCACAGTGACCACAACAGCTGCAGACAAGTACCACCGAGGCAGCAAGGCCCTGCAGGGGAGGCCCGCTTTCCCCGGCTATGTTCAAGACAGCAGCCCCTACCCAGGGCGCTACTCTGGCGAGGAGGGTCTTCAGACCTGGGGGGGCCCACAGCCACCACCTCCCCAGCCGCAGCCCCTGCCAGGGGCAGTGAGCAAGTATGAGGAGAACTTGATGAAGAAGACGGTGGTGCCCCCAAACAGGCAGTACCCCGAGCAGGGCCCCCAACTTCCCTTCCGGACTCACAGCCTGCATGCCCCCCCACCACAGCCTCAGCAGCCCCTGGCTTACCCCAAACTCCAAAGGCAGAAACCACAGAATGACCTTGCCTCCCCTCTGCCCTTCCCCCAGAGCAGCCACTTCCCCCAGCATTCTCAGTCCTTCCCTACCTCCTCCACCTACGCCCCAGCAGTGCAGGGTGGTGGGCAGGGGGCCCACTCGTACAAGAGCTGCACAGCACCATCTGCCCAGCCTCACGACAGGCCGATGAGTGCCAATGCGGGCCTGGCCCCAGGACAGCGGGTCCAGAGTCTTCACGCTTACCAGTCGGGCCGCCTTGGCTATGAGCAGCAGCAGCAGGCACTTCAAGGCCGGCACCACACCCAGGAGACTCTCCACTACCAGAACCTCGCCAAGTACCAACACTATGGACAGCAAGGCCAGGGCTACTGTCCACCGGACACAGCTGTCAGGACTCCAGAACAGTATTACCAGACCTTCAGCCCTAGCTCCAGCCACTCCCCTGCACGTTCTGTGGGTCGCTCTCCTTCCTATAGCTCCACCCCGTCACCACTGATGCCCAACCTGGAAAACTTCCCCTATAGCCAGCAGCCGCTTAGTACTGGGGCCTTCCCCACAGGCATCACAGACCACAGCCACTTTATGCCCCTGCTCAATCCCTCGCCGACGGATGCCGCCAGTTCTGTGGACCCCCAGGTCAGCAACTGCAAGCCCCTGCAAAAGGAGAAGCTCCCCGACACCTTGCTGTCGGACCTCAGCCTGCAGAGCCTCACGGCACTCACCTCACAGGTGGAAAACATCTCCAATACTGTGCAGCAACTCTTGCTGTCCAAAGCTGCGATGCCCCAGAAGAAAGGGGTCAAGAGCCTCGTGTCTAGGACTCCGGAGCAGCACAAGAACCAGCACTGTAGCCCCGAGGGCAGTGGTTACTCAGCTGAGCCGGCAGGCACACCACTGTCTGAGCCGCCAAGCAGCACACCACAGTCCACTCATGCTGAGCCACAGGACACTGACTACCTGAGTGGTTCTGAGGACCCCCTGGAGCGCAGCTTCCTCTACTGCAGCCAGGCCCGCGGCAGTCCTGCCAGGGTCAACAACAACTCCAAGGCCAAGCCCGAGTCTGTGTCCACCTGTTCTGTGACCTCGCCTGACGACATGTCCACCAAGTCTGACGACTCTTTCCAGAGTCTGCACAGTACTCTGCCACTGGACAGCTTCTCGAAATTTGTGGCAGGCGAGCGAGACTGCCCACGGCTGCTGCTCAGTGCCCTGGCCCAGGAAGATCTGGCCTCCGAGATCCTGGGGCTGCAGGAAGCCATCGTTGAGAAGGCTGATAAGGCCTGGGCTGAGGCTCCCAGCCTGCCCAAGGACAATGGCAAGCCACCCTTCTCACTGGGGGACCACAGCACTTGCCTGGACACCGTGGCCAAGACTTCATGGTCACAGCCAGGGGAACCAGAAGCCCTGCCTGAGCCCTTGCAGCTGGACAAGGGTGGCAGCGCCAAGGACTTCAGCCCAGGGCTGTTTGAAGACCCTTCTGTGGCCTTTGCCACCACTGACCCGAAGAAGACGACCAGTCCCCTGTCCTTTGGCTCCAAGCCTCTGCTTGGAGCTGCCACTCCAGACCCCACCACAGCAGCATTTGACTGCTTTCCAGACACGACCACGGCCAGCTCTGTGGACAGTGCCAACCCCTTTGCCTGGCCAGAGGAGAATCTGGGTGATGCTTGTCCTCGCTGGGGCCTCCACCCGGGTGAGCTCACCAAGGGCTTGGAGCAGGGTGCAAAGGCCTCAGACAGTGTCGGCAAAGCAGATGTCCACGAGACCCCTGCCTGCTTGGGCTTCCAGGAAGAGCATGCCATCGGGAAGCCGGCAGCTGTGCTGTCTGGGGACTTCAAGCAGCAGGAGGCAGACGGGGTGAAGGAGGAAGTGGGTGGGTTGCTGCAGTGCCCTGAGGTGGGCAAAGCTGACCAGTGGCTGGAGGACAGCCGGCATTGCTGTTCCTCCACTGACTTTGGGGACCTGCCGCTCTTGCCACCGCCTGGCAGGAAGGAGGACCTGGAGGCCGAAGAGGAGTACTCTTCCCTGTGTGAACTGCTGGGTAGCCCTGAGCAGAGGCCCAGCCTGCAGGACCCACTGTCCCCCAAGGCCCCGCTGATTTGCACCAAGGAGGAAGCAGAGGAGGTGCTGGACACCAAGGCTGGCTGGGCCCCCCAATGTCACCTCTCTGGGGAGCCTGCTATCCTACTGGGCCCCTCTGTGGGTGCCGAATCAAAGGTCCAGAGCTGGTTTGAGTCTTCACTGTCACATATGAAGCCAGGAGAAGATGGGCCAGAGATGGAGAGAGCCCCAGCTAGTTCCGCCACTTCAGAAGGCTCCCTGGCCCCGAAGCCTACCAAGTCTGCTGTACCTGAGGTGCCCATTGCTAAGAAAGAGCCTGTGCCGAGGGGTAAGAGTTTACGGAGCCGGCGGGTCCACCGGGGGCTGCCTGAGGCTGAAGACTCTCCGTGCAGGGTACCAGCACTTCCCAAAGACCTCTTGCTCCCAGAGTCCTGCACGGGACCCCCCCAGGGACAGGCAGAAGGGGCTGGAGCCCCAGGCCGGGGGCTGTCAGAAGGGCTCCCCAGAATGTGTACTCGCTCTCTTACAGCTCTGAGTGAGCCCCAAACTCCTGGGCCCCCAGGCCTGACCACCACCCCCACACCTCCTGACAAACTGGGCGGCAAACAGCGAGCCGCCTTCAAGTCGGGCAAGCGGGTCGGAAAACCATCACCCAAGGCCGCATCCAGCCCCAGCAACCCTGCGGCCCTGCCTGTTGCCTCGGACAGCAGCCCCATGGGCTCCAAGACCAAGGAGCCAGACTCTCCCAGCATCCCCGGAAAGGACCAGCGTTCCATGGTCCTCCGGTCTCGCACCAAACCCCAGCAGGTCTTCCATGCCAAACGACGGCGGCCCTCGGAGAGCCGGATCCCGGACTGCCGTGCCACCAAGAAGCTCCCTGCCAACAACCACTTACCCACCGCATTCAAGGTCTCCAGTGGGCCCCAGAAGGAAGGCCGGGTGAGCCAGCGGGTCAAAGTCCCCAAGCCTGGGACAGGGAGCAAGCTTTCAGATCGGCCTCTCCACACGCTCAAAAGGAAGTCAGCGTTCATGGCTCCCGTCCCCACCAAAAAGCGAAGCCTCATCCTGCGCAGCAGCAACGGAAGTGGACTGGATGGGAGAGAGGAAAGGGCCGAGAGCTCTCCTGGCCTCCTGAGGAGGATGGCCTCACCCCAGAGGGCCAGGCCCAGGGGCAGCGGGGAGCCACCCCCACCCCCACCCCTGGAACCACCTGCGGCATGCATGGGGTTGGCTACACCATCATCCCTGCCCAGTGCTGTGAGGACCAAGGTGCTGCCACCCCGGAAGGGCCGTGGCCTCAAGCTGGAGGCCATCGTACAGAAGATCACCTCACCTGGGCTCAAGAAACTCGCCTGCAGAGTGGCAGGGGCTCCTCCTGGGACACCCCGGAGCCCAGCCCTACCTGAGAAACGTTCGGGGGGCAGTCCAGCTGGGGCAGAGGAGGGCCTAGGAGGAATGGGCCCTGGGCAGATGCTACCCGCAGCTCCAGGAGCCGACCCGTTGTGCAGAAATGCAGCCAGCAGGTCCCTAAAAGGGAAACTCCTGAGTAGTAAGAAACTGTCCTCTGCTGCTGACTGTCCCAAAGCTGAGGCCTTCGTGTCCCCGGAGACCCTGCCATCCCTAGGGACTGCCCGGGCACCGAAGAAAAGGAGCCGGAAAGGCAGGACCGGGGCCTTGGGACCCTCGAAAGGCCTGTTGGAGAAGCGGCCCTGTCCTGGCCAAACTCTGATCCTTGCTACCCATGACAGGGCCAGCAGCACTCAGGGTGGAGGCGAGGACAGCTCCAGTGGAGGAGGCAAGAAGCCAAAGACAGAGGAGCTGGGCCTGGCCTCCCAGCCCCCTGAAGGCCGGCCCTGCCAGCCCCAGACAAGGGCACAGAAGCAGCCAGGCCAAGCCAGCTACAGCAGCTATTCAAAGCGGAAGCGCCTCAGCCGTGGCCGGGCTAAGACCACCCATGCTTCGCCCTGTAAGGGACGTGCCACTCGGAGACGGCAGCAGCAGGTACTGCCCCTGGATCCTGCGGAGCCTGAGATCCGCCTCAAATACATCTCCTCTTGCAAGCGGCTGAGGGCAGACAGCCGCACCCCAGCCTTCTCGCCCTTTGTGCGGGTGGAGAAGCGAGATGCCTACACCACCATATGCACGGTGGTCAACTCCCCGGGGGACCAGCCCAAGCCTCACTGGAAGCCGGCCTCCTCTGCTGCCTCCTCCTCCTCCGCCTCCTCCTCCTCCTCCTCCGAACCAGCTGGGACCTCTCTAACCACATTCCCTGGAGGCTCTGCGCTGCAGCCGAGGCCCTCCCTGCCCCTCTCCTCCACCATGCATCTGGGGCCTGTGGTGTCCAAGGCCCTGAGTACCTCTTGCCTTGTCTGCTGCCTCTGCCAAAACCCGGCCAACTTCAAGGACCTCGGGGACCTCTGTGGCCCCTACTACCCTGAACACTGCCTCCCCAAAAAGAAACCAAAACTCAAGGAGAAGGTGCGGCTGGAAGGCACCTTTGAGGAGGCCTCTCTGCCTCTCGAGAGAACAGTCAAAGGCCTGGAATGTGCGGCCAGCACCACTGCTGCCGCCGCCGCCGCCGCCACCACCATCACCACCGCCGCCACCACGACCCTGGGGAGGCTGTCCAGGCCTGATGGCCCAGCTGACCCTGCCAAGCAGGGCTCCCTGCGCACCAGTGCCCGGGGCCTATCGAGACGGCTGCAGAGTTGCTATTGCTGTGACGGTCAGGGGGACGGGGGTGAGGAGGTGGTCCCAGCTGACAAGAGCCGCAAACATGAGTGCAGCAAAGAGGCCCCTGCAGAACCTGGTGGGGACACCCAGGAACACTGGGTACATGAGGCCTGTGCTGTGTGGACCAGCGGGGTGTACCTGGTGGCCGGGAAGCTCTTTGGGCTGCAGGAGGCCGTGAAGGTAGCTGTGGACATGGTAAGACGCTAGACCAGCTGGGGTAGGGGATGGGGTTTTGAAGTACCAAGAGGCTAGTCCAGGTGTCTGTCTCCAGCGTTTTATTGTGGGTCACTTGTGCCCATAGTCAAAGAGTAGCCAGGGTGCAATCTCCAGGCCCTGGAGTCCCTTGAGGGAGTGTGGAGGCAAGTTCAAGTATTCCTGGGGCCACAGCAGGACGCACTTACCCATCCTGCCTCAGGGTGTGTGCCACAGTTCTGTGTTCCACTGGGCCAGTCTTCCCACACACACTACCCACAACCGGAGCTGCTGGGTCCTGGCGAGACAGAGCCCTTCTTGAGTTGAATGCCGAGGTGGCCTGATCTTCCCTGAACTGGGACCTATGGGATAGCTTCTTAACAACATGTGGCTAAAGCATGGGACACTGGCTCTGGGCAACCCTGGGTTACCTGGCCACGGAAGCCCCGAAGCTCAACCCTCCAGTTCTAAGACATCCCTTCCGAGAACTTTGGACCGCTGCATGCATCTGCCTCTGCCCTGTCCTTCCTCCCGTGGGGCACAGTCACAGGACCTAGTACATTAACACATTGGTCTTGAGGGCTGTATCTGGGCTCACAGGTCTGGGATGGAGAGTGCATGCTCACAGGTCTGGCTGCAGCTAAGGTTCCTCAGACCAAGGGGACTAGAAGAGGCCACTCCAGAGCCCATGTTCCCCTGGAGTTTTGACCCCAGGGCAGAAGAGCCACTCCTGCCTCTCAGATCATGCCCTGAGCAGCGAGGCTGCCAGGCCCACACTCCTCTACACCGTCCTTACTGGGTATCCATACAGCTCTGTTGATTTCCTCCTCCTCAGTCCACTGTGGGCAGCTGAGCTCAGAGGACTGTGCCTGTCCCAGCGGCCTCCCTCCTCCCCACACTCTACTGTCCCAGCTCCTCAGGAGCACTCTGTCCAGGCCCCATCCTTGACCTTGGGGACCACTGTGGATGCTGCCCTTGGCTCCAGGCTCCAGGCATCTCCTGTCCATGTTGATGGCTTTAGACTCTCTGGGCCCTGTTGTCCACCCATCTTGCTGCGAAGGGCCTGAGACACAAGGCAACACAGCCTCGGTACCTCAGCCAGTTCGTGCAGCAGCAGGCAGGCACCAAACCCCATGTTCCTGCCTGTCACTGGTTCCATGGTGACTTAAGCTTTACAGTTACCTTGAAATAGTCTTGTTTGTCCCTTCATTAGAAAGTAACAATCCTGGAACCCCTGTCCAGTGGGATACCTGATACCCTGCATTATCCGGGCTGCTTTGAGGGTCAGGCCTGGGACCCAGTCACCTCTCGTCCCCAAACCCCAGCACTGGGCTCATATCAGGGAAACATTGGTGAGTGCAGGTAAAGGCCCCTGTTCCCTGGTCTGGCCCTGTGCTTCTGGCCTCCTGTTGCCCATTCTGGCACACACAGAACATCCTGTTGAGCTGAGGAGGGTGTAAGGGTCACAGGGTCACAGCTGGAGCTGGAGCTGCTCACTACTGAGCCCTGTCAATGCTGCTACACCCCAGGGTAACAGGGAAGGCCAGGAGAGACTCATTGGACAAGGGTCGGCTGCATATTGAAGGTGTCTCCTTGCCAGAGGTGGGCCTGGCTGGCTCATAACTGGCAGCTGGGGTCTGCTGCCAGGCTGTACCCCACAGCCACAGGCTCATAGGACATGGCCCCCCAAATACACTGGGGGATAGGCTAGGGTATCCCAGGTTCCCTGGCGAGTGACTTGCAGGGTCATAGTTGAGCCCATTGCTTTCTGCCTCAGTGGCTTCTTGCACTGCTCTCTCCATGAACCAGTCAGACCCTGGTTCAAGTCTAACTTCAGGAGGCCTCGTGTCTTCTGCAAGCCCCAGAATGCCAGCTCCACCCAGTACACTGGCCAGGCCTTTGGTCTTCCCTGTCCTCCACAGTCTCCACTATATCTCAGCCCGCCATGCCTACCTTCCAGGCCTTCAGGCACCCAGGCTGCCCACATCCTCAGTTTATCATCATGTACCTCATTACCTGGCTAGAGGGGGTCCTCAGGAGACTGGTGGCCTCTGGGTGCCCGGGTCAAGGGATGGCGCCCGCTTGATCAGCTGTGCCCCCTGTAAGGGAACTGGGGCCAAGAGCAAGTCTTCATCCTCTGTGCCTTCGTATCTGCCGTGAGCAGTCCTGCCTCAGGAGTTGCTTGGGACTATCTGCCACAAGGGGGGGCCATAGTTACCCTCAAATCTCTCCGTACTCCCAAAGGCCACTGTGAGTGAGATTTGGTCTACTTTGGGGTTCCCACTGTGCTTCAGTTTCCTCTAGTGGCTTAAGAGGTGGACGTAGGGCCCCAGGTCCTCGGGAGGCTCATCCGGAAGCTCTGTATGGAGGTCTTCCTCTCTGCTGACCCACCCTCACTAGCCACTCCAGCTACAGAGGGTTTGGACAGAGCCCACCCTGACAGTGCAGCCTGGACATGCTGGGCTGCGGCTCTGGGTCCCCCTGGAACTTGGAGCTTACAGGTTGTTCCCAGCTCTGTTTTCTCTGGCCTGGAGAAGACGGTGCTGTGCCGGGACGTCCAGCCATGCCCGGCACCCGGTGGACTGTTACCTGCTGAATTGTGTAGTGGCCTTCTATGTCCTCTGCTTCCCTCCTACCTCACTGTCCACTGTGATGATAGGCTTGGGAGCAGAGGTGGCCTGGGACCCGTCTACATCCCTCCCTGTGCCAAGATTTGCTATCACTCTTCCATTAACCTTCCCGTCACTGTCCTGTTCTAGCCATGTCACAGCCTCCGAGCCCAGCAGAAGTCATTATGGAGACCAGCCAGGGGCTGGACATGTTCTGGGGGGCATCAGATTCACATGAGCTCAGCCTCTGGGGGGGGTCATATGTCAACTCTTCCCCCAGCTCATTTCTGTGCATCTGCTGCTGCCATTGGGTAGAGAGTGCTGCTCTCTCCCATGGAAGGGGCCTGTCTCACCATCTGGAAAGTGGAGGTCAGGGAAAGCCACGCCCCTTGCTGCTGCTCGAAGGAGCCAGTGGATGAGGACACACCAGAGCCAGCATGTAAGCAGCACCTGACAGATGGTGGCTGCCAGCCATGGTCCCTGTGGTGACTAGCACCACTAGCCCAAGAGGGTCCTCCACCCAGTGTGCCAGCCCAAAGAGGTGGCAGAGGGCCAACCCTCGAGGGCATTTCCTCCCATGCTACATCACAGGGCCGTTCTGGCAGAAGTGCTGTGGGGCCTGTCTGGAACACACAAGGACTCACTTGCCTTCCTCTCTTTTCAGCCATGTTCCAGCTGTCATGAAGCCGGCGCAACCATCTCGTGCTCCTATAAAGGATGTATCCACACCTACCACTACCCTTGTGCCAATGACACAGGTAAGAGCCGGCCTGTTCCAACTCAGACCCCAGGGACTCCCAGGGCCCTCACCTGCCCCAGCAATTCTTTATCTCTCTGTTCTCTTCACCTCTACCTGCATTTGGCAGTTCCAGGATGTGGAAATGGGTCAGTCCCTACCTACCAGATTGAGGATTTCCCAGAGCTCTGAGCAAAGAGCTCAGGAAGGAAAGTGAATGGGCATAGGCTTTTAAGGATGAATAGGAGTACACTCAACAGAAGAAGAGAGGTTATATACCAACTAAAACCAAATGGGGAGCTGAGAGGTTGTCTCAAGTGATAGATTGTTTGAGGGCAACCATCCTGTGCTCCTACACAGAATGTGCCCATATACTACCTGAGGGCCAGAGACACCATCCCCAGCACTTACTACAGAAAAATAAAGCTAGGCGAATTTAGGTCAAAATGGAGATAGACCAGCTGGCATGTTGGCTATCAGGACTGGCCATG
The DNA here is from genome assembly GCF_949786415.1 of Peromyscus eremicus. Taxonomy (NCBI): domain Eukaryota; kingdom Metazoa; phylum Chordata; class Mammalia; order Rodentia; family Cricetidae; genus Peromyscus; species Peromyscus eremicus. The sequence goes on from NC_081423.1 coordinate 43,400,891, forward strand.
CAAAGTCTGAAACAGGTCTGTAGGTCTGTGACAGACCCCCTGTGACCTGCCCTCATTCCTACTCATTCATTGTTTGTGGGCCACAGGACCAAGACGCCCAGCCCTAACCCGTCAAGTGGGAAACTTGCAGCACTGGTCTGTAGAGAAAGCATCCGGTCACTGGGAATGGCAGCACCACTGCTATCCAGATCCAGCCCTGGTGGCCCTTCGTCCTGTGCCCATCACACAGTCTTTGTGCTTAGGCCCATCTGCAGAGCTGGAATGTGAACCGCTCTTCATGGGAGCAGCAGCACCCAGGAAGTACAGCCTCATGGGTCAGGCTGTCGCAGCCCTCCATCCCTCTCAACTCTGGCCTGGTCATTTGTCCTAGTCTGAGCAGTAGCATGCCATCAGTGCTGTCTGCCCAGTGGATCCTCAGCATTAGCCCCAGCCAAGCCACCCTGGGAGCCACACTGGGCCTCAGATGGTGACAGCCTTTCAGTGGTGCTGAGCTGCTAACACTCAACAGGATTGGGGTCTTCATTGACTCTGCCTCCATCATAATGTGACCTGTATTGGAATGTGGACTTGACCTAAGTACAAGGCTTCACTCGCTATCCAACCTGTCTCCGCCCAAGTCACCATGTGGCAGTTCACTTTCTGCCCCCCAGTCCCTAGCTACATCCTTACTGTGTGCTCTCTCACCCACAGCCACAGAGGCTGGGCTTTCTGGCTTTCTCTGCTGTCTCCAAGCTTGTCCAGCCTCCCCAGGGGCTCACAGCCTGAAGGGGGCAGACAGGACAGGCACAGTAGTAGACTAGGTGCTTCGGTCACTTTTCTGTTGCCGTGATAAGATGCCCTGGCAAAAGCAGCGTAGAGGTGGTCAGATGAGTTTCAGCTCAGTCACAGGTCACAAGCCACCACAGTAGGGAAGTCATAGGAACAGGGACTTAAGGGAGCTGGTCACACTACATTGGTCAGGAAGCGGAGAGCAGAGCTGGGGATAATGGCACATGCCTTTAATCCACACCTTGGGAGGCAGAGGCAGGTGTCTCTCATGTGAGATCAAGGCCAGCTTGGTTTACATAGTGAGTTCAGAACAGTCAGGGCTACATAGAAAAAAGAAAAAGTAAAAAAAGCAGCAGAAAGGGGCTAGGCATGGCAGCACACTCCTTTAATCCCAGCATTTGGGAGTCAGAGGCAGGCAAATGTCTTTATATTTGGAGCCAACCTGGATTACATGGCAAGTTCCAGGTCAGCCAGGGCTATATGATGGACTCTGTCTCAGATGGCTGGGCAGTTAAGAGTCCTCTTGCAGAGGTCCTGAGTTCCATTCCCAGCACCCACATACTGGTGGCCTACATGGGATCTGATGCCCTCTTCTGGCTTCTCTCAGTACTGCAGTGCACACAGATACCCACTCAAACATACATATACACACATTTAAAAAAAATAAAACTTAAGCCAGGCATGGTGGCACATGCCTTTCATCCTAGCAGTTGGAAGGCAAAGGCAAACATCTCCATGTTCAAGACCAGCCTGGTCTACAGAATGAGTTCCAGGCCAGCCAAGGCTATATAGTGAGACCCACCCTCCCAAAATAATAACTTTAAAAAAACACAGTAGCAACAGAGAACAGCAGGTCTATGTTCTCACTGCACTTAATCAAGATAACTCCCTCATACGGGTGGAGATGGCTGGGCAGGACTGCTGCCCTGCAGGAGCACCTGGGCTTGACTTAGCACCCACACGGTGTCTTGATAAGCATCTGAAATTCCAGTTCCAGGGCAGTTGATGCTCCCTTTTTGGCCTCTACTGGCATCGGGAACACATGTGGTGCATAGAAGTACTTTTCAGTCAAAGCACCCATAAATGTAAATTTAAAGGATAATCCCTCAAAGGCATGCCCAGAGGCCCATCTTCCAGGTTATTCCAAATTCTGTCTTCTTGACAATACTATCCCATCAGATGAGGAAAAAATGCTCAGAAGAGAGACCCATTCTGTCTGAGCTGGAAAGAATCTGGAGAAGATTCCAGACAGGTGACATTGGAGCTAGGTCTCCAAACATCAGATGCGTTGAGCTATGGCTAGTTAGTGGTAGGACTGTAGACCAGGCTTTGAGCCGCTAACAGGAATCTGAGACGTTGACATGGTGGAGGCTGGTGAACTCCACAGTGGTCCAGGCAGAAGAGAACACTGCCTGGTGCAGGTAGAACCACAGAATTCACAGGACTTGAGAAAACAAGAGATGGGTATGTCACGCCTGGCTTCCTCATTTTAAGATGTTGATTTGGGCCCGGCGTTGGGCATTGTGGCACACGCCTTTAACCCGAGCACTCAGGAGGCAGAGGCAGATGTATCTCTGTGAATCTGAGGACAGCCAGGGCTACACAGAGAAACCCTGTCTCGGAAAAACAAAAATGTTGATTTGGGCAGGGCAGGCATGAGAAAATAGGGTGGGGGTGGGTGGGGGGGGGTCCGACACGTGGGGGAGGGGGAAGATCCTTGCCCTTGCACCCCCAGCTTGGTGGCTTTCATAGCACACCATTAATACTTTGATCAGGCTCTGCAGGGGGTGGGCTGCTGTGGCAGTCCCCAGCTGGGCCAGTGCTGGCTGCTTCAGGTGGTTGGCCTAGCGCATCCTGTGGCAGCAGCTGGGCACACACATACCAAGAACAGGTAACAAGGCTGTTGTAACCTGTGTTCTGTTGGCCAAAGGCAGCGCCGTGTAGCTAAGGGTGGGGCGCAGTAGGAGGAGCTGCCTGCCCAGGCAGCAGCTGCCCTGAGGTTAGGCTGCACTGGAGCTGTCCCCATTGGGCTCATGTCCTCGGCCCTGGGGGTAGGGGCACCACGGAACAGCTGTCAGGGAGGTAGAACACCCTGGAAATGGCAGCCAGGGCAAATGAAGAGGCCAGAGTGGCTAGCTACCACGTGGCTAGGGAGTGCAGGAATAGTTCACCTCGTGGGGCTGGCCTCTGCTAGGTGTCCTCCTGGGTTGCTAGAAGTAAGGTGACCACTGACTATCCCCTTCTGCCCCTCATTGGCTACAGTGTAGGGTCCAATCTGAACATCTGGATTAGTCCCAAAGCTGCTTGCCCCCACCCCCGCCCCCAGTCCCTGCTCTTACTGTTGGATGGTAGTTGGCTGAGCTGACTTGGAGGGAGCAACCACCCCTGGTTAGGTTGTGTGGGAACCTAGGTCCAGCCCAGCCCCAGAGCCGAATGTGTGTGCCTCAGTGCACCTACCAGCAGCTGACCTAGAAGACAAGCTCTCCTGCAACATTCTCCCTCCTCTTTGGGTGGAGAAAAGGGAGGGGGTGGGAGGAGGGAGGACGGGGGAATCCGTGGCTGATATGGGAAATTGTTAATTATAAAATAAAAATACCATAAAAAGGGGTGGGGAATATAGGCAGGCTCTGCTCCATCCCTAGAATGAGACAGGAGACTGTGTCTGGGGAGGTGAACCCCTGGTCAGTGGCGGAGAAGGGAGGAAAGATGGGCCCAAGAGGGTGATGGCAGCTGGTGAGGAGACCTCAGCCCCACACTGCCCAGGTAGGCCTGAAGCTGGTTGTGCTTCGCTGTCCTCTCTGGGCGTCTAGGGGTTCATCCAGACCTGTGGCTTTGTCAGTCTGAACATGAGGAAGGGTACCCATGACAGCACCCAGTAGGTGACATTGTGGCTTCTACCAAGTGGAGGCTGAGGCTCGGTAGTGACGTTCTGGTTAGAACCTGAGACTCCACTCTCCAGTGGTCAGCCGCCCAGCAGTCATGGGTGCTTTCTGAGCAAGGGCCTCTCCTGACAGTTGTGCAGGAGGTGGGGGCAGGAGTAGCCATGTATAATAAGGCATGGGGGAGTGGGCATGTTAGGGAACGAGTTTGTTCTGTGTGGGGAGAGGCTCTGGGTGACAAGACCTGGAGCAATGGGCCGGGGGGGGGGGGGGGATTCTCAGAGTGTAGGGAGGGGCGGAGAACATCAGAAGGTCTGCATCCCTGGGTGCTCAGAATCACACTGGCAGCCAAGCCTACCCAGCATCACCACAGAAACTTCTCTTTGCTCACAGGTTGCACATTCATTGAGGAGAATTTTACTTTGAAGTGCCCCAAACATAAGGTAGGTAGGTGAACAGGCTCCTGGAGTCCCCCCCACCCAACCCAGTTTCTCCCTGCCTTGCCAGAGGGTACAGAGGGGGCACGGCCAGGGCCCTAAGGTACTTCTCCCACAACCCACAGAATGGGCTGCAGGGCCTCGCGTGGAAGGGCTGGGGCGGGTGGCAGCGGGTGGCCTTGGCCGTGACGTGCCGTCCCTCCCACAGAGGCAGCCGTTGTAATTCCCACGTGGCCGAGCCTCCGAGGAAGAGGAGCTGCGCCCACAGCCGGTCCTTGATCCCATCCCGGGTCTTGGTTCCGGCTGCTTCGGGCGCTGGCGTGACGCCCGGGTTGCGAAGAAAACCTGTTCCAGGCCAGACTTGGCGAGGGCAGGCCACCGGGCGGCTAGACCTGGGGCACGCGGCTTCGGGCGGGGTACAAGTCCCCTGCAAGTTCTGGAACGACGTGGCATGCAAGCTGTGCCCCCTGGGAAGAGGCCGAGGCCGCTGCTGGCTCGGTGGACGACGTGGGGCAGGACCCAAGCCTTTCTGGAGAGGCCCGGCTAATGGGAGAGTACTGCCCTGGCCCCCGACCGAGGCTTTGCCCAGGGTGGGGGCCGGCCTGGGCTCAGGCCATGCGGTTCCTGATGTGGGCTGGCCTGGGGCGGTGCCCTGTGGCTTCTGTTTGCCCCCTTTCCAGTCTTCCACCCCACAGTTGGAGCCCAGGCTGGAAGCTTGAGGAAACGGCCTGGCTACCCTCAAGGCAGCCGCCCCAATGCACCACCGTGGGTTCCAGGGACTGCCGCTCGCTCGGCTCGTGGGCGGGGACAGCGCTAGACTTCGTGTACAAACCTGTGTACCCCTCTATATATATGTTACATAGAATGTATATATGTTGGGAACATGCTCGCTTCTGTGTGTCGCTGCTGTGCGTCGTGTGCTCCACAGCACAGAGCCCTAAGCTGGCCTTGGCCGGGGTAGGGGCTAGTGATGCCCCTTCCTCATGCAACCACCATCACCGCCGCTGCCACCACCACGGCCAGTCCCCACCTGTCCGTTTGTGTTCTCAGCTCTGTCCACGCTTCAATAGGCCTGATGCAGCCCCCCTTCCCTGCAACTTCCTGTACATATGACTGTAAAATGGTAAACGTGTGTATTATATCTGGCCTCGTTATATAGTGTATATATATGTATACATATACATATATATAATATATATGAAGACTGTAAATGTTAAGACAACTAGTGTTCTTATTAGTATATTGCTTCACACTGAAGATTGTGTGTATCGAGCTGTTTCTAAAAGATGTTTATTTTCCTTAAGAGTTAAAAAAAAAAAAAACAGTCATTGCATTCAGAAAAAAAAAAAGTCAATAAAGATACCACGATTGTTTTGGAAGTTTGCAGCCTGTGGATGCCAACCAGATTCCCTAGGGGGTTGGGAGGGGAGGGAAGGGCCTGGGGACACAAACAGGGATCCCCGATTGTGCTTGTAGACTTATGTGGTCTCAGGTCCTGACTGTGGTTCAAGATTTTGCCAGGTGTACAAAGAGATGACCAGGAAACTGTGTGTGTGATGCTCCAGACACACAGGGAGACCATGTAGCCCTGTCACAACAGGCCTTTGAGGTTTGTTGAGTCAGCCCTCATCACCCCAGGACCTGCTGAGGGGCTGGGGCAAAGGGACAACTGAGACCATCAAGACCCCTCAAGGTTGATAGAGCAAAAGTGTGGCTGTGAGATTAGTGGGACAGGTTGGCTAAACATCACACCATCCCACGGCAGACACCAGCAGACCCCTTTACAGCAGATGGGAAGTCTTGCTTCCCAGAGGACAATTCAGGAAGGATGGCAGATGATGGCCAACATCTGCCTACCCAGATAAACAAAACTGAGGTTATAAATAATTTCACTTTTTAATGTTCTGTACAAAATTTCTCAACCTATGAAAATAAAGTTTGCAAAAGTCAAGTAGTACATGAGCCTGCTCAGGAAACTGGCTCAGCAGAATCTACACTATGTACAAGTCTCCCAGGAGGGGGTGAGAGCCTTGGGACAGGGTGGCCCTCTGCTAGGGGAAAGGTTCCTTCCCATATACAGGGAAAAAGCCACTAAGGTGCCTACAGAGCAAGAGGGTGGCATTGGGCCAGTGCAGCCTCTGCAACTTCTAGATCTGCCACTAGAGGTCGGCATGATCCCGACTGCTTGTCAGGCTCACCCTCTGGACAACCACAGCCAGTGACAAAGGTCCTTAAGGGCTGTGAATACTGGGGAAAGCGGCCAGGGTCTAGCTGGAAGTGACAGTGGTCCCGCCACCCAGGCGCAGCAGCATCTGCTGGCAGTCGAGCAGGAGCCGATGATCGCCAAGCTTCTCGACGGTGCGAGCTGCCTCGGCCAGCATGCTCATCCGCTGTCCAGGGCCCGACAGGAAGGCAGGTGGCAGGTAGCAGGAGGCCAACAGCAAGGCCTCCGTGTGCTCCCGCCATGTGGGTCGAGGCTCTAGCTCAGGCGCAGCGCCTGCACATAGGGATCATGTCAGGGGAGCAAGGCTTAGGTCTGTTTAAGGCCACACCCTACGCACAAGGCATCTGACCTGTACAGGGAACGCCCAACACTATGGATGCCAGGGTCCTGCTCTCCACCCATGTTGGGTACACAGCTGGGCTCAGCTTCCTCCCTATGACCATCTCACAAATTGTCACTCCCAGTTGATTTCTGTAATTCGGCTCTCGGTATCCCTCATACCAGGCCAAACCACCCCACCCCCACATGCACACGCACACGCACGCGCGCGCGCACGCACACGCGCACACGCACGCACACGCACGCACGCACACGCACGCACGCACACGCACACACACGCACACACACGCACACACACACGCACACACACGCACGCACACACGCACACGGTAAGCACACACACGCGCACACACACGCACACGCACACACACACACGCACGCACACACGCACACGGTAAGCACACACACACACACACACACACACACACACACACACACACACACGGTAAGCACAACCACCTCCTCACCTCCTCTGCCGCTGGAGGCTGCCCGCCTCCGCAGGCTGCGGTCCAGGAGCTGGTGTGTGCGGGCAGGACTTGCTCCTGCCATCAGCCGAGCTGTGGCCTCGTGCAGGAACACCTGGGAAGTGAGGAGTAACGGGCCAGTCTCAGATTGAGTACCTACTCTCTCCCCTGGCCTCCTGCCTCCTGCCTCCCGGTGTGAGGTGAGGACAGTGGGACTTACTCTCCTCATGGCAGGCCGGAAGCTCTGTGCCAAGCGCCTCAGACTGCTCAGGTCCTGTTGGAAACCGCGAAGCTCCAGAGCAGAGGCCTGGGGTCCGTTGCTGGCACTGTGAGCTACCTGGGCTGAGGCTGGTGATTGCTGGCGCTGCCAGAGACTAGTACGAGCCACAAGAAGTAGATCACACAGGAGCAGCTGCATGGCCTGAGGTGGCAACGGGGCAGAGGTCAACGGGGCCCTAGCAATGGTAAGGGCAGAGAGCCCACAGCACCAGGGGCTGATCTAGGCTGCACTGTGAGGCCCTGCACCCGCCTCACACATGCAAGCAACAGCAATTCACCATAGGTCCACCTCCTCTGGGCCACATGCCTCAAGCCCTCAGACTTCCCGACGATGGCCGCCCCCCAGGAGCTCTGCCAGCCTGTTCACCACCCCCTCCTTCCCGGTGGTAGGAAAATGCTGAGACCATTCTTCCCAGGCCTTTAGCCTTCACCCGACACTAAGGTAAGCCCATTCAGCACTATTTCGGATTAACTCCAACTAGGAATGGACAGCTGTGACCCTGGCTGGCCAGGTCTCATCTCGCCCTCACCTTGTCAATGGAACTGCCAGTTGGTGTAGTGGCTAAGCTGTCCCGCAAGTACCCACTGGCCTTCTCACAGAGGGCCAGGCTGGCTGGGCCGGATTCTACCTTTCTGTGGTCCAGCAGAGCCCGGGCAGCCTTGAAGGAGTACAGAGCTGCCCTGGGCAGGGGTCTCCTATTGGGGCCAGAGCAGACATGGTAGGTTAGACCAGGCTACAGCCCCGCCCTGAGCCCTCCCATCCTGGTTCTAGTCTCCTGGGGCAGAGAGTACACTGTCCTTCCCAGATAGTTAAGCAAAGTACCGAGGGGCCCAAAACTGGGTGAGGAGGACCTGGCTGGGCACTCACTCAGTCTCCTGCAGCACTTGGGGCATGTGCTCTACCAGTGGGTAGAGGCGCTCGGCTGCCTCCTCATCCCGCCGCAGCCAGTGGATCACCACAGCGGTAAGGGAGGCCCACCACTTGGCCACTGGGTCTGTGCCTACAGAAGAGGGAAAGGAGCCTGACCCTCAGCCACACTGCATTTGGGCCTGGCAGGAGTCAGGACAGGGATCTGGAGCTCACCAGTGGTGGAAGCCATGCTGGAGCTGACGGAGAAGCTGCAGGCAGGAGCCCCGACGGCATCAGAACAGCTGTTTAACAGCTGCAGGAATCCAAGTGCGTCTGAGAACTCCCTGAGGCAGGAGAGAGCTGTCAGGACACAGAGCAGCAGCCTCGGGGTTCTAGGTGACACTGGCTCCCCCCAACTGCCCATCAGAACACAGTCTGACCCTATGGCTCGCAAAATACCACGTAACAGAGGAGAGTAAGGGCTAGAGAGGCTTTGAGGACACACACGGGGTCTGGCTAGCACACAGCTTGGACAGGGCTTTCCCAGAGTCCCCGCTGGAAGGAGGGTCTTGCCTGGGAGTACGCACCTGTCTCCATCAGCTGCCCCTGGGCTGGGCTGAGCGATACAGCTCAGCGCTCGCTCCAGAAGATGTTCGCAGAATAGTCTGGTCACCTGGGCCAGTGGATCCACTGTGAGTAGGGGTAAATAGAGCAGAGGTTTAGGCATCCTCCCGCCATAGTTCCCTTCCCACATCAATGCCTTCATAGGCTGGGGCCCCAACCCAGAGCCACTTCCCAGTTCCACGTCCTAACAGGCATGTAGACACTGATGTGTAAGCACTGAGCCCCTGCTCTTGAAGCCTGGGCTACTCTGCCGCCGCCCTGGGGAGGAAAATGGGTGGGCTGTGCAAGAGCTCCACACTGGAAAGGAGAGCCTACTCAACCCCATAGCCACTGGCCCTGACTTCCTCAGGGCTCTTCCTGAGGCCACAATGGTGTGGCCTGGCGTCTCCTCTCAAATCCACCCACACTGCCCACTGACCCATGCTGTTTCCTGTTTCTAAAGCCCAGCACGCCTTCCGCCAGCTCCAGCCGCAGCCACAGCCACAGCGCAAAATAAGCTGGGTGGGTGAGGGCGTTCAGAGGTGAGGGGACAGGGTCATGTGAGGTAGGGACAAGGCATAGAAACGGAATGAGAGAGCACCTGGGTTCCCAGCCACGCTGTACAGGCTCTCCTGTGGGGCACCATGCACAGCCCAGTCCCCATCCACGAAGAAACGGTGGCCTACAGGGTGGCAGAGCCACTGCATGGCAAGAGGCACTGAGCCACTCTGTGCCAGGCAGGCCTGGCGAGCGCTACTCAGGAAGAAACGCTGTGGGGAAAGGAACAGGACTGTGACTCCGACTCCAAGCTCAAACCCAGCCCTGAGACGGAGAACCCAGCTGGCCTACAGCCCACCTGCTAACCGCTGCTACATCTGGTTCGTTCCCTGGCCCTGGAAGGGCAGGAGCTGCAAAGACAAGCACCCGGCCCTGTCCCCTCGGCCTCCTTACTGTCAAAAAGTGCAAGGCTCTCGGGAGACTGGTCTTGACCCTCAGGGCAGCAGCCACATAGATCTCTGCCAGTGTTGCCATGGATACAGCATCTCCTGCGCACTCAGCCAGGTTCAGGGCACTCAGGGCCAGGTTAGAAGCAACAAGGTGCCCTCCTGTGTATTTCCCTGCAAAAAGGCAAGCGTCAGGATGGGAGGTGAAGGGATGGGTAGGACCCAGTTATTCCCTTGGCGTCAGGATGGGAGGTGAAGGGATGGGTAGGACCCAGTCATTCCCATGGTGTGAGGATGGGAGGTGAAGAGATGGATAGAACCCCAGCCTAGCTCCCACCTAGCCATACCCATGGCATGCAGCTGGTGCAGCTTATGGTAGACAAGAGCCGCATCTCGGGCACTGGCACGTGCATCCATCCTCAGCCCACAGTCTCTCCGCAGGCCCCCAGCCTTGCCTGCCAGCCAGCGGCCCACCCAGAGACGCTGCAGCAGGTGGCGGATGAGGTTCCAAAGCAGGCTGCAGGCCAGGTCCAGGTTTGAGGTGGGAAGAGGCCGTCCCAGTGCCTGCAGGGCCAGCCACAGCTGCTGAGCAGCCTGGGCAAAATCTCCCTGGAGAAAGGGAGTCTCAGTAAGAAAAATGGCAGCCGGACGTCTTCCTTATCTGGGCCCCTGGAGTCAGAGGAACTCTGAAGGAGGGGGTGGGGCAGACTGGAGCAGGTGGAGCACCTAGCACCTTCCAGGCCTGGGAGCCTACCCCACTCTTCCTCCCCGGGGCCAATCCCTTACCCGGGCCAAGTCCAGATCGGCTTGTTTGCGGTGTCTCCAAAAGTGTACAGCCGGGCCAGAGTGTGGCCGAGTCACAGGTTCCCCATAGACAAAGAGAAGAGCCAGGCAAGCCAACACCAGTAGTCCATTGGCCAGCCAAACTAGGGGTGGCAGCAACCACTGGGTCCAGTTAGAGCCATCTGTAGACAAAGGGAATGTCTGAGGACCTAGCTCCTAGGAAATCCCAAGTCCCAAATGTCTCTCCCAACAATATGGAGGCTGCCCTAACTCACGTCTGCTCTCAGCCTCCAGCATGCTGCGCCCAGAACTGTGGTGCACACCAGCAGCGCTGGACAGGCTCGGCATGCCCCAGCCAAACAGCGAGGCCAAGGGGTTGCAGGTCAGACACAGGAAGACCAGTGCACACAGGGCCAGGCGGGAGCGGTCCAGCATGCCGTGGTTGTGCAGCCGTGGGGCTTTGACCTGCGGGAGGCAGGGAGGTGAGGGGCAGAGCCCGGCTGGCCCCAAGGACAAGGGCTCAAAGCTGGGAAGCCTGCAGGGCGTCTGGGAGAGGGAAGGCACCGCGCGGCAGAGTCCGACCTGGCTGTCGTCGAAGACTGGACTGTCAGGCTCTGAGTCACTACCACCGCTGCTGCTCCCTCGGCTGCCAAGGGACAAGGGGCTGCTCTGGGAGGGCGAGCCAGCATCTGAGGGTGGAGGGGTCAACGTCTCCATCACTTCAGCTTTCACACCCTCCACAGCCACATCTGTGCCTCCTCCACTGCCACAGGCCGACACCAGGTCCTTGAGTGACTCTACAGGCAGAAGGAACAGGGTTGGGAAGGGAGGTCAGGCCATCGAGGCCCCAAAACTCGGATAGTTCTATTATGGTCAAAACAGGGGCCAAGGCCATTGTAGGGTACAGCTGATGAAGAGACCGAACAGGAGTTGGGGGTGGGGGGGACAGTGGCACAGTGGAGCCAGAGCCAGAAGCCACGGTGAGCAGGGGTAGAGAAGACAGCATCAGTGTGGTAGTTTGAGTAAGAATGGCCCTCACAGAAGCATGTTTGAAAGCTTGCCCGCCCCCATTTGTGGAATTGTTTGGGAAGGATTAGGAGGTGTGGCCTTGCTGGAGGAGGTGTGTCACTGGAGGGGTGGGCTTTTAAGTTTCAAAACCCCCGCACTATCCTTGTCTCAACATATGCACTCTCAGCTCCTGCTCCAGCACCATGCCTGCCTGCTTCCATGCTCCCTGCCATGATGGCCATGGACCTGCCCTCGGAAACTGTAAGCCCAATAGACTCTTCTCTAAGTTGCCTTGGTCACAGTGTCTTATCCCAGCAACAGACAGGAAAGGAGGACCGGGAGAGGGAGGCTGGGACTCACTGCTTTTGTGAGCAGCACTCCGCAGGGTCTGGTTCTCTTGCTTGAGCTTCTGGTTGCTGTGCTGTAAGAAGCGGATGTAGTCGATGGCCTTGCGCAAGACGGCGGATTTATTCAGCTGCAAGGAGAGGGAGAGGGAGAGGGCTCAGCCAGCCAGGCAGACTGCCACAGGTGCAGAAGGAGGCAGAGCTGCTTGGCGTCACGGCTGCCTCAGGACCTTTGCACTTTCCTCCTGCCCAGAATGTTCCCATGCTGGTGTCTCCTAACGGTACCTGCTGCTCAGGGCAGAGAGAAGCTGCTCTGTGGAATACAGACAGCAGTGTCTCTCCAGCTGTCCCTTCCATCACCGGCTCACACCTCCCTTACCTCCTGCAGCTCTTCACCGAGACCTTCCTGGACCACCCAACTCACATACCGCTTTCACTCCCCTCCCGCTAGCCACCTTCTCCCCTGCGCATGTGAGAGTTGACACACTGACTTCTTTTTAACCTGTTCAATGCCCATCACTCCCGCTAGGGTATCGGTTCCTCCAGCACAGGATTCTTGTGCTTCATCACCGAGACATCATCAGAACAGCCCCCTCAGACACAAACCTTTCTTACGTTTATTTAATTTTATTTTATGTGCATTGGTCTGAGGTGTCAGATCCCCTGGAACTGTACTTACAGACAATTGCGAGCTACCATGTAGGTGCTGGGCATTGAACCCGAGTCCTCTGGAAGAGCAGTTAGTGCTCTTAACCACTGAGCCATCTCTCCAGCTCCGAACAGCCCTTTCTTTATTCAGGATGCTCTTGATAAAAATCTAATCAGGAAAATGGCACTGCCCAGACCCATACAAGTTGGTGCAGGAAACTGTGACCAGGTTTGGCCTAAGACTACTTTCTGCTGGCTGACATGCCTTCTTCTCTCCTGCTCTCCCTGGTCTGGGTCTCACAGGCCTCTGGCCATACCTTTGCCTCGGTGCCCACCACCAGGTCCTTGAGCTCCACAATCTTGTCATTGATAGACGAACGGTAGCGCTTCTCAATGGCATTGTGAGCTGTGCGCTTCTCACCACGGCTCTGAGCTGAGCCCAGGGCCTTGTTGCCAGCTGCCAGTCGGTGGATGGGCAGTTTGTCTGTATCCACAACCAATGGTACTGTGGCCAGGATGGTCCCACCACTCACCAGGGTCTGTAGGGTCAGATGCATGTTGCCGGGTCACCAGGTGGACTATACATGTGCAGCCCCCTCAGGGTCTCCCTTTTGCCTGGGCCATCTACCTGTAAGGGGCCTGCCTGCACAGCCGTGCCCTGGGCCAGGGTGCTGATGCCGGCCGCCTTCACTGTGGCTCCTGCATCTGTTTTTACAGCTGTCAGCAGCAGTGAATCTGCCTTGATGAAGTGTGGCTGCAGCACAACCTGGGTGGGAGGGACCTGGCCGTGAGTGGCATCCAGGCCAGACTCTCCCATCCCCCCACCTGGCCAGACCCACTTACTGGGACCTGCTGGATCTGTGAGGTCACAGCAGTTGTTCTAGGGGCTGTTGAGGCTGGCAGCGGCTGCTGGGAGGCCGAGCTCTGGACCTGAGTGTGTAAGGAGACGGGCGAGACTCCTGGTGCAGAGGCCAGGGACAGGCCAGACGGTGGCTGTTGGGTGTTTCCAGGAAGGGTCCCTGCAGAGACAAAGTCAAAGGCTGCTGGCACAGACTGCCTTGCCTGCTTTTACCCTATCCGGCCAGTCTGTCTATAGGCTTCACATAACTACCCCTATGATTTCCAATGTACCACCTTCCAGCTGGGCAACGGGGGAGGAACTACGCTGGGCCCAGCCCCAAAGGGCATCTCAACCCACAGGATGAACACTCAACTTCTGAAGGCTGGACGCTCCTCCACTAAGACCACAGCCGTTGCCCTTCCTATGTCTCCCCCCATCACCAGCCCTTACCTGAGAAGCCTGAAGGAAGGCTGGAGTACCCCAGCACGGGAGCAGGGCTGAGCTGCAGGGGTGGCGGAGGGAAGCTCGGAGGCAGGAGGGTCCCTGGTGACGGCTGGGCTGCCGGGGGCTGCAGGATAGTGAGTGGCACCGGCTCCTCTTTGATTCCAGGCCCAGGGGAGAAGGGGGGCACGGACGGGTACATCTTTAAGGCAGTGGACGCAGACGGCAGAGGGGACATGGGTGCAGGTGTCGCCTTGGGTTCCCCCAGGAAGGCTTCCAGGGAAGCAGGAGAAGACAGGCTCTCAGGAGAGCTGGCACCAGGGCTGGTGGGGTCTGTGTCTCCGGTCCCGCCCCCCGCATAGGGGGCATCAAACAGGCCAGGGAAGTCACTGTCTTGGTTGTTGATGAGCTGCAGCATGTCTAGGGAAGACGATGACGGCAACAATGAGTGAGGGAGAGCAGGGCATGGAGGCTAGCTCCCGAGCAGGGCGCTGCGGACACAGCCCTTCCTCAAGACATCTGTGCTGTGTGCAGCCATTCCTGACAGTGTGTGGGGCTGACTGTCCTGGATACAACCAGACAGGGCTGGTACCACTGAGGTCCTGACTTTCCCATCTCCAGCCTGGGCTTCACACTGTGGCTGGCTGAGACTGCCTTCTTCAAAGCTCTTCCCACTTACAACACCACCTGACATCTGATAACATCCACAGCCATTGCACATAGCAGGACCACATTCGTTCGTTCGTTCGTTCGTTCATTCATTCATCCATCACGTACCAAGTGCCCAGAGCTGGCAAAGCATTCTTCCTAGTCCCCTTCTCCCCAGTGCTTAGAATCAAAGAACAAAACCTTGCCTATACTATGCATAGCAATGTCATGGTCCCAGCTACCAGGGAGGCTATGCTGAAGAATCAGAGTCCAGCTGGGTGGTGGCAGCACACACCTGAAGTTTTTTGTGTCTGGCGCGGTCCACAGCCGCTCAGACCCAGGTAAACACACAGAGGCTTATATTAATTAAAACTGCTTGGCCATTAGCTCAGGATAACTACTGACTATCTCTTACATTAAACTCAGCCCATTTCTGTTCATCTGTATGTTGCCACGTGTTCTGTGGCTTTACCTGTGTGCCATTACATGCTGCTCCCTGGACAACGAGCTGGCATCTCCTCACTCAGCCTTCCTGTTCCCAGAATTTTCCTTGTCTGCTTATCCCACCTATACTTCCTGCCTGGCTACTGGCCAACCAGCATTTTATTTATCAACCAATCAGAGCAACACATTCACAGCATACAGAACGATATCCACAGCATGCACCTTTGATCCCAGCACTAGGGAGGCAGAGGCAGAAGAAGAAACTCTCTGTGAGTTTCGAGGCCAGCCTGGGCTACAGAGTGAGTTCCAGGACAGCGAGTGCTACATAGCAAGACCTGTCTCAAACAAAAGAGTAAGAGTCCAGCTGAGGCAGTATCCTGAAACCTTACCTCAAGAGAAAGGGAAAAAAGTCCCACCTGAGAATCAGAAACTTTCCTGGGAACGTTGAAATGTCCTGTCTTAATGGTCTTTGTTTTATGTCCCTGGATTGATGTTTTGTGTGTGTGCCACTGTGGAGCAGGGAATCACACACGATGAACACATACTCCAACACTGAACTACACCCTGGCCTGGCTGGGTTTTTGTTGTTGTTGTTTTAGGTTTTTTTGTTTTGTTTTAATGTGAATATGTGTGCATATGTTCATATACATGCAAGCCCACACACACATATGTAACTGGAGACTGAGGGACAACCTAGGAAAACTCAGGAATACAATCCAGTACAAGTGTACACCACCACACTTGGCTCTGGGGGGGTCAAAGTCAAGTCCTGATGCTGCCAAGTGCTTTACCAAATGAGCCGACCTCCATCCTGTCCTGGATCTTGCCACTGACAGTGGGAACCTTTATCTTCATGGGACATCCTTCCATTTCTTGTCCTTCCATTCAGGCACGTGCACGTCTGTCTAAACTGCATGGACGACTCCAAGCGCTAAGTGGAAGGTAACAAGCCCTTCAGGAGGCCTCTCCTGCCCTTTCTGCTCCCTTACTGACCGAATGGTTTGTTAAAAGAACACATGCCCCATCTAAGACAGAGATAGCCCTGTTCTGCCCCAGCTGAGCACCAATTTTCCAATCTGTAATACAAGGGCATCCTCATACACGCAGAAGTCCAGTTCTCAGTAGAGGACAGGGCATCCCAGTCAATAGGAAGAAGGGACACAGGACAGAGGGCCCTTACACAGGTGGACGGAGAACCATGCCCACTGCCGCTCCTGGGCTCTTCCCTTAAGGATGCTTAGCAGGGTTCCCTGCACACAGAACTTGACAGAGACTTAGATTACTGAGAATCCGGTGATGTCACCTACCCCCTCAGTTACAGAGGGAGAGAGAAGTGCAGAAAGACAGGATAGTTTTGAGTTCCTACTCCTCTGGGAGTGGCCTAGTACTCCCAAATAGCAGACAAGGCAGATAATCAAGGAGGGGGCCATGTCAGGGAAGGGTCTTTATCCATGCTGGACAGACAACGGGGTGAGTAGGTCTATGCCATCAGAATGGGTCTGGACCAAGCAGTAGGGCCAATCTGAGGCCACCATATTGATAAGCCAGACTGAGTCCACTTATGTGAAATGGATGCCCTATTCTACAAATGAAGACACTGAGCTAGCCTAGGTCTTACTGAGTCCAAATCTACGTGACCACTAGCCACTATTCCTACTCAGACCACTATTTCAACGCAGGTGCACTCAGCTGCTCTGGAGGCAAGAAAGGACACTGATGTTGAGGGCCACAGGCATGTAGAGAGTACACAAGAGACTTCAAATCTAGGTCTACAAAAATGCCAAACTATTGTTCCAGCACCTTCCCCTGTTTCACCAAAAAGCCAGGGGTAAAGCCGCCATCACTAACCCATTTTTCAGCAGAGCACACTGAGGCTTGGAGCAGAACCAGCTGCCGGCCAAATAGTCAATCAATTTATCTGTGTGTTCCGGGCACAAACCCAAGCCCTCCTTGCAGCCAAGTAGCCTCGGGACCCAGGTCCGGCCATTCAGGCTTTGGTTTCCCTCTGTAAAAGCAAAGTGCTCTCTACCCTGGCTCCTTCTAACAAGGACTGAGACACACTCCCTGGCTCCACCCCAGCTGCAGGCCCTCTTCCCCAGCTGGCAACCAGCACCCTGGCTGGCTTAGCCCAGGGCCCTCTCACCCACTCATGGAGGCCACCTTTTGGGTCAAAGGGCTCTATAGCATCCATGAACACAACACTAGGGGCCCACATTGCTCTCACTTGAGCCAGAGCCTAGGCCAATTGCCTCCTTCCACTGTGCCTCAGTTTCCTCCTCTGCAAAAATGAAAGGATTAAGCCTTCTGGCAGCCCTGCTTGAGGCTTGGCCCATCAGAGCAGGGTATCAACACTGCCTACTGACGTTACTGCAGCAGGGCCTTCCCTATTGCTGTGGACAGGACAAAACAGGGTACCAGGCTCAGCCTTCTGGATCCTTCTGGGCTCTCCGGATTTATGCAGGTCATAGTACTTTTAATCATAGGAACTTCCACCTCTCATGCCCACTTACCATTGGCCTATTTGCTAAAGGGGGAAACTCGGGCCAAAAAAGAAAAACTTATGATAGCTTGGATAGCCCACCTTCTGCCTGGAGGGTCCAAAATGCCCAATTAGGGCCACCAAATAGGTCAGACTCCAGAGTGGACAGGACACTGGCCCTCCTCTGTTTCTTTCTCAGGACCCTGCCCAGAAGGGAAGCAGAGGATGTGGAGAAAGTTGTCCAAGCTACAAGGTGCTGTTGCCGGGCTCTAAACTGGGTAGCTAAACTAGGGGTGGACTGCCACCTCCGGACCCAAGGTGGTGAAGGGCTGTCCCGTCTCCTCTGTAAGAACACCGTACTGCGATTCGCTGCAGAGACCCTGGCAAAGTAAGAGTGCAGGGTCCTCCCCAAAGTACCTTCAAACGTGCAATCCATGGCTCCGGCGTCCGCGCCCCGCCCCTAGGGCGTGCAGGGGCTGCCCCGACTGCGTCCGCGCAGACTTCACCTGTCAGGCCCCGCGAGGCTTTAAAGCCCGCCGAGCGCCTCGGTGGCCCGCCCCTCGGGTGAGTGCACTTGGCCAATCAGCAGCCGTGCCGCGCCCCACTAGTGCCCCGCCCACCCCCGACGGCGGCGGCTCGGGTTTCACCCGGTGCTCTGAATGGGGCCGGGGTTACTAGCGGGCGTCCGCCTTTAACCGCATCTGCGCCAGCGCGCGCCGGGGTTACTGGCGGTCACTGACGTCCTAGACCCTGTCGCCCAGGCACCACCCCTGAGAAGTGCTCGGGTCCAGGATCCAGACAGCGGCTGGCTCAGATCCCGGAAGCTCTGTGTTCCCACCGCTGGCTTGCACACATCCAGAACGAGCCTGGACCACTTTAGCCTCAGTTTACCCACTCCTGGCCCTTCATCAAACGGCAGCAGCAAAAGATGGTATCACTACAGTCTGAGGAAGGCCAAGGCTGCCTTTAGGTGGTGGCAGCTGGTGGTCCAGGCATCCAGCTAGCAGAGCAGCCCCAGCATGAGGACACTCATTTCAGGGAGGGAGCTGATGGTCCTAGACCTGGATTACTTATGAACCTGCCTTCAGGAGTGAGCAAGGGAAATCCTACCTCAAATCCCACATCCAGCAAGTCCTGACCTCAGCTCTGATGTCCATAGGCTGGGTCAGTGGTCTCACAGGCCCCAGTAATCAACAAATGAATCCTGACTCACTTTTCTTGTAGCATCTGAAAAGGCCAAGAGGGGACCCAGTCTCTGGGACAGAAGGGAAAGGCAGGGGATACTGAGGGGGTGCCAAGTCTGTTCCTGTCCCTTGCTGACAAAGGTAAAAGCTCTTCCATCCATGTGCAAACACACACACACACACACACACACACACACACACACACACACACACACACACCAGTGCTGGCCAGCAGCCTAGCGCCCAGTGAGGTCTGACAGCCTAGCTGGCAGACCAGGACTCACACAGCCCAGGAGAGGGCCAGTCACCAAGTCTCCTCGTGGGTATTAGGAGCTGGAGTCTCTGTGGCCCATCTCTCTTTTCAGGAGCCTCAGTTGAAAAAGTCACATGTTCCTCTCATTCACCTGACCCTCTTTCTAGGTCCTTCTATATAAGAGGTTCCAAAGAAAACACAAGTCTTTTTAGCACCGTTCTGCTCAGTCTGTGAGTGCTTGTGACTCTGTTACTCCCCAAATAAACCAAGCACACCTCCTAGGAAAGGCTCTGACCTTCCCCAACTTAAGAACAGGAAGAGTCCTGACACCTAAGGACACTTTGGGCTGAAGTCCAGGTATGCGGCTCCCCAGTGCTGACCCTAGTTTGGTCCGTTTCTTCTGATTTCTGAGTCCCGAATACAGAAAGACTTGCAGGTGAGAGACTCACCTAACAGACACTCGGTACAGGTGGCGCCAAGCCTCCCCGCCTCTGTTGCTGTCCCTATCTGGACACTGGAGGGAGAGGGAAAAGACACGGCTTGCTGTCCCCAAGAGTGGCCGGACTCAGAAGAGGCTTTCAGGAGGAGGGACAGGTATGACCCAAGGGCAGGCTTGTGGGTGCGGAAGCCTTAGCCAAGCAGTGGACCAGGGGCAGGCCTGGCATGGTGCCAACCCCTGTCCCCGCTCTGGCCTGACCTCCACCTCACTCCCTTCTTGAGTCTGGTCTGTGAGCCCCTATCTGTAGATGCTGGTGGCCAAGGCAGAGGCTGCGGGAAATGGAAACTCAAAGCCAGCTGAGCAACCTCCTTGTGGAGCTCACACAGCTTCCAGCCCCGATTCTGCTCCTCTCCAGGGGCGGCGATGCTGGGAGAACAAGTTTATAAAGCACCTACCCACTCAAAAAGGTCTCGGCAAAGGTGGTTCCCTTCACACCCGCTGGAACAGGCTAGAACTGGGGAACTGGACGGTGAGTTGTCTGATAACCTGTAGTACTGTTGGCAACCCTAAGCACTTGGTAGGTTTCTAACAGTTTAAAAGGGACTGGCAGGGCCCCAGAAGAACTGAGGCAGAGGCATCAGTCTGCAGACCTGAAATATGTCTTCCTTACCTCACCCTAGGAAGGACTAGGATTGACTAGGTCCTGTCGGTCTGGAAAGGGGCATCATGGTGCCCAGACTGAGTGCCATCAAGAGACACTGGATACTGGCTTGCCATGAACACGCACAGGCTTCCTGTTCCCACGCATGTTCTGAAGCAAAGGACAAGTGGAGGCCGGGACTCAAGCCTCACTGGGTTCAGCTCCTCCCCTTCCTGAACCTTT
Source organism: Peromyscus eremicus (assembly GCF_949786415.1). NCBI lineage: Eukaryota > Metazoa > Chordata > Mammalia > Rodentia > Cricetidae > Peromyscus > Peromyscus eremicus. The sequence continues at coordinate 43,421,073 of NC_081423.1, forward strand.
CCAGTCCTGATCTCCCCTCTTCCCCTCTCAGGCCCTGATCCTATCTGACTTCAACAGGAAACCTGAAGCCCCGGCTGCCCCTCCCCAGGAGTATCTGATGTCTGCTGTGTGTCAGCCACCTGCCTGGCATTTGGGTTAGTTAGACAGCACAGAACCCTGCCCTTGGGGCACTTCCATTCCACCAAAAGAAACCAGCTACACACATGTGCGGGGGGGGGGGGGGGGGGGGGGCGGGGGGCACACGGGGGGAGGGGAGACAAATGGGGGAGTGAGAAAGCCGTGACAGAAAGGCTGGGCAAGGAGAGCCAGGCGCTTCTCAAGGCTATCTGAAGAGGTGACACTAGCATGCAGCCTGAATAAACAGGGCCACAGGGGAGGAAAGAGCTCTCTGGCCAGAAGAAAAGGCAAACCCAAAGACCCCAAGATATTGCAAGCCACGTGTGAGGGCAGAAACAGAAACCTGTGGCTGCGGGTAGGGATTGGGGGTGTGCTGGGACTTCAATGTAGGTTGGTCTGGCTGAGCTAAAGACATGTCACCTACAGGGTTTGCAAACCATCCCATGCCACAAAGACTGCACGAAATGAGAAGAGCAAGAGCTGGAGGAGAAGTAGCATTACCTCCTGGGGAGGACATGTGACAGTTCCCCCTGCCTGGTGGAGCTTGCAGGCCAGAGGATGGGGCTGTGGCTCACTGTTCCTCCAGGCACGCAGCCTGCCTGCCCTGCAGCTCCCCAGAACTCCCTGGCAGGCACTCCGGTCCTTGGCTGTCATATGGGTGCCAGGGCACAGGGGCACAGATTGCCCTTTGTGTATGCAAAGGCCCTGCTCCAGGGATTAAGAGAATGTGGTTCTTCCTGGAAGGGGATAGGCCACATACAGAGTGGTGAAACAGTTACCCTTGAGCTCAGGACCTCTCCCCGACGAGGACACAGAGGGGGCCAAGAACGCAAGAGCCCTCCCGGTCCAAGGAAGAATATGAGACTCTGACTCAGTTCTGCTGACCCACGAGCCTACTCGGTTGCCAGTCAGTTATAGCGTGAAGTGAGCCCTGGGCCAATCAGCCTTTAGCACCATCACATAGGCAGAGGGACAACAGGAGCCTAATCATCTGGAACACCCACCTTACTCAGCAAGCAGTAAGCAGAGGGGCCGGGGAAATGGTTCAGTAAAGTGTGTGCTGTGCATGCATAAGGGCTTGAGTTCAATCCAAAGCACCCACACAAAAAGCCAAGTATGGGGCGGGGGAGACACACACACACACACACACACACACACACACACACAGAGAGAGAGACAGAGACAGAGACAGAGAGAGACACAGAGAGAGACAGAGAGACAGAGAATGAACTGTGTGGCTGCCAATACTTATAATCCAAGGGCTGAAGAGATGAAAAAAGAGATCATCATACTGGCCAAGCAGCCTGCCTAATTAATCTATAAGTTGTTACAGGTTCAATAAAAAAAAAAAATACTGTCTTTAAAAATTATGTGGAAGGGCTGGAGAGATGGCTAAGCAGTTAAGAGCACTTGTTCTTGCAGAGGACCAGGGTTCAGTTCCCAGCAAGCACATGGTGACTCACAACCATCCATAACTCCACCTCTAGGGATCAGACTCCCTCTTCTGACCTCAAGAGGTACTGCATGCATATAGTGCACATACTTACATGCAGGCAACATACGTAATAAAATGAATCTAAAAATGTTTAAAATATATTTTAATTATGTAGAGAAGCAAAGACACTGAACATCGACCTCTGACCTCTACACATCTGCACACACATACATCTGTGCACCTACACACATCCATCAACAGATACATACAAAAAAGAACTGAACACAGTGGGATCTGTGATGGGGGCCATGAAGATTGGCACCACACTTCAGCCACCTCACCCCGACCCTGCTGGACTCTAGCCTTGAGCCTGCAAGTCATTCACCTTGCCTGTTTTCTGAAGGTGTCTGTCTTAGTTAGGGTTTCTATTGCTGTGGAGACACCATGACCATGGCAACTCTTATAAGGAAAACATTTAATTGAGGTGGCGGCTTACAGGTTTAGAGGTTTAGTCCATTATCATCATGGCAGAGAGCATGGCAACTGGGAGTATGGCTGTGTGCAGGCAGACATGGTGCCGGAGCTGCAAGTCCTACATCTTGACAGGCAGGCAACAGGAAGTGATCTGTCTCACTGCGGATGGCTTGAGCATATGAGGCCTGAAAGCCCACCTCCACAGTGACATACTTCCTCCAAGGCCACACCCAATTTAACAAGGCCACACCTCCTAATAGTGCCAATTTGGGGCCATTTTCTTTCAAACCATCAGTGTCCCACCATTAATGGCATCCTGCCTTAATCCAGGCTGACCCTGCCAGGAATGTCCTTCTTACATTCACTTTTGTCCACATGGAAAACACCTATTCTCTCCTCCAAACTTGCTCTGATGTTAACTCTGAATCTCCTCATGGAAAACACCTATTCTCTCCTCCAAACTTGCTCTGATGTTAACTCTGAATCTCCTCATTGTCCAGACTGCCCCACACAACAACTCCCAGCACATTTCCCTCTGTGAAGGAGACTGAGCTGCAGGCTCTGCCCACTGCCCTCAGGTGAGGACAACCTCTGCATGCTCCTGTTTATTTCCCTTTGAAACAGCATCTCAGGTAGCCAGGCAGGACCCAAACTTCAAGGATGACCTTGAAATCTTTTTGGTTTTGTTTTTGTTTTTTTGAGACAGGGTTTCTCTGTGTAGCCCTAGTGGTCCTGGAACTAGCTTCATAGACCAATCTGGCCTCGAATTCACAGAGATCCGCCTGCCTCTGCCTCCTGAGTGCTGGGATTACAGGTATGTGCCACCATGAAGGCAATTTCCACCATCCCTTAGGATACTGTATGTCCGGGCCACCAATGCTTACTCCAGAGCTGTGGATCTGACATGCAGCCCTTATGTGACCTGGGGCACAGCAAATTAATAAGACACTAGTTAGCATGGATCCTGCCAGTTAGCTAGAGCTGGGAGTCCAGGACACATGTTGGTCAGATTGGAGGCAAGAAACAGCCCAATGCAGCGGCAGCTGTTCCCAGGCTAAGTAAGTCCACATAATTCTCTATTCAGGGCTATGTTAGCCTGCATGGGAGCGGCAGGCCACTGAAGCATGAGAGGGTGACTCTGAAGAGGTAAAAGTCCATCTCTACAGCGCTGCCAGCATTGGTTTCTTCATTTTTTATGCACTTGGAGCTGCTTAACAGAGCCAGAACTGTACGCCCAGGAGCTCCCAGGGACTTGCTCTTGTGCTCCTAAGGCTCCCTCGTCTCTGTACAGGAGGCTACATCTGTGAAGGAGACTGAGCTGCAGGCACTGGCCCTGTTCTCCCTCAGGTGGGGACAACCTCAGCACGCTCCTCTGACACCTCTTTTGATGTCTCCAAGGCCATGGGACTTGTATCCCAAAAGGATGGTCAGTGGCTGGGAGTAAGTGGCCCCTCTGATGAGCACTGAGAGAGGACAGGACACTGCTGTGGCTGAGGTCTCTTCTAACCTTAGGAGATGCCAAGGATGGGGTTTGCTCTTCAAAGCAGAGTAAGGGCCCCTTACTGATCTGTCTCTCATGCAGAAAGACAGAACCATTACACAGTACACACTCAGAACTTGGACCAAAGCCTGGAATGTTCTGGAAACTTCCTGTATAGGCTCCTTGGATAGTGACTGCTAACATTTGCTGAGCAAAATACAAAAGGTTTGGGTGCTGGGTCCATGTTCTAAACAGTGTGAGAATAACTGTAGGCACTGTCAGAATGCCTACTGGCCCTTGGCAAGCTTGGCTGGGCCCCACGGAGTCAAGGAACCAAGGATCTACTACAATGATAAGAAGCAAAAGGTCAGAGGTCAGGCCACTTGCCCAAGGTCTCTTAGAAGGACTGGATGTGAAAACTCTTGGGTTCCAACCTTCCAGCTGTAGGGAGCTTTGTGCGTTGGAACCAGGTTTGGATAGCCTGATGCAAGGCTTCCTGAGAAGTGGCTGGGGATGGGAGTAGAGTTATTGTGGAGGGGGAAGAATGGTCAGTATAGGTTTCTCCAAGGAAATAAATTCTTTGAATTGGGATAGACCTCCAGCCCTGCTCCAACCCCCCAAAGCTCCAGATGGTATGGACATCTGGGGACAGCTCTGAGTCCATTTCCCTCTCTTACTGGAAGGGAGTCCCCCCCCCACCTTATGAAGCAGTGGGCTGTGGGTTGCACTTGGCCCCAATCAGTCCCCAAGGTCTGAGTATAAGTCAGGCTGGGGTACAGCTTAGTGATGTATGAGCCTCTGGGATCTATCCCTAGCACTGAAAAATAAATAAATTAACTAATTAAAAATAAAAACTTAAAAGGCATCACCTCAAGCATGTAGCCAACAGGAGACAGTCATTGTCCAGTCAGTAAAGTACCTAACCCAGGCCACAGTCACAATCAGGTAAAGTCTAGGTCCTAGGCTCCACCTGGCAGTGACTCCCATTTGGAACTTAGCCAGGTCACTTGGGAAGCTGTGTCCAGCTAAGTAGTACAGGGCAAGAGGTAAGGCCCAGCCACCTGCCTCCCCGGAACCACCCCTAGCACCGTCCTGGGGTTCTCTAATTTGGGCCTCTCAGAGCCATTACTGCTACTCCCCCGCTCCCCCCCCCAAGGGAACTCCCAACCCTGTAGTTCACAGAGGTTGAGGCAGTTTCCCTAAGAGCAACAGTGCACTGGAGAGCTTTCCGCTGCCCTTACGTCAGACAGGCTGGACACGAGGGCCTGGTGGGCAGGATGCTGTTGGGCTTCTCCCCCTGCCCAGGGACTCGGGAGCTGCAGACCAGCAAGAAGGGGTACTCTACTGTCCTGGCTAGTTTTACATCTAGGGCCAGGGCCACCTGAGCTAGGGCCATCTGAGAGGAGGGGGCCTTAATTGAGAAAATGCCTCCATAAAATCAGACTGTAGATAAGCCTGTAGGGCATTTTCTTTTTCTTTATTCCTTCCTTCCTTCCTGTTCTGTTTTGTTTTAGACAGGGTTTCTCTGGGTAGCCCTGGCTGTCCTGCAACTCACTCTGTAGAACAGGCTGACTTCAAACTCAGCAATCCACCTGCCTCTGCCTTCCAAGTGCTTTTGTGTTCGTTTGCTTTGTTTGTTTGCATATTCTTAAATAGTGATTGAGGAGGGAGGGCCCAGCCTGTTGTGGGTAAGGGTACCCTGGTGGTCCTGGGTTCTATAAAAAAGCAGGCTGAGCAAACCATAGAGAACAAGCCAGTAAGCAGCACCCTTCCATGGCCTCTGCATCAGCTCTTGCCTCCAGCTTCCTGCCCTATTTGAGTTCCTATCCTGATTTCCTTCAGTGATGGACTACGATGCAGAAGTATAAGTCCAACCCTTCCTTCCCAAGTTGTTTTTGGTCATGATGTTTTGTTACAGCAATAATAACCCTAACTAAGACACCCTCCTTGGGCTGTACCCAAGAGGGAGGGGGTTCTGGGTGGGTAGGCACTGTTGAAGGAGGGGCATCTTGGCAAGGTCTTAAATGCCACACTGACACAAGGGTACTCTATTCTGGGAGCACTGAGAGTTCGTGGAGAGTTGGCAACCTACAGGGAATTCCACACCAGGAACCGGCCAGTGGCCACTCAGATGCAATTTTGTAAGGAGTGCTTGTCCTTGGTGGGACTAGAGAGAGAAGACATGCCACGGCAGGAGTGTGGGTGACAGAGCAAGTGGTGCTTGTCCCATAGTCAGGCAACACAACACACCCAAAGGCAGTGACAGCCAGGTCTACCAAACCAACAATGTGATATTAACGCTCTCTCTTGGGAGGAGGGGGAAGGTGACAGGTCGGTCTCATACCTGAGATTCCTTTTTTATTTTTAATAAGTTATTTATTTGTATTTTATGTACACCAGTGTTTTGCCTGCAGGTATGTCTGTGTAAGGGTGTCGGATCCCCTGGAACAGGAGTTATAGACAGTTGTGAGCTGCCATGTGGATGCTGGGAATTGAACCCGGGTCACCTGGAAGAGCAGCCAGTGCTCTTGGCTGCTGAGCCCTCTCTCCAGCCCTGTTACCTGAGATCCTACCCACTACATCCTCTTGCCACTTGGCTGCATGAAATCTTGGGAGGCCGGTGTATACAAGAGGTAGAAGGTTACCTGAAGGGGTGGGGATAGGGGTGTGGCTCCAGATGCCACTTTCTAAAGATCGTCACAAGGCTGGAGTGAGACCTAGCAGTGACACATCTGTTTAGGAGTCTGCAGGCTCCTCTAACTCCTCACCCACACCAACTGTGGAGGTTTGAATAGGAATGGCCCCCATAGGCTCATAGACTTGAATGTTTGGTCATCTGGGCACGGCACTACTTGAGAGGGATTAGGAGGTACTGCCTTGTTGGAACAGGTATGGCCTTGTCAGAGGAGGTATGTAGCTGGGGGTGGGCTCTGGGGTTTCAAAAGCTCAAGCCAGGCTCAGTGTGTCTCCTTTTTTGCCCGTGGATCTAGATGGAGAACTCTTGGCTCCTTCTCTACACCATGTCTGCCTGCGTGCTGCCATGCTCCCCACCATGATGACTGTGGACTAAACCTCTGAGCTGTAAGGCAGCCCCAGTGAAGTGCTTTCCTTTACGAGAGCTGCTGCAGTCAGTGTCTCTTCTGCAACAGAACACTGACTAAGATACCAATAAACTCACTGGTTCATGAAGCCGGACTTGGATGGACTCGTTTCTCTAGTCAGTCACAGTGCCCTAGGGAGAGTCACACAACACTGGAACACAAGACAGATTCAGGATAAGACCAGCACAGGAAAAGGGTTAGAACTCAGGAGGGCTCCTCAGCCCTGGTCCTAGGCTATACCCACATCTTGGGCCAACCGACAGACCAGCTCTTGGGGAGCTGGCTCTCACAGGCCTTGGGCTCCTAGAGTTAGTAGCCAGTCTCAGACCAGAACTATGGCCGTTCGCCTCCTCTGTCCTGAGTGCAGTGACACCAGTCTCCCTTCCCTGCAGTTGCCATCATGGGCTCCTCTCCCAAGCCTCTAGTGACCTGACACCAGAAGCAAGGAGGAGACGGCTCATCCGGAGCTTCTCCGAGGTCACAGCCAGCAGCAGGACTTCATGCCCTGAGCGCAGCATCCCCCTCAGAAACAAAGGTGGCGGCAAGCCCCAGCTCCCAGGACAGCTGCATGACAACAGGGTGTGTGTGTGTGCCGGGAAGCAGGCAGGTGATAGGCAGTGGGGTTCCAGGCCTTGGCTGGCTCCTCCTGCCACTTTCCAGTCTTATGACCAATGCTGCTCTGGGCTGAGGGAGACAGCTGCATGGCCAGCCTCTTAATCCAGCCTTGGGAGCCAAGGGTCCAGGCTCTTGAGCCAGCAGCCTGGGTCTGAATTCTGGCTCTGCCTTGCTGTGGCTGCATGACCTTGGACAAGTCCTTTACCCTGGGTTTTTTTTTTTTTTCAGTCTCTCAGCTGTGAGATGAAGATATATGTCTTCCAACTGGGATTGTCAGAAGGAGTCACTGAGATGCTCAACACAGTACCTGCCACACACAGAGTACTTAGTAAGTGTTGGCTGACCACGTTATGATGGCCCAATCCAATGCTGAAGAGGGCACTTAACAACTTAAACACGACACTCTCCTTCTCCTGTCCCTTCTCTCATGTCCCTAGTCATGACTGGAGCTCAGGCCTGCCCAGATGTCTTTCAACCTTCGTTCCTCTTAGGTGACCCAACCTTCTAATTCCTCTCTAGCCCCAGTTATAAGCCTACTAGAAGCTTTGACAGCACATGGGGTCTCTGAGTGGTTCCCCCTAAGGCTTGCCTCTGGGACTCAATGAGGATTGTAGGCATTGCACATCCAAAACAGCCTAGGTATCTACCAACGGAGCATGGGGCGGGGCTGGGGTGGGGGTGGGAAGGGGCTGGGGTGGGAGTGGGGCGGGGGTGGGGTGGGGGTGGTGTAAATGAGGACACAGTCTACTGTAATCCCAGGGCCCCACTGTAGTTTACAGATAACACACATTCATGGTTGTCTGGGGTAGAGGAGGGTGTGGAACCCTTCAACAGGCCAGAGAGAGGCAATGTTTTGAGATCGCTGAAGACCACCAGAGATCATTGAGTGGTCCACCTAACATGGATACATCTTACAGCATGGAAGGTTTGTTGTTGTTGTTTTTTCTCCCCCCCCCACACCCACCCCAGTGGGCAGTGGTTGTGGAAGTTGGAGATGAGTCAAGCTGGGCAAGTTCAAGTGATGTTTTAAAGGCTCTAAGTGGCCTAGGGTGTGGCTCAGTGCAGAAAGCCTGCTGGTATGTTCTAGGTCCTGGGTTACTGCCCCAGAATTGCAAAATTGAAGACTATTTTGGAGAGCAGCTGGTGTTCTGTCAGCTCCGCGTCTCACCCTCACCGCCTCAGGGGTCTTTGCCTCTACCTTGGCCTCGGCCTAGAATCTTTCCTCGCCGGTGCCGAGCCTGTCCCTCACCTCTAGTGTACCTAAAGAGACTTCCTGGACCTCTATCCAAAGTAGCCAGATACTTGCACGCCAAGGTGCACGTAAATATCCATTCGGGGGCTTCCTTGGGGATTTTGGTACACCCAAGAAATGAGAAAACCCAGGTCAGCCTGTGAACTGTACACAGGACCCGGCCTGGAATTTTCAGTGGATGCTCAGCGTGTCCAGAAACCAAGCCCACGGCAGCCTCGAGAGCTAACCCTAGATCCGAGGCACGCAACTGCGCAGTGCGCAGGCGCAGAAGCTCCCGGCTAAGTGACCTCCCAGGACATGCGACCCCGCACAGGCCGCGCAGGAGCCCCGGGCCACGCACCTTCGATGTCGGTCAGCAGGGCCGCGTCCAGTTCGCACGGCTCGGCCAGCGCCTGCTCCAGAGCCGCCTCGCCGAAGGGCAGCTCGTCCATGGCGCCGGCACCCGCCAGGCTTCGGAGGAGGCCGGAGTTAACGAAAAGTTCCTCGGAAACTAGCTTCCGCGGGCGGAGCCTCCCAAGCGGGGGCGGGGCTTCCTGCCAAGCCCCGCCCACCAGCCGGAGTCCGCAAGCTCCGGACAACTCACCTAGCCGGTTCAGACTACCTGCTGGAGCTTAGTTTCCCCGCAGCTTCCCTCCTGCGGGTGCTCAGGAGGGGCTCAGCTTCTTCAGCACCCAGCAAAGGGGTCTAAATGGAAGCCACAGACCTAGCCCAGGCATCATGAGACGGAAGAGCTAGGGAGAGGGGCCGGCGTGGGGGGTGGGAGCAGAGAACAAAACGGACTTGCGTCCAAAACACAGCTGTCACAGACCTGCGGTGTGACCTCAACTCTGCCTCTCTGTTTTCCTCATTTGTAGCAGCAAGGCTCCAGTAATCTATGTATGGGCTGGCTGAGAGATTAGTGGAGCTGGGCATCCGAGGAACGCAGCCTGAGAAATCCGTCCACCTTCTCAGCATAGGGGCCTGGAAGTGGAGAAGAAGGGTTCCCAGGCGGAACCTGCAGGAGAGGCAGGCTGGAACTTCTGGTCCTGTCTGAATCCATATCAGTCCCACTGTTGGGGCAGAGAGGACCCGGAGGGCCAGTGGCCTCTGCAACTCCTAAAGGAAGACTCTGGTCTCCAGGAAGACCTAGAAAAAGTGTGGATCCCAAGGACAAGCAGCGATTCTGTAACAGGGGCCCAGAAAACCTGAGCCCAGCTGCCTAGATCATGACCTAGGTCCAGGTCAGGCCAGCAGCCTGAGGACTGAAAAATGGCTCCCGGGCCCTGGGCCTTAGGGCCAGGTAAAGCAGGGGAGAGAGGATAGGTTCCTCTGGGGTGGACTGAAATAAACCTTTCTGGTCCACAAGCATCTGCAAGTGGGGAGACAACAGCGCTGTAGGAGTCAACCAGGGAGCCTCCGGGAAGGTCAGGACCCCCCCCCCCCCCCCCAGCCACCTGGAGCTGCCATGCTCAGACTCCAGCTACAGGCTAGGTGACTGCTCTCACCTCCCAGCCAGTAGAATGAGTTGGGAATAAGGAGGGATTGTGTGCCTGGTTTCCACTTGGACGCATTTTGTCCTTCTCCCAGTGTGGCTGCTAGAAAATGACTCAGGCACCCAGGAGCTGCTGGGACTATGAACCACCTCTCCCCGACGACGGGGAGCCCTTGCTTTGGGGCCACTCTGCCATGTCCCACCACCATCAGAAAGACCCAGGAGTGTGATAGTTTCCTGAAAACTCAAATAGCCCTTCCCAGCCAGAAGAGTGAGGGTCTTCGGAGGTCAGGGAGCTAGTACCTCACCTGCGTGTGTGTAGACAGCCAGTACGGCCGTCTCTGCGGAAAAGGGCGCAGTGTTGGGAGTCATCACAACAGATCTGCCTTCCGGGAACTGAGCAAAAAGTATGTATAGTACACATTCCGTTGCTGCAGGACGGGGGCAGCCAAAGGCAAAGACCTGTAGCCAGGACTAGAAAAGCTCCCTGTGGAGCAAAGCCCAAGGTGGGAGAGCGGACCACTGACGCAAACCTCTGCTCCACGGGTGGGTTTACAAGGGCAGCAGCCGAGGGGAAGCTTGGAGAACTTCTTCAGAGGAAGTTGGTGGTTTCTGTCTCAAACACCCTGGGACCTCCCACCAAAGATCTCAGGACCCCTTGCTGGGATCTTTGGCGCTCAGAACGCAAGCCTGTCCTAGTGAGCCTTGGAGGGGCGGGGTCTCAGCCTGGCCGACAGTGACCTGGGTCAGCTGTTCAGCACTGTGCAGTCATGAGGCATGCTTGTGACAAGCCGAATACTTTTATTGTATTAACTCGTTCAATCCTCCCAACAGCCTTAGGAAGACGTCTGTTCCCATCCCATTCCACGGATGAGGCAACTGAGGCAGGAGACAGGACCCGCCTAGGAGTCCCCAGCACTGCCCGCTGCCCGTGGTGGTCCTATACTGGGGACGGTCGCAGGGCGGGGTGGGCAGCGCGGAGACCCCGAACTCCGGGCGCGAGAGAACTTGCCCTGTTCGCGGCCAAGTGGGGCGGGGCCCCGAGTGGCGTGACGCGGCGTCAGCTTGCGCTCGCGGGACTCGGGCTTTTGGTCACGTGCCCGGCGCCTGCTCGACCCGGGGGTGGGGCTGTAAGACCTGCGGACACCCGCTCTGCCGGGTGGGACTGCTCCGCTGCAAATGGCTCCCAAAGCCCAGATTTCCGTGCCTGCCCGGGCTTCGTTACCTGGGGGACCAGCGTGCACGTCCCGGTTGGTCCCCACCCTCTAAGCACAGGAGACACTTGCTGGGGTTCTGAGCCGTGAGGGGCAGGGCCTCTTTGCCCCAGCAGTGCCCTCAATGTTAGGAGCTCAGGGGTGCGTGGAATGGTAGGCCCCGGGCAGAAAGCTGCATAAGGAGGCTGCTGAACCCCCAGGGCCACCTGCCACTCTGCATGACCCCGTTATCCTTCTTGGCTGCTGGAGCTAAGCGTGGGCCTGCCTGGGCAAAGGAACAGAGGGCCAGGCAATGGGAACAGACTGCTGGGAGTCCAGAGCCACCTGGGAGGTCCTAACCTCCTGACTTGACTTTATACGGGGGACTGCTGACGTGAGAATTCTGGCCGTAGATGAGGGCTGATCTCATTGGAGTCGACTTCTGTTGGGAGCTGTCCAGGAAGTGTCTAGCTCTCTCTGGGCCTCTGTCTCACCCACCGTGGTGGCTGCTTGGCATGATAGACCTCCACACAAGGGTTGGGTATGCCCAAAGTCTGGGCACAGTGAAGAGTTAAGCTCACAAATGGAGAGCGGGAATGCTGGCTACTGAGGGGAGAAGCCAGCCATGTATTAGAGTCCCAGAGAAAAGAATATCAACTTAATGGTATCACCTGACACCGTGAGTGAAGTCCAGCCCTAAGGGAGTTACTGTTGGAATCCCAGGTCCCCACTGCATGCCACTCTGCGGAAAACTGGGGGACAGAAACTGGTGGGAAGATGCAGGTTTATCTGAGACCCACCTCGAAGGAGACGGAGCAGATTCTCCATCTCCCAGGGTTTTCGGAGCTGTAAAGAGCTGTGGTAGAAGGGAGTACAGGATGGACACAGGAGGGAAGCCCGTGTACTGAGTGGGATCCTCTGATATTCCGGCTGCTGCAGGTCACTTTGTCCTCGTGGGGTAGAGAAGGTGCTAAACCTTCCATCAGATGTCCTGGGAACCGGCAGTGGGCAGTGTCATCCCCTCTCTCTCTGTGCTCTCAGCCCTCAGAAGGTGAAGCAGGAGGTCTGTGTTTGCGACCAAGCTGGGCAGCTCCCACCTCGTAAATTTCAGTTGGGACTTCTCATCAGAATTTAGAACGTTAGGCAAAAGTGAAGCTGTGGGATTCAGGGAGGCCTCAAAACACAGGAGGGGTGGGCATGGGAGACGGGGCAAAAGAATGTGCTGGAAGGACTGTGACAGGCTCAAACAGAACGTTTCACCTGAATGTTTCAGCAGGCTGCGGGCTCCTTTTTCTCTCCTCATCTTCCATGGGATTACCTCAGCCCATTTCACTCAAAGATTGATAAACTACAAAGGCCTCGGTAGGTCATTCACAATTCCATCTCACAGCTGAGGAAAGGGTACAGTGGATTCTCTGGTGCCACTACTGCTGGGTCTGGACTATGTAGCATGGATAGAGAGGAGACAGCCCAGGCGAGAGTCCGCTGGGCTTCCAGAATCATCGACTCCCCAGAGCTACCAGCAGAGGCCTGACTTACTGGGATGTTCAAGACCTGGCCCTAGAGACCTGAACACGCTTTCTGGAGGCTATGAAAGAACACACCAGTAGCTTCCCTGAGTATTGGAGCACTTTCTGGGTACCATGCTGGTCCGAGGTCTCGGGTTCTGCCCCTGCCCAAGATCCAGAAAAGATGTTTTTCTTGGGAAGTAAATGGGTGGTAAAGGTCCTTCGCCATCAAGAGCTTCAGTGGAGGCTGCTGAAGGGGGCCTGGCATCAAGACAGGGCCCCAGCTCCTCTTGGAGCTCCAATGACGGGAGGAGAGGCCGTGAGGCCTGAGGAGGGAATAAAGAAGAGCGCAGGAATTTGTCTCTGTCCATCTGTCCCTCAGGACCTGGGCCTTCTCCACCCATGCTGTAGACCTTGTGAAGGCTTTACCCTTCTTCTACTAACAGCCAGGGTTTTCAGGGTGAGTTCTTGGTATTTTATAAACCACTGGAAAGAGCTATAGCCTGGAGCTACAGGAAATCTCTATTTGGGAGGAGCCAGCCCCGAGGAAGCAGAGCCAAGACCCACACAGGTCTGTCGCCCAACCTCATCTAGAGGCACCTGGATACAGCTATTCCTGAAGCACACTCCTCTTTCTGACTTCTGAACCAATTTCTGCCACAACCAACTAGGTCAAATATGCCCTTTAAGTGAGGAGCTGGGGCCACAGGCTCCATCCTGATAAAGAGGCCGCTTTTCTCCAATGTTTCTTGCATTTGTTTTCTCCCACAGAACCCTTATCTCACAGGAACATCTATTAGTCTATGGGGAAAATGAACTTTGGCAAGTGTCCACCAAGGGTTGCAAAGTCCCTCCTTGGAGACTTGTCAGCTAAATTGGAGCAGCATGGCCATCCTGCCCTTCCTGCTGGCCTGGACAGCCTCCCTGCCTGCAGGCCACCAGGGTTCTGTAACACTCAGCAGAGGAGAGGCCTTGGTTCTGGGAACTGGACAAGGCTTCAAGTTCCCCAGGGGCACAGCCTGAGCACCAGCCAGGTACAGGCAAGCTGTAAGGATCACGAGCTAAAAGAGCTTGTGAGCCCAGAGCAGACTCGGTCCACCTGCTCTTCACGGGGTAGGGGTTGGGTTCTGGCCCCTTTAATGCCACAGTGCCTACCTAGCACAGAGCTAGGGCACAGCATGGCCTGAGTCCATGTTATCTGCTCAGAAGGATCTAGGTTGTGGGCTTCCTCTACTTTAAGGACACGCTCCTCTGTTTTACCTGTTGAGGGCCTGCAATTCATCCCACTTAGTCAGAGTTAGAGCCTCAACTCCCGGAGCCTAGAGTGATGGTGGGTCTTAGGGTGCTGGCTACTGGAACCCTGGCCTGGGTTGGTGACTGTAGGGGCCCCTATCAGCCTGTGCCTCTGGACCTTTTCATCTGCCGCCCCTCTACAGCAGACTTGAGTCTAAGTGACAGTTACCTTGATCTCTGTGCCCAAAAGCCAGTCTGTGGCTCTTCCCAGCCCCAACTTTACCAGCACAGTGACAGGCTGGCAGATGTTAGCCAGGGCCACCCGAGTTTCATATACTTACTATGCTTACGCTCCATCCTCAGTTCCAGGGGGTGAAGGGGCTGAGGGCATCTGGCTCCACCTCCTCCCGTGTCCCCACGTGGTCCTCTGACCTCAGGGCTGGCTGAGGCCAGTTCCCAAAGGACAATGCCTCAGAGTAGTGCCCTAGGCAGCCTCCTGGAACAGCCCAGGAGCTTACAGGAAGGAAGGTAGGTGGGGAGAGGCAGAGATGAGCTGCTTTGAGGGAACAAAGAAGTTCTAAAATTGTGATGGTCACACAACCCTGCAACCCTGACTGGAAGCGCTCAACTGTATAAAGTGTGTAAGCTGTCTCTCTCTGTAGGGGGAACTGCGGATTAATATCACAGTCGAGGAGAGGGCTCCACTCTCCAGGAGCTGAGGCTGGCAGACTCGGTGCTTGGCATGGGCTTTGTGGAAGATTCTGATGCCTTTTTTGGCAGAAACCCAGCTGAAGGGGTTTGGATGCCCCAGGCCTACCTGCTCTGAGCCAGGGTAAGTGGCCTTGCCATATCTGCTTGAGACCCAGGAAATCCGCCATACACTTGCCCTCTTCCCCCAAAGCCTGCCTCTCTCCAGGGCACAGGAGTTTCCTCGCCAGGCCTCTGAGATGGGGAATGAAGCGGTGGGTCTGCAACTGTTCCCTCTAGCAGGGACCCATGAAGGCCTGTTAAAGGCCTGTGGCACTGATCTTGTGGCACAGGCTTTCAATCCCAGCACTTGGGAAAGCAGAGACCAGTGGATCTCTGGGTTCAAGGCTAGCCTGGGCTACAAAGTAAGACCATATCTCAAAACATGAAATAAAATTAAAAGGCAGGTGGGAGCTGGAGAGATGGCTCAGTGGCTAAACAGCACACACTGCTTTTGCAGAGAACCAGGGTTAGGTTCCCACTACCCACGCTGGGTGGCCCACAACCACTTTAACTCCAGCTCCAGTGAATCCAATGCCCTCTCCTGGCCTCTGTGGGCACCTGAACCAATAAGTGCACATATCCATACTCAGATAACACACACAAACACATAATTTTAAAATATAATTTTTTTTTTTAGAAGAAGTCAGGTGGGCCAACTTTCAGGCCCTTTGGATGCTCAGGCCAATTCAGACATCACACAGGAATGGCTGGTTCAACTATTTATTGTGGCGTACTTTACATGCAAGAACACAAATTAGAGAGACAGTTTTTGGAAGCAGAACCAGTGGGGTGGGGAGACACACTAGTTGTCACACTTGAGCCACCCTCCAGAACCAGCTCTACCCACAGAAACAGGACAGTGACAAGACTGACTTGTAAGACAACAGGAGAACAAACTCAATACCGTCTTTTCAGCAGCCCCGAGGATCCTCAGACCCTCACAAATGAAGTGCAAACTTTAGGAAGAAACACTACCCCCTGCTCTCCCAGAGAGCCTGGGGCGTGAGTATGGCAGGATCGGTCAGAACACAGGGTTGACAGTTGTTCTTGGGGACTAGGGGAAACCTAGCCTAGACCTCCATGAACAAGAAGGGCTGGAGATGGGCACTGGGCTAGGTGGGTACCACAGAGCCACAAAGGGAGGACCTCCAAGTGGCTGAGCACACAGGGAAGCCCCAGCCATCCTAACAGCAGACCATAGAGAGGCTGTGGATTGACCAGGCGGGAACAAAGGCTCTCATGCTGCTCTCCCAGCCACCTAGGGCTGACCTGGCCTCAAGAGTGCCCTGAGCCATTTGAGACCATCCATCAGAGGACTGTGGCCAGGAAAGTCTGTGGTGGAATGAAGGAACTCACTGCCATCAGGCCACCTAGGGTCCGGCCACCACTTTCCTGGCTGAGCGGTGCTGTGGGTGACAGCAGGGGCCAGGTGGGGAGGACAAGAGCAGTGAGCCAAGGCACAGTCACTCACACGGAGGGGCTGACAGGAAAAATGGAAGCTAGCTCTGGCCACAGCTACCAAGAAGCCCTTTTGGCTCTGAAACCCCATGTCCCATGTACAGTAAATGAGTTAGTCAGTCTCGGCCCAACTCACAGGGTCAAAATACACCTGGTGACTTCCCTTCACTGCTGCCTGATGGCCAAAAAGGTAGGAAGAAGCAGTCTTCACACTTCAGCACACAATGAACAAGAAAAGGTTAAACACATCCTCAAGAAAATATTTTGACAAAATAAATATTTTAACCTATAATCAGGTGTAATTAGTGCTTATGAGTCCCGGCAATAATTTAGTGTAATTAAGTACATACTCTATCTGTGATTTCTAACACTTGTAGAGGCTGCTGGCTTGAGAGGGCCTAGCTTCTAAGGATTTTTCCCACAGATGGTAGGGAACCAGAAGCCTCAGGACAGGATAGTCCACAGAGCTGGACCCCCTTCAGGAACCCCAGGCTCAATCTTGCTTCTCATAAAGGCCCCAGGCCCATGTCACTTCAGCCCACAGATAAGGCAGGCAGACTACCTCTAGACAAGATATGAAGACTATAAACCAAACCACCGGCTGGGCTGGTCCCAGCCAGAAAGGTGTTCTCTTGGCAGCCTGTGGGAGTCCTTGACCTCTCTAAGCCATACCTAGCAGCTGCGGTCAGGAGGATAGGGGACAGCTCTGGACATTGGTACTAGAAACAAGCATGTTGGGAACCCCCAAGGTAGGCCCCCACATCAGTCTCTCTCCCTGATGCAGGCCCATCTTCCTCTCTACATCATCCACAAGCAGGGGGCAGCCTCTTAATTCAGAGATGCTGGCCTGATTGCCTACTGCCCACAGGCCCTGCTCTTTAGACTGTGGACAGCTGATCCTCAGACAATCTTTTTAGACTGTGCCAAAGGCCAAGCTTCCAGGTATACTGGGCTCCCCAGCCTCCTCTGGTGTGATAAGCCTTCAGAGGCCTTAACAACCAGGTTAGCCTTGGAGTGCTCTGCCCTTAAACACTGACAAGAAGCTCTGCTTGGCAGGGTATGAGTGAGGTGTAGAGGTATGGCAGATGCTCAGAGAGGGCTGGGCAGTTAGCAGGTCAGTGTGACATCCTCCACAGGTCCTGTCAGATGAACCCTAGCCCGACCTTCCGGAGACTGCTGAAGGAGAGGTGCTAGGTTGGGCGAGGGGTCCTGGGATGGGCCATTTCTGTTCTCACCCAGGGCTGCGGTCCCATCCTAAGAGCTGCCCAGAACCTGTGCACTGATCCTCTGCAAGTGGAACCCAGCCTCCTCTCCCTGCTGGGGCTGGCGCTTGGGTGGCCAGGTGTAGCACTGGGCCATCCTAACAGTGGGAAAGGCTGACCACAGGGTGGGTAGGACTGTGTGGGGCCTGCGAGTATACAGCAATACAGCTGCAGTAGCATCTTCCTTTTCTAGGCAACAGCAGCTAGACCAGGGTTAAGGGAGCACTGGGTCACCTGCTCAGCGCCAGGAAACAAAGCAGCCAAGGGCAGGAGCAGGCATCGCCAGCTCTTGTTTGCTCAGATCCACGCTGTCAGGCTTCAGACTGAAACTGTTGGCTGGGGGACATGTGAGGTGGGTGGCAGATCAAGTGGGGACAGCCATGAAGGCTGAGGCTATGTCAGGGAGGAGAGAAGAGTGGAGTATGGCTCCAGCCTAATGTGGCTCCTGGTCCTCTGGAGCCTCCACGCACAGCACACAGCTACCTGCTGCTGGGCCTGGAGGTAGATATGTGGGGGTCGCTGGAGGCGAAGCCTAGTTACGAGATACATCCAAGTCATGTTGCTTTAGCAAACCACCGTCTCTAGACATCAGGGCCAATGTGGGTGTGTAGGGCGTGCATAGAGTAAACTGTCTACCGTCCACAGGGCACGTGCTGCCCTTGGCCGTTCTCAGACCGAGAGCTGCAGGTCCCTGTCTTGGTCCCAGGCCTGGCAGCTGACTGATGGAGAAAGGGCCAGGGACATGAGGGATCTTTAAGGTAGTGGCCCACAGAGCCCACTCAGGTACAAACACGCTAGTGCCACACCATCCAAGGAGAGAGACTAAGCCTGTGGTTACAAATACTTGAGCCCAGCTTTCCCAGAGTCCTTGATGGAAGAAGGGGGTCCTGGGGAGCAAAGTGTCTCACCTAAGGAAGCTGTGGAGCTAGGCGGAAGCAGAAGGGGTAGTGAGAGAGTCAGTTCAGGAGCTCTGCTCAGAAAGTGTCAAGGGGCTACCCTGCCTGGGGCTGGACCACTGCTTCTTCCTGGTTAGACCCAAGGCCAAGAGAGCCCTTGGGGTGAGGGAGGACAGGCCCTCTGGTCAGTGCTGTTGCCACCCAGAGAACAGGTGGCAAAGTGGGCCCTGACCAGGGAGGCTTGGGAGCAAACAGTGGCATTTCCATGGGGATACAGGTGTGCAGGCTGAGGGGCTAGGGAGTGGCCAGTGCCCAGTGTCCACCAGGAGAGTCAGCAGTGACCTGCCATGGGAAGGCAAACCACAGGACAGCTCACAGGGCAAAGAGTGCATCCTCAGACCGCTCTGGCTTCTTCCGGTTGGAAGCACTTGAGGCTGGTGCAGGAGCCTCTGTGGGAGGCGAGGGCAGGTCTGGAACTGTTTCTGCAGCTTTGGCTCGCTCTTCCAGGAACTTATCGAACTCTACAATACAAACCAAATGGAGGGGTAGGCTTGGTGAGGGTCACTTAGCTGGAGCCCCACACCCTCGTTTCCAGCTCCAGCCAGTACCAACGCTGGCCTGGCTGCCCTTTGGCAGGAGGTACATGCACGTGGGGTGGGGGTGGGGAGTGGAGGTTGGGAAGGGTGTGTTGGCAGGAGAGCAACCAGCCAGATCCAGGCTTATTTTGGGCCCTCCTGGTCTGGGGCCAGCCGAAGAGAAGTCACTATTCCTGACTCTCCACACGCAGAGCTGGTGGAAGCTGGATTAGGGGTTATGTGGGTGGGGAGGACCCTATCTATATATTGCTGTGGGACCCATGATGGGGAAAGGATCTGACAGCCCCCAGTCTCTTCAGAGAAAGGCTCTGGAAAAACAGTGAGTACAGAGCACCTGCCCTCCGAGAGCTCAGAGCTCTATCCACCTGGTCAGCACAGGGCAGGGCAGAGTGGGCCAGCACCTGCGTACACCACAGGCCCACCCTCACTGACCTAAGGAGGATGCTCAAGGGAGGCTGCAGAAGGCAGCCACTTAGCACAGAGGGCAGGTCCTTGGGCTGGTCCTTGTCACAGGGTCTGGAAGAATCCGGGGGTTGGGGGCAGCGTGGATGAGGTGTGGAATGTAAGATGGAGAGGAGTTCATGTCAGAGGGAAGAGGGCAGGAGCCTTGTTGGAAAACTAGGCCCATGTTCCCACCATGATTCCCATCGACTGAGGCCCAGATGCCCAAGAGGCCCTGCACACTCTGTGCACGGTGTGATCTGTGTCTGTGGGGGACTTAGGACCTGGGCAGAAGCTAGGACAGTAACCTGTGCCCTCCAGTCACCCTCTTAGTGACCTCTACATGCTCTTCCCAGTCTGTTTTGCCCTAAAGGAAATGAGAGAAATGGCACTGTCTCCATCAGCATGAGTCCCCATGGAGGCCAGGGCTCAGGCCCATGGAGACCAGGGCTCAGGCCCAGCAACACATGGATCTAGCAGCAGAAGCTTCAGAGTACCGGGCCGGTCCCTGTGTGGCCCTGAGAGGCAGGAGCGAGAGAGCAGAAGGGCTGTAAGGCCACTGGCCAGGCCTACCTTCACTTGTGACACCCTCTTCCAGGTCATCGCCCTTCTGTGGACGGAGCAGAGAATGGCATTAGGGATCATCCCTGTCTTTCCCACCCCACTACCTCTGTCCACCCATGGCTACCCAAGTGAAGTTCTACTTTTCCTGTTTCCACATTCTCTTCTTCCTATTAGAGAGGCAGAGAGTGTGCTTTTAAAAAAAAAATGTTAAAAAAAAAAAAAAGCAAAACACAAAGGTTCTAGGTTTTGATATCCTAGAAGGACAAGAAAGAAAAATCCAAAATTGGTGCAGGCTAGTCCCTACCTGGGCCAGAGGGGAGAACCCCGCCCATCAATACCAGGCTCTGAGGAGAGCTGCCATTGTCACATGAGGCTGAGGCAATCAGTGCTGCCAGCAGAGGGATTCTGGAAAGATGCCATCCACGCCAACAGCTAGGAGCCACTTGGGGCCTGGATGGCCTTGGCCTGATCTCTAGTAGGTCCTTCGGCAGTGGGAGCTGTCACCTAGAAACATGCCCCACAGCCTCCTAGGAGCTCTAACTGCCTTCCCCTAGACCTAAGCTCCCATTCTTGCTGTCTGAAGATGCTGATGCATCTTTATCATTTATGTGGATGACACTTGATTAGGACAGGAGCTTAGACATAGGCCACACTGGGAAAGGACCCATGCTGGAGTGAAAAGTCACCAGCAGGGCTCAGCAACCTGGGCTTCTCCTGACCTATCACTGCCTTGTGAGAGCCTTGCTAACATATCCTTTCTGGATCTTGTCTCTTCAGGGTCTCGTGGAGCCAGGCTGGCCTTGCACTTCTGACCTTACTGCCTCCACTTCCCAAATGCTGGGATTATAGGTGGGTGACATCATGCTGAGTCTGGGAGAGAGCCTGAGAGTTTCCGTTCCTGCCTCTGTGAGGGACATATTTCTTCCTAGGCTCCCCTGGAAAGATCGAAGGGGTGCTCTTTCAACCTTCCCTGCCATGCAGGTGGCTACCTCCTGGGAAAGAAGCAATGTTAGCCTCTTTTGTGGAGGAGATGCCACAGGAAACCTGTAGCCCCCACTGAATCCCCCCTACACCCAGCGGCTGTGAATGAAGGGCTCTGTAAGGAGAGGGAATTGACTGAGGGCATCTTCAGACATGTGACCTTCTCAGTCTCTCATCCATCCCAGATGGACAAACATTCTCTGGGGACAGGAGCTCTTATAAACAAATACTAGAGGATGGTGGGAATGGGGATGATGGTGAATGTAAAACCAAGCATCTAACTCACTTGTGAAAAAAGGAAAAAAAGAAATAAAAATGTTGGGATGCAGCGCTTATCCACTAGCATGCACAATGCCATGAATTCAATCCCCAACAAAGGGGCAAAAAAAGAAAGAAAAAACAAACCAAAACCAACACACAAAAATATCTTCCTCCCTCAAAACAAAAAGCAGAAAGAAACAGAAACAAACAAGTAGAAAAACCCCTCAAAGACACACCTTTGGCGTTTAAGAGAAACGGGGAGGGTTTGGCGTGTGTCAGGAGTGGTTAGAGATGGGCTCTCTAGTTTCCACAGATGTGAGACATCTGTTCGGGGCTGTGTGGCCGAGAGGCCGTGCCTAGAGCCAGCACCACCAGAGTCCACATGTTAGAACGGAAGGTGAGCTTTACCCCCTCCCTCCTCCAACCCACCCTGGTGGAGGTGGAGCCCCTGCCACAAGCCCCAAGGCCTGTCCTCAGAACATCGGCCTTGCCACAACCCCCCCACAAAATGCAGAAGTCAAGTCTCACCAGGTCTGTCCTGAGCCACACCTCAATGTCGTCCATGACAGACGGCTGGGCAACGGGGATCTATGAAGGCAGAGGCGGCAAGCAGCGGGGTCAGGCAGGCCCCCACACAGCCAGGCAAAAGAAGACAACACCAAAACAAAGTAAATCGTCAAAAGTAACCCCCAAACAAAACCAAAATGTACACAGAGCAAAACAACCACATGGCACGCACAGGCAACACAGACAGCTCCACGTGAAATGGCAGATGAGGAGAGCAGTGCGGTGGTAATTAGAAGAGGCAGGCTGGTCAGCAGGGGGTGGCGGCAAGAAAGTACGTGTTCTTGATATGGATAACTTTCGCTTGTGTCTGTTCGTCTTTCCAGGCCAGGGCTACAAAGCACCCCCTGGTCTCAAGAAGTCACTAGTTCTGCAGCAGCCATGACGGGAGAATCAGCTGCCCTCGGTGAAGACCACCTCAGGCCAAGATGGAGGGCCGAGGGGAAGCTGAGCAGCACCAGGCCTAGAGCAGGCCACAGGGTGCTCGGGAGGGCAGTTCAGCCCCGGGGCCTCTGTCTGCTTAGTGAGGTGGCTTTCTGCGTGGGAGAAGGAGCCAGAGGCACGTGCTCCCTTGGTCTGGGAGTGCCCTGCTTCCAGAAAGCAGGCACACTCTACCATTAACGGAAACACAGCTCAGAAATGAGGCTTTGATGACAGAGAAGGACAGGGGGCTTTAGTCCTCTCTCTCTCCTTTGAGGAAAAAATATCACTAGTAGCCCGGAAGGCCACAGCTTGCTTTGGTCTCATCCTTTTCTCCTGCCTCTCAGGAGCTGTCTGAGCTTTAGTAGTTGAGAAAACTAGTCCACTGTGGGCTGGGGAGCAGGATGCCTAGGCTGTGGCAGGGCTCCCCAGCAACCTCATGGGTATTGGAGAAGGTGCCACGCGTTGGTCTGAGCCAAGGGCCTCGAGCAGAGATTCTGAAAAATATGTGCAACTAAAACCATTTACGTTGCCATCAGATAAGAAGTGAAGGTAGCCTTTAAACCCCTAGAAGCCACCTTAATAAAAGGCTGGCTCCCTGCCTAGACAGCTGAGAGGATCGCCTTTAGTCAGGGCAACCTGCCTCTTCACCTACCCTGGACTGAGTGGTGCCCTGCCTGGGAGCCTTGCTAATTAGCCCACTGTTTCCAGAAAAAAAGAAACGACAGTGTGGTGTCCATAGCTGACTACACTCTAATGTCACCATCTAGAGTAAGGATGAACTTTAAACAGGCAATAAGAAGACTCAGTAGAAGTAATTTTAAAAAAAGCTTCCAAAATAACCCAAAAAGCCCAACCTGAAAAGGAAGAGAACAAAGAATTCACATTGTCGGCTCCTGTTTTGGAGGTTGAAATCTGTTGCCAAAAAGGTGTGGCTTCTGCACATGCTGAGCAGATGTCTGCAGCACCTCCCAGAGCAAGCTGGTGACCCCCAGCTCTGAGCACGTGCTCTGTGCCCCATCCTCACCCTGATGCGGGCAGGCACACAAGCGTTTTCAGAACAGCTCACTAATCACAAGGCACTGTCTCTCTCTGCCACCATTTTAACCCCCAGACATTTCAAACTGTCAAACTGGAAAGTATTTCAGGGAGTTCTTACACCATGACGTGAGTCCTGGTGACAAAGCAGATGATCACTCACTCGGGGTGAGAGCAAGGATGCTCAAGGGCTGTGCCTACAGTGCCCGTGGCAGATGCCCGCCTTACCCATCAAAGAACGTTGGGCCACAGTAGGTGTGACTGCTTTCTCATGACAGCGGGTGTCACGAGATGGTGGGCCTGCTACCTTGACGGACTCCTGGAAAGGATGTGCTGTTCTCATATCTTGATATCTATCAATCACAAAGTCTGACTTGTTGAGGGCGTGTGCCATGCCTAGTCCCCAGCTCAGAAAGTCAGTCAGTCTCCAACGAGAAATGCCATCCACGGCAGCTGCTAGGGTGTGCATGTGGGCACTTTTTGCCTTATCCAACTCAGTCCGCCTAGAAGAAACTGAGAGTCCACATCTGTGAGCTTTCTTTCTGCAGTGTTGGGTGGAGCACAGGCCCTCCTTAAGAGGGCTGAACACTCTTCACTGGGTTGCTAGTTTTAAAGGGCCAGAAGTCTAATTAGACATTCCATTTTTTCTTATAATTCTTTTTATTTTTGTCAAAAAGTAGAGGGCTAGGCTGGACCTAGTGGCTGGTACACACCTTTAATCCCAGCACTTGGGAGGCAGAGGCAGGCAGATCTCTGTTAGTTTGAGGCCATCCTGGTCTATATAATGAGTTCCAGGACAGCCAGAGCTATGTAGACTCTTAAAAAAAAAAAAAAAAAAAAAAAAAAAAAAGGCAGAGGCCTAGAGGTGTAATTCAGGAGTGCTTGTCTACCACATGTGAAGCTTTGGGTTTAATTCACATCATAAAAATCTGCAAACAGCTGAACACATCCCTGCAATGGCAGCAAAGCAAGACCAATGGCTCCAGCTGAGCACACTGCCTGGGGCAAGTCACTTCCCTTTTCCCAGTAGGGAAGCCAGCCTCTTCCTCTTAGAAGCCTCAGCTATGTGGGCAGGTGAAGGAGTTTCAACAGGCTTAGCCTCCAGTTCCTCATCTGTGAACAGGTGATTGCAATGTGGCATTTTGAGTCTATCACTAACATTCTAAGTCAGGATCCCTCATCTTCCAGGTTTGTGTTTCTGTGTTCTAATGTCTGGTCACTGGAACTGAGTCTCTCGGGCCTCAGGGCATGTTCTGAGGAGCTAGGATGCTGCTTCTCAGCTAGGCTTATGTGCTGGAAGGCAGGTGGCTGGATGCAGAAGCACAGCTATGAACCAGCTCTGGGAAGGAGGCAGAGCATCCCTCTCACCACACAGGTCCACCAAGAACCAGACTCAACATGTACACTGCCTGGAAAATATGGCCTGCAGAGGCTCAGAAAGAGGAAGAAACAGGTCCCTCTCTTGCTGATAAAGGGAAGGGAGCATGGCAGGGAGTCTTGGTGTGTCTATGCCATGTGGCTTTGAGCAAGTCCCCAGGCCTTTGGGGGCCTTAACATCCGTTACGTGCCACACGAGTGGCGTATCCAGCAGATCCCTAGGAAGCTTTTGGCTGTTTTGCCATGGTTTTAGCATCTTCTTGGACACTGATCCAAGCTGCAGGCTGTTACAGGAGGTTGAAGAGTGATGAGGGAGACAGAGGAAGAATGGATATGAAGAGAAGGGAATCTACCCAGAACACCCTCCCATAAAGACCAAGGCCAAATGCTGCCTCAGGTGAAAAGGGCAGCCAGGCTGGCAGGGTGGGGTCTTGGTGACAACACTCAGTCCATCTTATGGGTCCAAAGAGATTCAGGCATCTCTGATGCCAGGGTGGCAGGCTAGGATCTGAGTGGTGGGCAGAAGTCTTGTTGTTGGCATCTGTGAGCCACTCCACCTTAGGAAAGAGGTGTGGTGCTGCCACGGCTCCAGCCAGTTCTTTGTTTTTACCTTTGGTCTGCTCTGTCTGGGAGTCTGCCAATTATTGAGTGGGGATAGCTAGCATTAGCTTCTGACAGCAGGAGGCTTTTTTTTATCTGATTTTATTTTTCATCGTGTGTGTGTGTGTGTGTGTGTGTGTGTGTGTGTGTGTGTGTATCGGTGTGAGGGGTATGCAGATGCCCATGGAGACCAGAAGAGGGCATCACATTCTCTGCAGCTGTAGTTACAGGCCATTGTGAGCTGTCCAATGTGGGTGCTGGGAACTGAGCTCAGGTTCTCTACAGGAGCAGTGTGTGCTTTTAACTACTGAACCTCCTCTCCAGCCCATCTTTTGTAGCCCATTGCTGTTGTTCTTCCCTGGCCTGCACCTCTGGTGTTGGGGTCAACACAGGATCTCACGGTTACTACTTCTGCTTCGACACTACTGTTGTTGTTGTCATGGTTACCACTATTTATGTGAGTGTGTATGAGGCCGGGTCTATTATTCAGCTTAGGCTGGTTCATACCAGGAGCTTCCCGTCTTAACCTGCCCAGTGCTAAGACCAGAGGCATGCTTTATCATACCCAGCTTTCATTCTCTGAATTTCCTTGCTCATACCCTGGAAATGGGAGAGGGTCCTAAGTGATCACCAGCCAAAAGTAGCAGAGAAGACCTGAGGGCCAGGGAAGGAGAGAGGGGAAGGTTGCTGACCTGGGCTCAAGCCAGATCTTGCTTACCTTCACCTGCCAATGCCCTTGGGGTAGTGACCTAACTGTGCAGGCTGCTCTCACACCTCAAGTCCCAGGAGAGGAAAGAAGAAGCAGGCACACTTCCACAGCTGTCCCCAGCTCCAGGCACACAAAGAGACCCACCTGCCCAATGGTGCAAGTCTGCACTGGGTGCTATCTCTAGAGGAGCCGTGTAACTTCCTCCGTGATACTTCGCCCAAACCCAACGGGAGAGCTGTTCTAAAGCCCCTGGTCTCACTCAGTAGTTCACAAAGTTTCCATATGAAGAATTTGTACTTGACAGGTTGGGAAGGGTAGGACGTCTATACTACGGGAAACAAGGCAAAGCAGCTAACACACATTGTTTTAAAAGGAGAACAAACTCTAGGCAGGAAGGTGAGATACCAATTTGGCTGTTAGTTGGGTTTGTTTCTGGGAAGTTGAAGACTGGCGCTCTACATGGGGACAGGGAAGGGGAGAGGCGGCTTGTGTGGACAAAGACAGGGCACCGTCACCAGCTGCCCAGGTCACACTCAGGTAGTTTGGAGGGCAGTATCCTTTTTTGCAGGGCTAACAGGCACAGGACACACAGCTAGCATGTCTCTATTTGGACAATGGAGATAGAATTTTAGGAAGAAAATGAAGGGCCTGGCCAGCCCACACTTGCAGGAACAACTGCTTTCTCACTGAGGGCAATTGTGTACTGCTGTGGGAGTGGAACAGTTGACCACCTGCTGCACTGGTCTCCAGACCCCGTCCGCACCCATGGCCTAAGCCTTTCTCAAGCAGGTGGCCCTTGTCCTGCAAGCAGCTTGTCACTTGGAAGTCTTACATGGACACCTGCCATCTGGGCCCCTCTCCTGGCCAGACATCAAGAGCTAGTTCTACATTTGGCTTGCTGCATTTATCTGGAGGGCAGAGGTCCACATGTCTATTTCTGTCATTTCTTTGTATCCTCTCCTGCTCCATCCCTACCACGAGCACCTAGAGGTTTGATTCTGTCCTTGGGGATGAGGTGATCAACCTGAGGCCAGCAGCTTGGGACCCTCTCTCCATGGACCCAACCCAGGGCCACCTGCACAGGTATGGTGGCAAAGAAAGTCTCTGTGCCACCGAGAGTTTACTGGAGGTGTGATATAAGCTCTCCTAGCTTTCTTTCTTCTGACTCTGTTACTATCATCTATACATTTATATAAGAGATCTCAAGGCCATTGTGAGACTATTATATTATAAAGGCCCACCAAGCCTAGGACTGCCAAATTCCCAGGCACAGCTAAGAGGGAGCTTCTCTGAGCTTCTCTGATTGACCACATGCTGAGTCCTCTCATAATGGTCCCCTCCCAAGTACAAGCTGCTATTACTTGTACTCATCCTGGAAAAATGAATACTGCCAAGAACTCCGGAGTCTGTGAGAGAAGGGAAAGGCCCTCCCCTCACGCCTGCAAACGTCCCAGTCCACGAAGATCCGGGAGCTCAGGCTCAGGAAAATGCCAGGGAAGGTGTTTCCAGAGCTGGAAGTCCGGGGCCACACGGAGACTCCACGTAGACAAGATTGGTACCCTCAGAACAAGTGGGTGACCTCTGTCCTATCTGGTCACAAGGACTGGGCAGGTGGCAAGAGGAAGGTGCTGACTGTTACACAGTAAGGGGCTGGGGTGGGCAGCGAGCTCATTCAGCTATGGCTCCTCCTCACCATTCCTTGGGTCATGAGCCAGCTGTCTATGGGCTGCAGGTCAGAGTCCCCACCTTTCCCTCTCCGCTGGGCCAAGGACAGAAAAGTCCCAAAAAGAAAAGTCACAGCAATACTCAAGACAGGAAGTCACAGCACATATTGTAAATAGAAAAGTCATTGTTCATATTTCGTTGTCACACAAGGAAATGTGATCTGACCCTTCCCACCTGCCCTAGCATACCCCCCCCCCCACTACCTACCTGGAAAAGAGAAGGAAAATCCAATAACCATGACCCTAGGCTGGATAACAAAATATTCAACATCTGGAGGCTTCAGTAAAGCCTGGGAGGTCACCCAGGCCTAATTCTCTTGATACAGTGAAAGTGTTTCTACTTTTTTCTAACTTACTCTGCTTCTTTCCTTTGTCTTTTTTTCTCCATTCTAGTTGCCCATGTATCTTCTCTTAAATTCTTGACTTGAATGCTGAACTCAGCATATTCTTTATTGTCTTTTTTTTTTTTTTTTTTTTTTTTTGGTTTATAGTTGTTATTGTTACTGTTCTGTTTTGTTTTTCGAAACAGGGTTTCTCTGTGTAACAGCCCTGGCTGTCCTGGAACTCACTCTGTAGATCAGGCTGGCCCCGAACTCACAGAGATTGGCCTGCCTCTGCTCCGGAATGCTGGGGTTAAAGGCATGTGCCATCATCACCCCTTTATTGCCTTATGTTTCCGTGTTTGTTTATTTGTAGTGCTGCTGCTGGCCCCAGAGCATTGGGCACACTAAATAGGTGAGCTACACCCACAGACCTCCTGCTTTAAATATATTTTGTATGTGCATGAGTATATGTACATTGGCACACGCATGCCACTATGCGGTGGACTCAGAAGGCAGCTTGTAGGAGTCAGCTCTCTCTTCCCACCTTGTGGTTCTGAGGATGGAACCCAAGCCGGCATTCTTGGCAATAAGTGCCTTTACCTGCTGAGTCATCCAGCCAGCCCTCTCCTGCTTCTTCAAATCATGACTCCAGAGGTGGGGTCTCACTTGCAGAGGTGAGGCTACACAACCTTCTCTATTTTCTTCTCAGTTCCAGGACAGCATGGCCCATGAAGGGTCAAGACAGCCTGCAGATGTGTTCACACACAGAGACACACATGACCATCCCATGTCCCGCCAGTCTTTCTTGCTGAGGCCAGTCCTTGCCCCAGTAACAACAGGAACAGCAATCTGCCTCCTACCTATCATTGGTAAATCTTCTGGAATCAGCAAGACCTTTGAAAACAGGGAGCCAGGCCAAGCCACGCATTCAAAGGGTGAGAAGTCAGCCACGTCTCCTGGACTTGGACCCAGGCCTGGGCACTGATAATGGCATGAGTTGGAGCAGGACACATGCTGGTCTGATGGGGCAAGCCCTCGGTTCAGTGTGGAGAGCCAAGAGTCTGGCTGAGGGACGAGGCTGCTCCAGATTGGGGTGAGCCAGGAGGAGGGGTCATCCTTGTCTTCACTAGGCAGTACACGGGCAGGCCCCTGGCCTGGCTCTCTAATTCCCTTGCTGGGTTCAATGCAGAGATAGTTTAAGTAATGGGAAAAAAAAACAGAGACTACTGTGTAGATGGTGAATGTCACTGTGGGCCTCCACTGTGTAATGGCAGGGTGCTAAGATCTCTTCTGCACCCCCTCGCGGTCAGTATAGGGGGACATATGCCAGCTCAGAAGTCCCCACCCTGAAGACCAAGCCTTTCCATTATGCCAGGCAGCCATCGTGCTGTCCCTCACCAGTCCTTTGCATAGGGCCCACAGGAGGCTAAGATCTGGTGTTCAGGGAGCAAAGGGCCCTTCCTTGTCCAGTGGATGGGTGGGCACAGTCCCCTTTCATTACAGCCCTGGGGGTCCTGGGTACCCTCTTCCCCCTTGCCAGGTAGACAGGCATACATTCCCATCCACTTCCTGGTTGGACTCAAAAGAGAAAAAGCTGCAAAGACATATTAAATGCCCAAGTTCTTCTGAGGTTTCCCATAAACTGGCTGTGGTTTGGGGCTCACACAGATTGCATCCTTTATTTTAAAACGTTCTGACTCCTGGTCTGACTCTTTCCAAGCCCAGAGTGTCACAGGACACTCTCCAAGCCACCTCACAAACAAGTTCTGACCCTCAACTGCCTTCCCTGGAATTGGTACTACTTGGCTAGGCTGGCAGCCAGGTGGCTTAGTTCAGCATTTACTTCCCTTGTGGGGGTCATCATTTTATTAGTGCACTGCCCGCCACCCAGAGGTGCTCTCTGGTGTCCTCCCCTGGCTGTCTCTGCCATCTATACAAGCCAACTTCTGCTGAATTATTCAGCCAACTTTACCAAACTGTCTGTCTTTATCTCCAGAAGACTATGGGCAAAAACCAGGCTTGAGGACCTACCATTTCTGAGCTCTGTTTCCGATTGTCTAGAGCAGAAACGAGTCCTCCAACAGCCTGGGGATCTTCATAGGTGACCCTGGAGAAAAGCAGTGGAATGAGTTCTCTCCCAGCGGTACCTGCCTTGGATGTGACCTTGGTCTGGGACAGAAGCTAAGGACTCCTGCTGTCTGTCTCCCAGCAGACGAGGTGAGGAGACAAGTTTTGACAAGCTCACCCCTAGAGTCATTCCTCCAAGACCTGAGATACCATACTTTTCAAAAATCCCTGCCCTGAGTAACAATGGTGAAGCTGAAGAGAAAGATGTCAAAGTGTTCAGGAAGTCCTCAAGGGAAAAGGCTTCAAAAAGCCAAGTAATTATTTTACAAGCATCAGCCTCTCTGCTGCTCCGAGTGGATGCTATGCTATTTCCAGATGAAGGGGCTATCTGCTTTGGAGTCAGCTCCCCCATTTCTAATTGGCTCATTTTGCCCCAGCTGCCATGGAGAAGCCTCTGTCCTGACCTTTTTTTTTTCAATTGGTTGGATGCTGTAGTAGGTCTGGTTGCCTGCTTGCAGGGGAGGGACTAAATGAAGCAGTGTCTGTGGTGTGGTAGACAGCTTAGGGAAGCAGGATTTCTCATCAGCTCTGAGGGGGATGTAGGAAAGGGAGAACAATCCATGACTGACAAAACGGACAACTCTGGGCAGAGGAGAAGGGGACGGGGCTGGTGTTCCCTGGGCAGAGGAGAAGGGGACGGGGCTGGTGTTCCCTGGGCAGAGGAGAAGGGGACGGGGCTGGTGTTCCCTGGGCAGAGGAGAAGGGGACGGGGCTGGTGTTCCCTGGGCAGAGGAGAAGGGGAGATGGGGCTGGTGTTCCCTGGGCAGAGGAGAAGGGGACGGGGCTGGTGTTCCCTGGGCAGAGGAGAAGGGGACGGGGCTGGCACTCATTCAGTTTTAGCAGTTAACAAGTCCTCACCATGATATTTTTAAGTTTCTAGCTGTCTTTGTTTGTTTGTTTGTTTGTTTGTTTGTTTGGTTGGTTGAGACAGGTTTCTCTGGCTGTCCTAGAACTCACTCTGTAGACCAGGCTGGCCTCAAACTCACAAAGATCTGTCTGCCTCTGTCTCTTGAGTGCTGGGATTAAAGGCGTGCGCCATTACTTGCTCAAGAAGTCTTTAATCTGGTAAAGAAAAGGCTTCATCTTTTTTCAGTGTGACCAGGCTGAGACAAGGACCCCACCCTCACCCCACCCCGCCCAGTAACTGCAGAAAGCCACTGGAAAGAGCCCCACATACGTCTTTCGCTGTTCAGCCAAGGAGTTTCCTCTGGTCTGGGCAAACATGTCAAATCCATCCTGAGGCTTACACTGTTGAAGTGAACTGAGGGTGCCACTGACACTCTCTGTCCCCAAGTCTGTGATGACAAAACAAGAAGCAGATGAGAACAATGTGGGTTTTTTAAAAAAAACCTTGTAAAAATGTTCTAACATTGTATTGTATTATCATTCTCTGTGTGTGTGTGTGTGTGTGTGCGCGTGCATGCGTGCGTGGGTGCATGCGACTCAAGGCATCAGGCTTGCATAAAGTACCTTTATACACTGAGCCATCATCTCATTGGCCCCCAAATACGGGTTCTTAATGGAGTGCCCTAAAAGTTGGGATGGTCATCTGGTGGGTTAAGACATTGTGGAGTTTCAAGGCTGTCCTCAGTACTCCCAGTATGGCATACGTAAGGGCCAGGGCAAGCTAGGTGGGAAACAGGTTTTGCCCCAATCTGAAGCTGCTCGAGGAGGGAAAGAGGTATCCTGCTGGCAGTGAGAAGATGGGGACAAGGGACAGCATGCCCACAGCTTTCTCACCATGCCCTTCTCAGGTGCCCCCACCACAGTCATTCCGAAACAAACTCTGAGGATCTGAGCCATGTATTTAACCTGGAAGCTACTTCCTAGGTACTGAGTCAGAGCTCAAGCACATCAGGTGGAGTCAACAGGTGCTGGGCCTCAGGAGCTCACGTGTAACTCAACAGTTAGGAGGGCCAGCCCTTGCCATGTGTGCCTTTTGATGCTGGGAAAGGCTCAGGGTGGGTCCTTCAAGATGAGCAGAGCTGTGCTGCAGAGGGCAAGAAGATGGACAAAGACCATGGTTTGGAGAGCCAGGCGAGGGGACGTGTTAGCCCTTGAGAGGGATGAGTGAAAGGCATGGCTAGAAAGGAAGATAAGATGACCAGTGAGGTAAAGCAGTGAATGGAAAAGCATCAGGCATTTTAAAGAAAAGAAAGCAGTGGAATCCACTTTGAATTTTAGGTACTAAATGTGGTGACTTGAACCTAGCATGGTGGCTTACACTTGAATTTGGGAGGCTGAGGCAGGAGGCTTGCTATGAATTCAAAACCAGCTTGGGCTAAATATTGAGTTCCAGGCTGGTTGTTCAAAAAGTCAGAGACAATATAGGGCCAGTGAGTAGCTCAGCAGGTAAAGACACTTGTCATCAAGACTGATGACCTTAAATCAACCCCTAAAACCCACACGGTGGAAAGAAGGAACCAATTCCCATAAGTTGTCCTTTGGACTCCACATGTCACAAACTCACACACACACAATAAATAAGTTACTGTAATTAAAAACTTTAAATATATGTCATCAGCTAGATATACTGAAGGCAAAGATATCTACTCTATTATGGATAGATGGCTACAGAGGAAATTGAGACACCAGAATTATAACAGCTGACAGACCACAGAATAAAAGTCTAATTCAACTGAAGTGAAATGAATAGAGAATTATTTGGGGGGCGGGAAACATAAAATCAAGGTAGAGAAAAGAATTTTGAAGGCCATGGTGGTTAGCTATACCAATATTAAAATGTAATTTTGTATAACTTGGTATAAGTGAAACATACAGAGTCCTTGACATACTTTCATTGTGGAAAAGTGAGGAGTTTCCTTTATATTTCAGACAATAGAATAGGTTGATGGTATAGTTTGAGGTAGGCAAATATATCATGCCACCACTTTATGTTTCCTAGCCCTATACAGACATTGCCAATCCATCCCAGATTCTTCTTTTAAGGATTGATGTGTAACAGCTTTAATTGTCAACTTCACATAATCTAGAATCACTTGAGAAAAGAATTTAATGAGGAACTCTGGATCAGGCTGGGACTGTGGGCACATTTGTGGAGGCTTGTTTTGATTGCATTAATGGAGATGGGAGGATCCATCCATGCTGAACAACAGTATTCCCTGGGTTTGGGTTCTGGACTGTATAAATGCAGAGGGGGGCTGAGCACAAATAAGCATCCATGCATTCATTCTCTCTGCTTTTGACTGTGGATGTCACTAGTTCCTGCCTTGACTTCCCTGCAGTGATGGACTGCAACCTGGAATTGTAGGCCAAATAAACCTCCCCATGTTGCTTTTTGTTGGAGTATTTAATACAGTACCAGACATGAAACTAAAACAATGTGGCTTTAGCTGCCTTTCAAACCTGTGTTCTGAGCAGCCAGTGAGGTGAGATCTATTTGCCACCTTCAGCCTAGTTCATAGTGAGAAATAAATCATTTCAAGCATGGAAACCCAGCAGGTCGCTTGTCTTTAAAAAGTAAACAATTTCTACATCCTCAGAGCTTCCGCCACCTCTACTTCCTAACAAGGGTTGAACTCTACATTTTAGGAAAGGAGTTGGTTATAAATTGAAGATGGTGCAATCGGCTGGGACTCAGGAACACACCTTCACGTAGACTGCTCTAAAGGACCTCTCTGACCATCTAACAAAGACAAAGCTATCCAGGAGGAGGCCGGTAAGAGGGAGGCCCTTTCCTCTACTTTAGGACACTCACCCAAGCCTGCGAGTTGGGAGGAGAGAGAAGATGGGGGTGCTGTGCTCCCTACCATGGGGCTCACCACAGCAGGGGAGCCAGGGCCCAGGTCTATTAAGTTGTCTTCAGTTACTTCGCTCAGTACCTGTCGGGACATGAGATTGACAATGAGGTCAGCCTTGGGTCAAGCTCCAGCTACCCGGACACAGATCGGCACACACTCACGAGGAAAGGCATCAAAGCTGTCTGGCAAATGAAAGGTGGCCTTCCTTACCCATCTGAAGGGTACATGGTGGGCCCAGGTCATTAGTGAGCCCCATGCTCTCCCCTCCTCTTCTCCCTTCTCACATAGGGTAAACTGAGTCACTAGACTGGTGACTCATTAATGTCTGTGGGCTG
This sequence comes from Peromyscus eremicus, assembly GCF_949786415.1. Classification (NCBI taxonomy): domain Eukaryota; kingdom Metazoa; phylum Chordata; class Mammalia; order Rodentia; family Cricetidae; genus Peromyscus; species Peromyscus eremicus. The sequence continues at coordinate 43,455,139 of NC_081423.1, forward strand.
TTTTCCTGCTACTTTCCCATTAGGATGCCTGCTAGCTCTCCCTAGGATCCCTTCAAATAGAGCTTGCTCTGCAGTTACCCAAGAATTTGTATTTAGTCCCAGTTAGGAAACCAGAACTGAGGCCTGAGTAGGCGAAGTCTCTGATGTGTGTACTGGGTAGGTGCCCTCCTCAGAAGAGGGAAGTCCAAAGGACACTTACTCCATTGCTGGCATTCTGAACAGATCGGCCGGACCTGTACCTCTCGAACCTAATGGAAAGAAGAACAGGCACAAGGAGAGTATGAGTGAGGCCCAAAAGGCTATGCTCATAGTCCTGGGAAGAATAATGGGACCTAGCAGAGGCAGGGTACCTTTAGTAGAGGGAACCTCACATGTTCAACTGTGCCATGCTTTCCTCGACAGGGGCTCCTGTCTCACAGGTTTAGCTCCACTGTCTCTCCCATAAGCACCCTGAGCTGGCATCAGGGACCGGGTATTGGCTGGTTCTTGGAGGATCCCACCAGAAGCATCCCTAGCCATCTCCTCATACATTTGGCCTCAATGCTCCTCCAGTCCCTGGAGATATGACTGGGTTATTTGTGAAGCCTAGCAGTAAGTACACACCTCCCTCTACTCCACAGAGCTTTTCTTGGGGGTGATCAGCTTGTGGCTAAAATGCCCCAAGCCCAACCTGAGGAAGAGACAGGGGAGCCTGGAGAAAGTCCTTGCCAGAAACCATGCGATGGTTATGCCAACTACGTAAGGGCTGCCAGGAAGGTAAGATGGAGTGGCCCTGCCAGGGACACCCTCCTCCACATCCAGTCGGCAGATGGCTACAAATGGAGCTTAGCTAGAGCAACCTCAGAAGAGCATCCCCTCCGCCGGAAGTCATCCTCACACCTGGTAGAAGCTGTGAGGTATCCACAGGGGACAACAGAGCCTGTTCTGAGCTGTATTTCAAAGTGCCAAATGACACAGGTAGAGAGGAAGCCAACCACCTTACTCCAGCCACAGCCCAGGAAGCCAGAGAACAGAAACACAAAAAGGCACTGCTCCAGGCTGCTCCCCATCTGGTGTCATCAGCATCTGGGACAAGGCTTCCCAGAAGGAACAGTGTGACTAAGTAGGTGTACATTGTAGAGTTTGTGTTTTGTTTGCGCTTTAGAAAGTTTATTATGATGCATTGTGTGGCAGGGAGGGGTGCTTTAGATAAAGAGTGGAAACACTAAAGTACCGGGGAAAGCACACTTTGGCTCTGGCTAGCATCAGAAAAAAAAAAAAAAGACAGAAAAGAAGAAAAAGGAAAAGTCACATCTTCCTGAGTCAATCTCGACTCAGGAAGGTGGGCAGACCTAAGTGAGCCATGGCAGCTCATAGACTGTGCCTTTATTTATTTATTTGTCTGTTTGTTTATTTATTTATTTATATTTTTTGAGATAGAGTCTTGTTAGATAGCCCAGGCTGGCCTGGAACTCATTATGTAGCCTAGGTTTGCCTCAAGAGTCTCCTCTATCTACCTCCTAAGTGCTAGGATTACAGACCTATGTCTTGATATCTGGTTTCCACTGTAGTTTTAATCCCAGCACTCGGGAGGCAGAGGCAGACAGATCTCTGAGTTTGAGGCCAGCCTGGTCTCCAAAGCGAGTTCCAGGAAAGTCAGGACAAAGAGAGACCCTGTCTCAAAAAAAAAAAAAAAAAAAAAAAAAAATTAAAAAGAAAGACAGACAAGAGCATGGTAGTGTGTAACTGTAATCTTAGAGAAGCCGGGGCAGGAAGCTCAGGAGCTCAAGGCCAGTCTGGGATATGGAGATACTTTGTGTGTGTGTGTGTGTGTGTGTGTGTGTGTGTGTGTGTGTGTGTTCATCATTAGATGGGCACAGGACCACCCATCCCTACTGCCAGTCAGGAGCTAAGCCAACTCTAGGGGTGATGCACAGTGTGGCCATCTTAGCATCCAAAGCATATGCAAACACAGTGTCTGTCTTCTGTTCCTAATGATGTCAGATCGTTGTCCTTCTGACAGACCAATACAGAAAGCTGTCAGTTGGTAGAGGGAGTGGGCCACAAGCCTCCAAGGGGCACACTGCTGTCAGGCTCTTTTAATGGAGAAGGCTGGCTTAGAGTCAAGGCAAGTTACAACCCTGGGCCAACTGGGAACTGCCCGAATCAGGGCGCAGATGGGAGCTGTTCTTGCCACCACCTCCTTAAAGCTAGGTCTGGAAAAGATGCTTTTGACTTTGTCCTGTGGGAGGCTGTGGAGAGGGAAAAGAGGCTCAAGTTTGTCACTTTAAGTGGTTTGGCTGCAGGAAGAATTGAAGGACTGTGTGTTTCCCCAGAGAAGCAGTGTTCACACGCTGCCTACTTCACTCAATACCCCAGACGTACTGACATTTACAAAGGGAAAGATCTTTTTTTCTTTTTTCAAGACTAGAAAGGAAGAGGAAACCCTTTTCTTTTGTGAAGGTTCCCCTCCCCCAATCCTTTTCAAATTCAAAGGGTCATCAAAGGAGCAGGTGCAGACCCGTCCCAGCCCTCCCTGGACTCACAAAGAGCAGAGGTGGATTCGCAGTCAGCTACCTGCTGTTCTGTTCTCTGGAGAACAAGAGCACTGTTTCTGTCATCCAAGAACAAATGAGCATCTCTGATGAGCACTTTCCACCTCTAACACCTCCTAGGCTCTCAGTCTCCCTTTTCTGCTTTGTTTATGAATGAAATTCCTCTGATATGCCAATCATCTTTTTAAGGGAAAAGACCCCAGAGGACTCTGGCCCCACCTCTCATAGCGGAGGAAGACGTTGTTGAGGTCATCGTTGACATGCAGCAGCTCCTCGGTGACCTCCTCATTGGACACTCGGGAGATGAGCTCCACTATGCGGTGCTGCATGGCCCGGCAGGTCCTGTTCAACTCCTAGGAAACACATGCACTTCTGGCAGAGCCTGCTGGGAATGCTTTTCTCACATTCTGCTGCCTTTGAAAGGATTTGTACTGATTCTTGAAAGTCATGGAAGGAGTACATGCTTGTTCATAAAACCAGACGTGTACAGAATGTGAAGTAATAGCTCCCTTCTCTCCTGCCTCAGAGGAAGCAAGTACTTCTTCAGTAGATGGCAGGTGTGTGTATGTGTGTGTGTGTGTGTGTGTGTGTGTGTGTGTGTGTGCACGTGCACATGCATGTACATGTTAATACAAGTCATTTTAAGAAAGAATATTTTAATGTAAATAAATTTGAAAATCAATATGAGATACCTATAAAGATACAATTTAATAAAGTTATTCAAGCAGACATATTCCTATAATGCCACTAAAAACAAAATAAGTAATTAAATCCATCACATACAGAAAAAAGCCTTGGCGCAGTTTTATGACAAGGTACACTTGACCTAGCATGAATCTGGGTGGCTGAAATAATCCCATGATGCCCATTTTGCTTTGTCTCTTGTCTCTTGAGTGTCCACCTCTGTTTGATTTTGGTTCTAAAGCTGAACGGTCACGCTCCAGTGTTAAGACTGCCCACATACTGTCCTGGCACCTCGGGTGTTAGCTGACTTCAACAGCTAACTACAAATCACTTAAAAAGATTTGCATTTTATGTGTGTGTGTGCCTGGGAGTATGCATGTGCACCACATGATTACAGGTGCCTGTGGAGGCCAGAAGACTGTGTCAGATCCCCTAGAACTGGAGTTACAAGCAGTTGTGGACTGCCCAATGTGGGAGCTGGCAATTGAACTGGAGTCCTCTCCAAGCGCAGGCAGTGTTCCAGTGTTCTCTTGGGTCCAGTACAAATAATTTTTAAGGTAGAAAAACATGATTCTTTGTGCCTTGCTTCTTCTCTTCAACATAATCAGCTCCTTTGTCTACCACTTTGTACAGATCACCTCATTCCTTTACTTGTATGTTACACTGTACAGAGCTACTATTGGACCTGTGGCTTGTGACGGCTCTGTCTTTGGCCAACCCAAACAATGCAGCAGTTAACACTCATACCAATTCTTACATACTTAGGCAAGCACTTCCATAGCATGAGTTCCTCAGAAGCAGAATCTCTGAGTGGTCACAGTCAAAGGCCCTCTACAACCGGGGCCAGTTTCCTTGCATTGCCAGCAATGGCATGACTGTACTCTATCCACAACAACGTGGATGCTGTGCGTTGGCGTGCCCATTACCTGGCTAAGGCCTCAGAAGTGCCACACTTCTCACAGAGCTCTCTGTTGGCCAAAGATGATACTTGCAACCCTCAGCCACCACAGGAGCCCTCTCAACCCTTCAAAGCAACAGCCCCTTAAGACAGACAGACCCTGTACCTTACGGACTGGTTTAGAGGAGCCACCCTGCCCCAGAGCAAGCTCCTAGCTAGGCTCTTGTTTGCAGAGATCCTTAAGCACCTGGTAGGCCCCTGCCCTCTCACATGCCAGACTAAGGATGAGGAAACATGGCAGGCTTGGCAGGTTTGCCCTTCAGCCTTCCTGTGGGCCACCAGGGCCAAGGCAGAAGTGAAATACTGCTCCTAGACACTGGGGGGAGCTAATAATCCAGTTAGCTAAGGGCAGAGACACTAAAGCTGGCCTACCTTTCTCACAGCTCCACCCCAGGACTACCTTAGTCTGAAGGCAAAGAGTACCAGATCTAGTCAGCAGGCACAGGCAACCTTTGCTTCTTTTTGTCTCATCATTCTGCTGTCCTGGCTAGGAGATCTCTCTTCCCATCTCGCCAGCCCCAAGGCTAACACATGGGGGCCACTTCCCACTGTTCCTGAGAGAATGAACAGCTGAGGCAGGCAGCATTCCTCTACCCCCTCAGTGCTTCAACTTTCAATGCTGTGGGATTTGAATGTCCTAGGTCTGATTGTGCTCTCTCCTCCATAGTGCTCAGCCTTAGGGCTCCACAGCACCCACCAGGGAACAAGGCCTGGCCCAAGGGGATCAGCCTGGAACTACTCAAACGCAGCTGTACTAATCAAGCTATAAGAGCTGGACTTAGGTAGCTGAGTGCATACAAGTCTGGTGTTTACCTGAACCTAAAGATCCCTTGAGACCCCTCCACCCTAGGTCTGGCCACCTTACAGACCTGTCATTCTCTGTCCAGCCAGAACAACACTATCAGTTTCTTAGGCACCACACAAAGAAGCGCAGTGTCTGTACCTTCCAGATGTTTCTCTGAAAGTGGCTCTCCAAAGATTCCAAGGTTTGGAGCAGGGAGTATGACCCTGGAATAGGCTCTCCAGCAATGTCAGAACCTACCACACAGGCCCAGGGCAGGAAAGCATGGCTCTGTCTAGTACCTCTGGCTAAGCAGCAATCTTTGGCTGTCCTTGTTTAGGGAAAGAGAAGGGAAAAGTCAATCAGCTCTCATTCACACTGTAGGCCATTGGCAAGGTAGAAACCAGGAAGTCAGGGAGCACCCTGGCATGTTGCTGCAAACAAGGCTCTTCAGAGCCCAAGGGTCATCTCCAAACACACCTGAGACTCTCCAGAACTGTGGCCTCACACACTCATCATATTCTCAGGAACCATGAGGAGCTGACCCTCTGCCTTATACTTCGAGACTTCAGAGTGTTTCCCCACCCCAATATGTCATCATACAAATTTTCAAAAATATATAGACAAGTGTCAGGCATGGCACATGCCTTTACAGCACCCAGGAGACAGAGGCAGGCAGGATCTCTCTGAGTTTGAGGCCAGCATGTTCTACATGGTAAGTTCCAGGACAGCTAGAGCTACATAGAGAGGCCCTGTCTGAAAAACAAGCACACAGGTGCTGAGGTGCCTCAGCAGTTGAAAGCACTGGCTCTTCTTGTAGAAGACCTGGGTTCAGTCCTCAGAACTCATACAGCAGCTCACACTCCTTTGGCATTCATACGGTGAATACAAATACCTGCAGACAAAACACTCATAAAATAAAGTAGATCTACTTTAAAAATACGTCCATCCATCTGCGTGTGTGCATACATATAATCAAAGGACCACCACTTGTATTTCACAGTGCCAGCTTTGCCTTGTAACTCCCATATTTATCTCCCTACCCACTCAGCGTGTTCACTAGGGACTCTGGCAGATCCCCCCCTTACTAGGACGCACACAGCATTCCAGACTCAACAGAATTCCGTTTGGAGGAAGGATTCTCTTACTTTTCAAAGCCATTAGAAAAGTGCTAGAGGACTTCTGAAGAAGACAGACCCAGACAGGGAGCTATAGACACTAAAACCCAGAAGCACCTGCTCTGACCTTGCACTGGCTGCTTCTCTCTAGGTGTGGGAAGAAGGCTCTCCCTTTTCAGAGTCTCACAGGTCCCACTGTGGAAGAGGCCTCCAGGGCTGTCAGAAGCACTCTGCTTAGAGACAGGCTCACACATCCCCAGCCTTCTGACTCAAGGTCTCTGAACATCTCCTGACTTTAACTTTCACATCACTGTCTTAAAAAACGGTGAAAAAAGAAATGAAATCCCATATATGTAAAGTGAAATTATTTCAAAGAATATATTAATAATCTAAAATTCATGTGTTATTAATCAGTGGTGCATCTACCTAATTCTAAAGTACAATGTGCATTTATTTATAGCTCACAACTGCCTGTAATTCCAGTTCCAGGGGATCTGATGCCCACTCCTGACTTCTGGCACCAGGCACACACAGACACAGACAGACATGCAGGCAAAACACTTAGACACACAAAATAAAATAAATAAATCTTTAGAGAGAGTTGGGTTAGAAAGATGGCCAGTGTTTAAAAATGTGTACCGCTCTTGGGGGGGACCTGAGTTCAGTTCCTAGCATACACACAGAATGACTCACAACCACATAATTCCCAAATCCAGGAGATATGATGCCTTCTCTTGGTCTCCGTGGGCACCTGCACTCACAGGCACATACCCCCACACAAACACATAATTTAAAAAAAAACAATCATTTTTAAAAAGAAAAAAGAGATGGAGTAGAACCTTGGGATTTCAGCCAGCCCTGTGTCAGCTGGCCGCATGGCCTCCCTGGTGTCACTCACAGCCATCACAGCAGGCTCAGGTGGAGCTACCTCAGTTCCCTTCCATTCCAAACATGCAGAGGAATGACTGATTCTCCTCCAGGCCAAGGGCCCTTAAACCAGCAGCCTGTTCAGGCTTCCCTTTCCACTTGGCAGACTCTGGGCCAGGAATTCCTTCAATGCCAAAGACTTCTGCTTTGGCATCCTCCTATCTCTGGTTCTCAGCAGCTAGTCACTTCTGCAAATGCCTGCCGTCAGTCAGAACACTGTATCAAATATCCTCTTCGCTGCCTAGTTAACCCTGATGCTGTTATCTTCCCTTCAAGAGACAGTTTCATCCCTACCTCACAAAACAATCTTTTTATCCTCTAAACCCTTTTCAAGTCAAAGGAGCAGAGAATTCAGTCCTGAAGATTTCTCCTGTTGCAGCAGCAAAGGAGAATGGAAGGAGGGACGGGTCACTGGTGAGAAAGGGAGACCGTGAAGCTAAACATTTGGAATATGCCAGATTTTTCCAAAGAAAAATACCTTGGCCACTCTGTTGAAATGAAATGCAAAAAGCAAGTGGGGATGGCCACAAGCTACTTAAACGAACGGCATAGATTCTTTTTTCATCTGATAAAGATCTATATAATAACCATCACTGCATAAGTCATTATTCATTGAAGACAGCTTCAAGGGCTCAACTCTATCCCAGTGATGTACTCAGTTTCAGCTAAGGGCATGTACTTTAGGAAGGACAATGACAGCTTTGCAACATGGTTCAACCCATGTGCATGTAGATGTGGGATGAAGATGGCACAGCATGCCAGTGGTGGTGCCCACCTTTAGTACTAACACTTGAGAGGCAGAATTGGGTGTGTCTATGAGTTTGAGGCCAGCCTAGTAAACACAGAGCATTCCAGGCCAGCCAGGGTTACATGGTAAGACCCTGTCTCAAAACAAAGAACAAAAAGAAGGTGCAGGATGACAAGCTGCCTGTTCCTATACAAGTGGGGTGTCAACAGCATGGACTTTGGACAGTCTGGAGGCTTTACAGCAATCTTTGGATACTTAAGGCTCTACCCTTGAGGGAAAGGTATATTCTCTGCTTTTGTCTAACACAGATCAAATTAAAGCTACAGGAAACAGACTTGAGTTCAATGTGCAAAGGGCTTTCAACAATGGTTACAGAAGCTATGATTTATAGAGGACATTGCCCTGTGACAGTCATTTTCACAGTAAAAGCAATCACTCCACAGATCGAGGCAGGAGATATGGGCATAGAAAGGGTCTGTGCTTTACCTGGAGTTTTCCAGACATGCATGCAGTTATTTGTAAGTGGTGTACTCTGCCCTGCTGTGCTTAGAGGCTAACCAGGATGCCTATTTGAAACAAACAGTGCTTTTTATGACAGCCAGAACAGCTTGTCACTGGGTTGTGAAGAAAAAGTGATCCAAGACTCTGGAGAGGAAATCTGGGCATAGGTGTTGAGTTGGACTAGCTGCCTGGAAGATGTTGCTCAACTCAGAGAGTGGAGGATCTGACACCCACCCTGGGAGGTGCCGAGCGCCCCCTCTTACCTCCTGGGGCTTCAGCAAAGCTGACAGCACTGTTACTGGTCCTGGCCTTTCTTCAAAGACAGTCACTTTCCCAGGAATCCTCAGACAAGCAGTTCACAACAAGTTTCCCTGTTGCTCTCAGGGCTGTGGGAGGACATGCCTGGAAGAGCCTGGCCATAAGCAGGAAGCAACTGGGATGCAACCTGCCCATAAGTACAGTTAGCCACAGGTGCGTCCTGGGGCTGGCCCTTCAGTGACCTCTCCTCCCACTCTCTTTCCAATCATCACCCTACACTCATGTCAAGAGCAGCTTGTGTCTGCTGGTGGGAACATTTGGGCGGCTGACAAATATGCTTATTTCCAGGGCCCTGGCCAGCATTCTGAGCTCTGGTCTACTTCTGCTCTGAGCATTCTGGCTGTCTTCCATCTTCCCCAAGAAGTCTTGGGGACAGATTCTGACCCCACCATGTTCCAGGAGGACAGTGGCATTTTCCCATATGGAAGACTCGCTATTCTGTGGGAGCCGCTGCCTGCTGATTGCTGATTGCTGGGGCAGAAGAAGGGGGACATAAGGCAGTGGCCTCCAGCCAGGAAAAGTGAGTCTGTTCACACAGCTACCCATTCCTGCCTCCTCTACACTGAAATGACAGCCTCCCGCAGGCACCCAGACACGGTCTTTTTCTGTTTGATTTATATGACAGCAGTGGGGGCCAGTAAGCTCTGAGTTGGAACAGAACAGAATGAAGGAAAATGTCATTGGAAGCAATCTATTTTTGAAAACTGAGCTGATGCCAGGAGACTAGGTTCTGTTATTCTTGGCTGATGGGCTTGTTTAAACAAACAAACAAGATACCCTACAACCACACACACACACACACACACACACACACACACACACACACACACACAATTTCTGTTCTGTTCTGGCTGTCTGAAACCATCTTGGTGTTGTTCAACCCACCTCCTACTGTCAGGAGCTCAGTTCTGTCCAGAGCAACAGCCCCCCACCCACAGAAGGAATTCCAACACTGATACAGCACAGTACCACCACATCATCCTAGACTGGCCTCAGATTCTTGTGCACCATAGGATACTTAGAAGAACCCTCCTGCAGGCTAGGGTAGAGGCCAGTGTGGTGTATTAAAGGGAGGCTGCAGATAACACATGGCCACCACCTGATGAACCAGGGGTCTGGTTTGCTACAGGTGTCAGGAGGAAGTCTGGGAACCAGAGAGGGGGTGATCAGTGCTCCACACTGGGCTAGGCCAAAGGTACTCATCTCAGCTTCAAGAACAGCCTGCTGTCCAGGTCCCTTGGAGGTGAGCAGTTTCCTTGTCTGTCTCCTGTACTTAGCTGGGAGCTCCCTAGAGCAGGAGCCATTTCTTCTGTTGTCTATGACCCTCAGACTACTTGGTGTGGGTCCAGGAGAAGGCCCTACCCAGCCTTGTCCCATAGGAACCAAGGACTTGGAGTGGGGAGTGGGGACTCTAAGTAGCAGAACTAGTAGGCATGCGTCTTACAAGTGCAGGACCATCAGAGCCTAGTTTCCCAGTGTGTGCATACAGCCAAGTGGCAGGTGCAGCACTCAGGTGAACGAGACTGCCAGATGGAAATAGCAACAGTTGTATCAGGTGTATCACGAGGCACTCAGGCCAGGTCATCAAGCCAGTATGACTCCTGATCTGTCCACTCATCATCTTGCCTCTTGGAGGAGGGATCTGGTACTTGTAGTTCACAGCATCCTTTCTCTACCCTTCCAGAAGGTCGCTCCCCTGAAGAGCAGGGCTACTGCCATTTTCTAGAAGTCGTTGCAGGCTAAGGGGGCAGAGCTCTGCCACTGGCTCTGAGCCTCACGGGCTCTCACCTAACTGAAGGGTGAGACTGCAGCCTGGCTTGCTCCTGTCTCCTTTTCCTGCCACGGAGAGTAACTTGCCTAATATGCAGGCCCTATGTCCCATTTCCAGCATCACCACCATCTATAGTGTCCAGAGGCAAAGAGGCAGGGGTAGCAGCTTCTTGGGAACCACAGTGTTCACGCCCAGCCTGAGTGGTCCCAACAGTGAGGCAGAGAACAGGAGCTCTGAATTTACTTCAGAATCTCCTATCTTAGGATGAGAGACTAGCAGCATTTCTCTATGTCATCGAGGCCCAAGGACTCTTATTCCAGGATGTTTATTACAAGGGAGCAAAGCCACACACAAGACTGTATGCACAGCATGATTCCAATTCAGTGTAAAAATAAATGAACACAATGAAGAGTCTAACTGAAAATATACCAAAATGTAAACTCCACTTATTACAGATGGCTAGGCTAAGGAAATATATTTCTGTGTTTTGATAGGCACTTATTCTCCAACTGGTACTTTATAGTCAGGAAAAGGTTATTAAAGTAAAAATTGAAAATACAGAGAGCGATACTGGCCTCTGCTCATCCCCAAGAAGTAAGGCTGACCATGAACCAACACAGACTTAGACCCCCTCCATTATGGTGTCGCCAGACTTGTCAACATGGTTGTGTGCCCAAGGAGGGTCCCGCCACAGTGTGCAGCAGTGGTACTCAGCCCATGCTTCTAAGCCAAGGTTATCCTCACCTGGAGTAGTTCCAGATCAGAAGAATCCTCCTGCCCGGGGACCATTTCTGTTAACATCTCAGACATGACTTTTGTGTTTCCCCGAACAATGTCCAGCTCACTGCGCAGCCTAGCAATCTGCAGGTCAAGGAGAAGGCAGGAAGAAGGTCAGTCAGTGACAGGACCAGAACCAGCCAGCCCATGGCCTGAGACGATCCTGTCTACACTGAGATCACTTAGATCAATATGAACATGCACCACAGGAGTAGCTTATCTCCCTTGCTCTGCCTATCAAGGGCTAGCAGTATGGTGAGAACCACATGGGGGGGCCAGGTCACTAGAGCACTGGTCACTACCAATCTGTCCACAACAGCACACGAAGAATGGTATGCAGGGAATAACGCTGGGGTAGAAGGGAGCTGAGTACATCAGCTCTCCCTCCATGGGAACCTGAATAGGCCTTTAACCTAACTAGGCTTCAATTTCTTCTCTCTAAAATCAGTGTATGGTAGTACAGGTGCTCCAAGATCCCCTAGGGTGGAGTCGCTATTCTACATAACCCTCATGCTCACAGACTCTGTCCCTGCCAGTGCCATTCCCTAAGGGAGGCTGGCCAGTGCTCACAGCATTCTTCTGATAAGAAAAGACTAGGTGAGGAGTGGGGCAGACTCTTCAAAGCTCCCCATCCTGCCCAGCCATCAGCATCTGCAAAGCCTGTGCCTTCTCTCCCACGGTTGGCAAACTGTACATTGACTCCCTTTGTCCTCCAGTCCTGAGCTTCTGGTTACCTCCAGGGATCTCTAATTCTTTCAAGACATCAGTGGAAACCACAGGGACCTTTTTGTCCACAGTGAGGCTTGTAAAAGTTGTATAGGAATGCCATCCTTTTCTGGCAGGAGGCCAAGAGATGCATGCAGAACTCTAGAAAAATTCAGTGAGGAAAGGATGCTGCAGCAACACCCATGTCCAGAGATGGACCAGCCCTTTCCAAGCCTATCCCCTCACCTATGGGAAGGGGGTGATAACCCCACACGGGCTGCTGCATGGCCTGCCTTGTGCCTGCTACACCTGGTTCCCTGCATGCAGCTGGCCACAGGCATGGCCTGTTCCTGTGGGGTCCCAGAGCTGGACAGAGTGGGTACTTATCCTGCAGGAGACCTATTCCAGACCCATGCCTCCCTCTCCTAGAAGGTCTTTCCACTTTCCCCTGGCTTGCCCAAGTACAAACATCTACTACCAGTCTCTCACAGCCGCTCCTGTGCTGCAGGATTCTCTCAGCAGACTCTTAGGGAAGGGACTGGCAAGAAACCCACCTCAACAATCACCTGGGAGATGCTTTGGGCTCCAAAAGGCTCTTGCCAGCCCCTGCCTCACTTGGGAGGTGGCCCCAGGGTCTCCTCAACATCTTGGTTTGGGTTTCTACCACTGATGGGCTCTGAAGCAGGCCAGGCCAGACAACGGCCTAGCTGCTCTAGCTTCCCTTCTCCTGCTGGGGCAGGAGCCCAGTTCTCAGGGTTCCTACACTTCTTACCACTCAGGACCTCCTCTTGGCTATTCCAGCTGCTGAAGGGCCCTTCCTTGGCACCCATCACACTGAAGTGAGCCAATGCAAGGGCTCCACCACCATCCAGCTTGAAATACTTTTTGCTTCTTCAGAGAAAATCTGGAGCTCTGTCCAAGGAAGCAGGGCCTAGAGCCAAGACTTTCTGCCCACAGCTCCCCTTTATAAAGGCTCTGGCTCTAAGGGTGAAGAGGGGCAGCATTCAGTGACCCGTGTCCCACTGAGAGCATTGACTCCACACTTCAGCAGTGGGATTAGACAAGGCCCCAGTATTTGGTGGCCACACGGGACCATCTTCCTTCTGTGGTCTAGAGTCAGGCCTTGGCTGCCTGCTCAGACAGAAGTTAGCTATGCTACTGAAGCCTTACATGGAGCAGCAGAATGTGGCTCACACCTGGGCCTGTGTGACTCCTTGCTTGCATTCTGCTTGCACTACATGCTCTCCTTAGCATTGGCAGAAGGACAGAGCCCTAGCACAACACTACTGTTCCTTATAAACAATTGCCCGAACCCCCTATTTGAACAAGGTTCCACAGTAATGGCACTGTAATAAATAGGAACTACAAATACTGAGTACTTTTTTTCCAAGTCTCTCCCATTCTAAAATTTTAACTAATGGAAATTCTATAGATTCAAGTAAAAAATAGTCACCCTAATTTCTCTAAAGATAAGATTACACTAGCTTATTGGGAAGTAACCCTCAGACAGGCAGTGTCTGGACTGAGGCAGGAAGAGGTTTCTGGAAGGCTTCCCTGATCTAGCTGCTGCCTTCAGGGCACCTCACTGATTAGGTATGAACTGTGATGGCTGACACATCTCACGGATCCATGCTCACTTCCCCAAGAGGTGAATGCCTATTCACGCTCAGCTGTGCTCCTCTGCTTGGGACCTTGCTGTGGCTACCTTCCCACTCGGCCTACATGTTAACCTAGCTGCAGATGGGCCACTGACTGTTCCCTGGTATGCCACTCCTCTGTGCTGCGTATGTCAATGATATCCTCATCGATGATGATACTGTCTGCACAGGCTTCAGCTGACAAGACCCCAGAGCCCTCAGTGCCATAGATCCCAGGCGCCTTCTAGGCCCTGCCCAGCCCTGGCTCACAGAATGCTCAGCTGTTTCCAATCGTAGCAAGACCACACACTACTGCAATGACCTCCAGTCTGTCTACTCCGGGGACTAGGCCCTTCCATCTTTATGTCCCCACACCTAGCACAGTACCTGGAAGTCCAGGGAGACCTCTGTCCCCTGGAAAGGGATGAGGGAACAGTTGGCTGGCTTGCTTATGGCCCGGAAGCACACAAATACCTGTTCTGAATTGGCTGTGATGGGGCCAGTCACACTCAGAGCCGGGGCCTGCAGAGTAGAGTAGGAAGCTGGAGAAGGTGAGGGATAGGTGCCGGTACTTGTCCTGGGCTGCGACTGGGACCTGGACATGGTGGCCGCTGGATCCATTTCTGGGACACTCTGGCATGACAACAACAGCATTTTTTGGTTCACTCGGGTGCCTAGGTGGCTTAGCCTGATACCGCCCGGAAAACAGGAGGTGCTTTCAGTCAGAATCCACAGAGCCTCATGAGTCTCTCCATAGGTCAGCGGAGACACCACTGTCTCTCTCTTTCCTCCCTCTCTACCTTCTGCTCCCCCTCCCTTCCAAAGGACGTGCTGCAGACAAGCAATGCAAGCCATAAGGCCCCATGGGAAGCACTCTGGGAGTACCCCAGTCACTGCGTGGGTTGTCACTAAGGCCACCTCCAGATCGGGGTACTTACTAAGTTTGCTAATCATGAATCCTTACTTGATACCACAAGACTATGCTGTGGCCTTTACAAGAAGACTAATATAGATAGCCATCATGCAGTTTACTGAATGTTCTTGTACAACCCTGTTCCTTCCGTGTGGTTAATGGAAGAATAAAACAGGTTATGTTTATACAACAAAGCATAGTCATCAGCTTAGAGGGACCATAACAAGAATAATGCTTTGGAAAACGGGGTTCTTTATGCCCTCTACCCACTTAGGTATCTCAGATTTCCTCAGCAACATTAGCAGGTGTTCACACAAACGTGTAAGGCACACTGTCACCCGTGAAGTCCCCATGAGAGACAGGCAGACAGAGACCAGCAAGGCCATGTGAGCTGTCACTGGTGCCTCTTCAGACTGGGCTATCCTGCCTCTGCCCCCTGGCCTGGGAGCTGCTTCCTGGCCAGTACGGGAGCTAACTCCCAGAGGAACCATGCATTGCCAGCATTCATTTACTCCTGAGATGCAGGCCCACTCTGGCCACTGTCAGCACTGAAAGAGGTCCACCAGGACGCTTTAACACAGCCCTTTTCTGGGTTTTGAGGCCCAAAGCTGACAGAATTCAAGAATGCCTGGACTGATGCTGAATGCCCATGGCTTAAAATACATTTTAGATCCTTCTGACTGGGCTAGGATGTGGTTTAGTAGTAGAATGTGTTCTTAGCATGTTCTATCTCCAACACCATATTAAAAGCAGAGAAATTATCCACTTGATATATACACTGCTATTCTGAGAGCTGTTCTTTGCCTCTGCTGAGTAAACATCAATGCTCAGGACCACAGGAAATAAGGACAGACTCTCATGCATGTTCTGCAGTCTTCTGGAAAGCTGGTGCTAATGACCCGTATAGGATGGCTCAGCCAAAGCAGCCATGTCCACAAAAGTGCTGAACTGAACCTTCGATCATATTCCTCCACTGTCAGTGTGAAGCCGGGAGAGACTCTGCTGCCACTTAATCACCAGTCACCCAGCTGTCTCCATCTGCATCCCCCTTGTTATGAAAAAGAAATGCCCTGGAGCTTTAAGAACACATGACAAGCTGAATAATGCAAAGGCATCGGCAAAAGGCTGGTACAATGCCTGGCTGTTCTACAGGCAGTCTTTCTAGAAAATACTAGCTGGAAGCTTACCCGCTGGGGTGTGTGGATGGGAGACAGAGCGTCCAAGTCTGCCATGGGAAATTCAACTCCCTTCCTCTTCAGTTCTTCATAGATGTGCACAACGCCAGTGAGGTCAGGACTGCTCCGAAAGGCATCTGCCCACGCCTGGCAGGAAAGAGGAAGGCCTGTCAGAAGTGGAAGCAGTCCTTCCATGGTGTGGCAAGGTGATGGAAAGTCAGCCCAACCCTCTCGGAGGCTGGTGCTGCCCTACATGCCCTTGCAAGGCACACTGGCAAATCCCACGCTGCTCCTCTCCTGAGATCATTGCTGTGACACAGCTGTGGAAGGCCTGGCTTTCAACGATGCTGTTGAATGTGAACAAACTCATAAAACTTAATTCAGCATGTACTTTCTTAGAGAAATAACTCCTAAGTACCGTGCATACCCTACGATGCAGGCATTTGTCTCACCTCAAGGGAATCAATTGCCAGAACTGTTGAACTGAAGGAAGTGGAGGACTTAGTTTTCAATCACACACACACACACACACACACACACACACACACACACACACACACACACACACGGAGGCAGGAGCCATAGGCGAACTGAACAGAAAGAAAAGGAGAAATTGATGTGATGAGAAATCAGGGCTAAATCCAGTTTTCCTCAGCAGATCAGTCAATGCTAAAACCTGCCTGGCCCCGTCCTGTCACTACAAGTGAGATGACTTCAGCTCAGGGGCATAAGAAGAGTCCATCGGGAGCCAGACCATGGCCAGTGGCTGGGGCTCACCCCACCTCCCAGGAGTCCTATATCAACCTGGTGTTTTTCTATTACGTGGTGCAGCTGACAGTTTCTACATATATCTGCCCCCACACAGAAATGAAATGGAAAGTATCTTCAGCAGAGTCTCTTGAACGAAAAGAGTACAAAAAGGAACAACTGTGAACAGGTTACCATTTCTGGTGATGCATGATCTTCTTAATAATTACAAAAACAATTCTGTTCTCTGGAAGATATTGAAGAATCAAATCCAGAAATTATCCAACAAGCTCTTCAGAAACATGGTCCCCAATGCCACGCCCTTTACCACACATCTGTACCCAAAGGAAGAGATACTACTTTTTAGAGTATGTTACCATCATAGTATTTAATGGCCTACAGCCATGAGCTCCAACTAATCCTGAGGCAGCCACAGAAATTCTGTCTCTAACTACCAGAGCCACTAGAAGTTAAAAGGCCATTTTTCCCAAAAGCTTCCTTAATTATATCCAATGCATCTCACGCACTACAAACAATACCACCAGCCTGGCTTTCTCTCCTTGATGTATTTATTTAATATGCATACTAGGGGATTTCACATCACCGTGGCACCAGGACATCCTATCTCTGCCAGTCCTTTCTTCTGCATCTGAAGGTACCTACAGAGGCTGTCAGCAAGACGCAGCTGGAGACCCAGGCAGCCCCGCCCCTTGCTCTGACCTATTCCTCTAGAATCATGAAGCCCGCTCCCACCAGCTGCTCTTGCTCCACCCTACTCAAAATCCAGAGTCTTGGGATTCGAGGATTTCATTTTAGGAACCAAACTTGAGAGTCTGGGGGCTGGTGGTACAGCACTTCCCTAGCATGCATCAGGCCCAGGTTCTATGCCCAGCCCTATAAAAAGAAATAATAAAAATAAATAAACTTGGGCAGGGGGTGGGGGTGGGGTGTTGCACACCTTTAGTCCCAGTACTCGGGAGGCAGAGGCAGGCAGATAGATCTCTGAGTTTGAGACCAGCCTGGTCTACAGAGCAAGTTCCAGGGTAGTCAAGTCTACACAGAGAAACCCTCAAAAAACCAAAACTAAATAAATAAAATAGAAATAAATACATAAATAAACTTAAGGAGTCCAAAAACTATACTCACAGCCCACTGGGAGAGGTTGGTAGCTTTTCCTGGTACCACTTCCTGCCTCTGTTTCCATGGAGAAACAAATGGCTCTGGGGACCTCCTTACTCCAACCCATACTAGAGTTTGAGAAGATGAGAAGAAGTCTAGGTAGACACTCAGGACTCCTCCCCAGATTCAGACACACTTGGGAGCTGTGCTTGCTCTAGGGAGCTGGGACATATCCCAAGGTGGGACTATCAGGTTTTCCTCCTGCCAAGAGCTCAGCTCTGGACACAACAGGGAGCTGGGTCTGTTTCTTCGTGTAAAAAGATCGCCCTCTATATAAGTCTGATAGGGGCTCAGGACCAGGAGACAGAGATAGCTTGTACTTTGAAAGGAACAGTTGCTATGACGAGTGGTGTGCAGAAAGACGATGTGAAGGTTCCCTGACCCCTTCTGTCACTTCCCAGGTCCAGTCATGCCCTGGGCCAGAGTGCCCTGGGCTTCTGGGAGGGTCTGCTTTGTCAAGACAAACTCTCCTCGGTAGCTAGGAGAGAAGAGTTGGCATTGATTTGCAGACAAGAAGTCTTGGTTAATAACCCTATCCCCACTTGCCACAATGCCAGCTCCTGTCTAGGACCCCTGGGCAGCCTGGGCCAGACTGCTGAAAACAAAGCATATGCTCACAACAGTAATCTCCCCTGAATAAGAGTCTGATGCCAACAGAGGGACAAACAGGGGGGAGAGACACATTTTAAAGGAACGACTATATGTGAGGACATGGAGATGGGAGAAATTATTGCTGTCACATGTTCCAGAATCTTCTAGGGACATGCCTGAGTAACTGTTCTTGTCTCCCTGACCAGGTCAGGCATCTTTAAAGGTACACACAGGTCTCTTGCCCTTGTACAGGGAAGGCAGTCAGTTGTGGTGATATATTGTGTATCAAATAAAGCTTGCCTGAGCATCAAAGGACAGAGCCAGCCACTAGATTAAACATAGAGGCCAGGCAGTGTTGGCACACACCTTTAGTCCTAGCACTCAGGAGGCAGAGATAGGTGTGGATCTCTGTGAGTTCAAAGCCACCCTGGACTACATGAGATTGATTCAGTCTAGGAGAGAAACAGAGCCAGGCAGTGGTGGCACACATCTTTAATCTCAGTACTTGGGATTCACATGCCTTTGCTACCAGTATTTGGGAAGCACACACGCCATTAATCCCAGCACTAGGAAGGAAGTGAAATGGCTGGGTGGAGAAAGGCACATAAGGTGTGAGGAGACAGGAACTAGAGAGCCTTTTCGGCTCAGGACTCAGAGGCTTGCAGTCAGAGGGTTCGTGGAGATAGGATCTTGCCTTCTATTTGGCCTGAGAATTCGGTAGTGGTGAGAAGTTTCTCTAGTGGCTTGTTCCTTTGTCTCTCTGATCTTCCAGCATTTACCCCAATATCTGGCTCCGGGTTTTTATTATAATAACATTTTAGGATTTGAGCAACAGTTAGTCAATAGCTGTTAGGCTAAATTTAATTTTAGTTCTCATAGTTACTAAGCATGCTTTTCTTCCTGTTTCAGAGAACAGAGGAAAGATGGCCACGGAGGCGGTCAGCAGACAACATACCCATGATAAAGTAGGGCCCCTGCTGCAGGCTGAGCCAAAGAACTCTCCTTAGGAGAGCTGAGGCTAGTCTGAGAGGACTTGATCACCCTGAACCCCTGACCTGAGACCCAGGATCAGTAGAGAGGGTAGAGGCAGGGTGATTCCCATGTGACGGCCTTATCAGGAAGCGGGCTCCTGGTAGTAGTAGTTCTGGCATTCTCTCAGCTTCTCTGTCACCAGTGCTGTTTAGCCAATGACATGGTGGCCATTTTACTAGAAGCCAAGGTCTTTATGTAATTTCCTCTTTTCCTGTCTGTGGCTTCAGAATTTGGAGGCTGAAAGACGCAAAGGCGGGACTCATGGGAAGACAAAGGTCAATTTGTGCTTCAACTTTGTGTGCCACACTGTAGACACAACATGACTATATTCTGTCCAAGGTTTTCAGTAGCAGCTTTCAGAGCAAGAGGTAAGTACGGATTTGAGCCATGGGTCCTGGGATACCTCTGGGCAAAGGAGGCTCAGTCTTCTTCTGCCCATGCCTCAGTATAGGCTTTCTATTCCCAGGGGACAAAGTCCCCAGGAAATGGCCAGAGGCCTTCACCTGAAGCAGTGTGGTCAGCATGCTTGTCAGGGATGAGTCTCAGGTGCCACCAGGCATCTGACACTGTCAAAGAACACAATCTCTCAGACCTTTCCAGACTCCCTCTCCATCCCAACCCAGTCACTGTCTTCATAAAAAGAGTGCTTTTAAGCTGAGTATGGTGGCACACACCTTTAATCTGGCACTCAGAAGGCAGAGGCATGTGGTTCTCTGAGTTGGAGGCTAACCTGGTCTACAGAGAGAGAGTTCTGGGACAGCCAGGGCTATACAGAGAAACTTTGTTTCTAAAAAACAAAAACACAAAAACAAAAAAACAAAACCAGGAAGGAAGGGCAGAAGAAAGGCAGGAAGAGAGTGTTTTTAGAGTTTAGTGTTGGCATATGGAGAGGGGGCAAAGGCATGAGCAGCTTGAGGATGTTGTACCAGGAAGACCCCATATATCTATCCCTCAGAATAATTTTAGGGAGCCTAAGGGGTGGCACAGAATGGGGCAGCTTCATGTCTTCTCAACAGGTGGGACTTAGAGAAAGCAGAAAGGTGAGCATTAAGAACAGCCAAAGGAGTAGAGAGAATGTGGGGGCTGGGAAGCCTGCTGTGGTAAGGTCAGGGCAGGGGCATTGGCAGCTGCTAACCAGGCTTTCCTGCTCTCCATGTGACTTTCCTCATACCATCTGGAGGGGCAGATGCATGTAGAAAGGATAATACATCAAGCCCCCAGACCTGAGTTCTGTAGATAAACTGAGAATCATGTCACCCACCCATGGTTCAGCATCGTGGGAGACATGGAAGATGGTCTTGAGTGTTCTCAGGGCCATTCAGAGAACTCAGCCTGAGGGATTGATTATTTTCACTGGACTTTAGGAGAAAGTGCTGATTAGTTTTTGTTAACTTGACACAACCCTGAGTCAGTTGGGAAGAGAAAGCCTCAATTGAGGAATTGCCTAGATCAGATTGGCCTGTGGCTACTTCTGTGAGAGACTGTCTTAATGGTGATTGATATAGGAGGGTCCAGCCCACTGTGGGTAGCACCCATCACTAGGCAGGTGGGCCTGGGCTGCATTAGAAAGCTAGAGAGCATTAAGCCAGTGAGCAAACCATTAAGCAGTGTTCCTCCACGGTTTCTGTCTCAGTTCCTGCCCTGACTTCTCTCAGTGACTGTGGCATGGAAGTGCAAGCCAAATAAACCCTTCCCTCCCCTAAGTTGTGTTTGCTTAGTGTTTATCATAATAACAGGAAGCAAACTAGAATATGGAGTGTCTATGGATGGCCAGAGGACAATAAGTGCTAATCCCACTGGGTGAGAATAAGACCACCACCACAATTTTGAGCCAAATTTGAAGCAAGCCTGATTTAATACTGGCCAGGACAATGGACATTAGACAGGTCCATACCTGGAATTCCCAGAGAATGGCTATGAATTATGTTAGTCAGGTGCTTATAAAGGTAAAACCCACAAGGCTATGTACTTCCTGTCTTCATCCAACTGGGGGCAAGCATACAGCCTGACATACTTCCTACCTACGTACCTCCCACCTGCACGAGATCAAACACAGCTTGTGCAGTTGGGGCAACCAAACTCGTTTATAGAATTGAGAACACTTGGCTTGTTATCTTACATGAACAACAGCCCCCAGCATTCCAGGAAGTTATCAGTCCTTGGGCAAGTGGGGCTGGCAGGTTAGAGGCATTTTTGTTTAATAGATCTCTTAAGCGCAGTAATTTAAACTTAAGACATAACTTTAGCCTCACTGAGGGGCAGAATGGGGCACAGGAGGAAGGCATCAACTGGTGTGTGCATGGCCATGTGTGTCTTGCTAGAGATGGACCCCAGGATCCTCCATATGCCAAGCAAGTGCTCTCCACTAAAGCTGCACCAAACTGGTGGATTTTATTCACAGTTGGTCCAGGAGGCTGCAGATGGCAAACATACGCTATTGGTAGTGCCATCTCTATGGCCAGATCTAGGCCAACCATGCCTGTGACTCCAGTGACAGGTTGGGAGATGGTGGGTTGGAGCAGGCGGCAGACACAAGAGAACAAGTTCTCTCACCTACTCTACCATAGGCATAAGAGACTTCAGAAAAGCTGTCCCCATCCCTCTGTATAGCTGCAACTGTGCTTCCATCTTTGAAGTAAAATAAGAGGCAGCTCGCTCAGGCTGGCAGCTGGGAATGAGACCCATGGGTGTGTCCTTGTATTGCTGTGCCCTCCACCCCTGCCCCAACACACACAGCCTGAAGCATGCTTCATGGGCAGGAAGCTGGTAGGGTGTAGCTGTGTAGCTCCTTACTTCAAAGCTTTTTAAGTACCTATTCAGTCAGAGTTTCTGGAACGGGACACTCAGGGCTAGGTCCACTCCATCATTTCCGACATTCAAAGGCCAGCCCCAGTCCTTTCTAGCTAGGCCTTGGCTTCAGTTGATTGCAAGCCTCAGTCTAACTTGCTGTCTCCCTGAGGGCAAGGCCAGGACTGATGGGCTTCCCTAGCAGCTGGGCTCTAGCGAGCATAAGAAAGGGTTTGGATTGTACTGGCACCTGTGTCATTAGAAGAACCACTTTCCAACCCAGCAGGATGTGCCTTTCAACCCACTACCTACTCACAGCTGTCAAGAAAAACAGTGACTGTCACCTCTCTATTCTATTCTTTCTTTGAGATGGAGCGTCACTGTGTAGCCCCAACTATCCTGAACTCTATGTAGACCAGGCTGGCCTCAAACACATAGAGATCTGCCTGCCTCTGCCTCCTGGGTGCTAGGGTTAAAGACATGTGCCACCATGCCTGGATCTATCCCATTTATTTCAGGGAGAAATAGAACCCACAGCCTACTATGTGCTAGGAAGTGCTCGACCAATTAGCTACACACCCAACCCTTGTTCCTACACTCTTACCATGCTGGGAGCAACACTTTCTCTCTCAGAGGGGTTTATCATTCTCTGGGAAGCTGGTTCAGTTTTGTTATTGTTACTGTTTTGAGACAGGGTCTCATGTAGAGCTCAGGCTAGCTTCAAACTTACTATATAGCCAAGGTTGACCTTGAATGCCTTATCCTCTCAATTCCACCTCCCAGTTGAGCTCACAGGTGTGTGCTACCACACCTGGCTTGCTGTTCAGGTTTTTTGTTTTTTGTTTTTGTTTTTTTTTTTTTCTTTTCTTTTTTCTTTCTTTTTTTTTTTAAAAGATTTATTTATTTATTATGTATACAGTGTTCTGTTTGCATGTATCCCTGCAGGACAGAGCAGGACAGAAGAGGGAGCCAGATCTCATTACAGATGGTTGTGAGCCACCATATGGGTGCTGGGAATTGAACTCAGGACCTCTGGAAGAACAGCCAGTGTTCTTAACCTCTGAGCCATCTCTCCAGCCCCTGTTTTTTGTTTTTAAAGACAGTGTTTCTCTGTGTAACAGTCCTGGCCGTCCTGGAACTCACTTTATAGACCAGGTTGGCCTTGAACTCACTGAGATTCACCTGCCTCTGCTTCTCTAGTGCTGGAATTAAAGGTGTGCACCACCACTACCTGGCCTGTTCCATTTTTAAAAGGATAGTTGTTCCTAGTATCCACAAGGGGATTGGTTCCAGGATCTGTTAGGATACCAAGGTCTGTGGATACATTAGTCTCTTCAGGAGCTAGCTCAGTGTTTATACACAGCACATGCATATATTCTTGCATGTTTTAAATTATCCCTAGACTTTTAATTTAGGGGGTTATTCCTACTACTAATAAAGTGTCAATGTTATAGGAATAGCTTAAGGAGTGATGACAAGGGAAATATCTGTGCATGTTTGGTACAGAAGCTATTTTTTCTTCCATATAGTTTCCAACGAAGGTTGGTTGAGATCACAGTTAACCCATGAACACTGAGGGTCATCTATATAGTCAACATGCAAATAAGATGATCTTTTCCCGAAGGGTTAAAGATGACACAGTAAAGCACTTCCCCAAGCTCATCAAATGGGCTGCGATGACAGAAAACGGCTGTTGATGAGGGACTGAGACAGCTACAAGTGGTGGCACCTCCTGACCCCCACACCTTCTCTCATGGCACGGAAGTGAGACTGCCAGTGTCGCATACTCAGTGCATACCTAATAGAAACAAACGCACATGCTCCCCAGAGACACACACTGGAGGCTCCAGCAGCAACTCTCAACACAGAGCGCTGCGTCCCTGAGGAAGGTTAACACACTATAGCTCCTCACGCCCTCGGCCCTTAGGTTAGTGTACACCGCTGCTGCTGACCCGGTGGGAGGAGGGCTGGGGAGCCAGGTGGACCCCTGTGTTACACGTCCAAGAACAAGAAGACGGGAACTCAGCCCTTGTGTTATAGGCGGGGTAGATGTCCAGAGGCCACTGCTCCAGCCCAAGGTTAGAAGTAGTGTGGCAGGACCTGGGGTAACCAGAGCTAGGAAGTAGTGACCTGATAAGAAAGCTCTAAGGTCAGGCAGGCGTGAAGAAACAGGCATCTCTGGGGCAGAGAACTGTGGGACCCAGCCAGAGGGTTCTGTCTGCCCTCAGCAGATCATCCCAAGTTAGCTATGTTCACCCTGGAGCCTGGCCAGGCCTCAGGATGAGCACACTCTCTCCCTGAAGATGTCTCCTTCCAGTTCTGTAGCCAGTGTGGACCTTGTAGAGACCAGACCCTGAATAAAGAGTTTAAGATGGGGTGTCCTACTGCTGTGGGATGTTCTGTATGTTAAATGTGTTGCTCTGATTGGTTAATAAATAAAACACTGATTGGCCAGTAGCCAGGCAGGAAGTATAGTCAGGACAAGGAGAGAGGAGAATTCTGGGAAGTGGAAGGCTGAGGCAGAGAGACGCTGCCAGGCGCCGCCATGAGAAGATGTTAAGATACCGGTAAGCCACGAGCTACGTGGTAACTTATAGATAAATAGAAATGGGTTAATTTGGGGGCTGGAGAGGTGGCTCAGAGGTTAATAGCACTGACTGTTCTTCCAGAGGTCCTGAGTTCAATTCCCAGCACCCACATGGTAGCTCACAACCATCTGTAATGAGATCTGGTGCCCTCTTCTGTGTATATAATAAATAAATAAATCTTTTTAAAAAAAAGAAATGGGTTAATTTAAGATAGAAGAACTAGATAGCAAGAAGCCTGCCACGGCCATACAGTTTGTAAGCAATACAAGTCTCTGTGTGTTTACTTGGTTGGGTCTGAGCAGCTGCGGGACTGGCGGGTGAGAGAGATTTGTCCTGACTGTGGGCCAGGCAGGAAAACTCTAGCTACATCCTACCTTTTGTAAGAAAAAGCTACCATTCATTTCCTAGAAGTCTCTAGTCTCGGAAGAGGCTATGGGAGTGGATGTAGAACTGGGGGAGTATACTCCAGGTCTGAGGGAGGGGATGCAAAATGTGGGCTCAAGGAAGCATGGGAGAGGACTCTGTCATCCAGACTCAGTGAACATTTACCCACTAATCTAAGAAAAACTGCTATTCAATACCGCCAATCAACTGGTCTAGACCCCAGGGCTGCAGCATTCCAGGGCTTTCAGGGAACCAACTGAGTTGAACAGAAAAGATAGCAAAGCTGCACTTGAAGATGACAAGGGGACATGAGCAAGAGAGCAGACATGTGTGCTTCAGGATGGTGCTAGGAGTCCTCTGGGCACATCTGAACAACTAGGAGGAGCTAAGTGCTCTAGGATCTGGGAAAACTCTCTAGACAGAGCAACAAGCTCCACTCCAGCCTCATATACAATGACCCTACAGCCTCCGGGCCCATTCCCTGGCTACTCTGCTTGTCTGCCAGATCTTTAAGCTAGGCGGCCAGCCGCTGCCCCTGCTGGAGCCATGCTCCCATTCTGACTTGGTCTGCCTCTCCTCTTGGCTCTTGCAGGCATGCATTAGTCATCCATATTGGTTATGCTTATGGATTCAGATGCCACACCAGTGGGGTGCTTTGTCTAAAATCTGTGTACAACCCAGAACAGAAACTTTCAATGGCTCCCCTATTACCTCTAAGGATCAAACCCAAGGCCCTCAGCACACACAACCCACAAGCCTTACCCATCCTTTGGCCTCACTTTCTGCCTATCTACCCCGCTTAAGCACAGCCCTGGACAGTCTATACCACACCCTGCTCTCCAAACACAATATTCAAAATATGCTCACATATTCACCTCATGCCTTAATTCCCCAATTCTTGCAGCTTAACCTGGTGACTCCTTTCTAATAAACAGAATGACAGAAAAGGTGATGTGTGACTTCTATGTGTTGGGAAACACAAGTCTCTTGTCGCATCATCAAGCAACGGACACTTCCCTCCACCAGCCATGTCGGGGCACCATCTTGGAAATGGAGTACTGAGTCCCAGTAGTGCCTTCAGAGGGTACATTTATAATCTCCCACCAGACCACACCTGCATGCCTGCTCCACAGAAACCAGGGAAAAGGTAACATTCTTGCTGTAAGCTGCTAGACTTGGGCTGATTTGTTACAGAGCCTGTAATATTTAATATCTGGGTATATCTCAAGTATGGATAACTGTTCCCTGATGATTCTGGGCCTCCGCACAGCTATTCTCTTCCTGAGATGCTTCCTACACTCTGGCTTTCCCACCAAACTCCTCCCCACTTTTCAGGGTCCACAGAAATGTCACCTCTTCAGTGAAACACTCCTTACCATCTTTTCCACTCTGGAGTTGGCTCTTGCTCTGTGACCTCACTCACCTGGTACATGACTCTAACACGGCCCTTCTACTCTACTTATCTCCGCTACACCCCGTTATCTCAGAGGCCTGCTGAAGCCCCTCTACTGCCCACCTGTCTGGACGACAGAAGGCTGGGCACTCAGAAGCTTCCTGGAGGCTCTGTAACCAGAGAGCCACCGCTTAGGATTTCCAGTGAGGTGAGTATAAAGAAAGTAAGTATTTTGCAACAGATATTTAAACCCCCAATCTGTAACTTTTCCTCCAAAATAATGGGAAAGCATGAGCATGTACCACAGTCCCCATCTTCCATACCCAACCAACTGGGGGAGGGAAGCCAGCTCACCTGAATTAGAGCAAGCACTTTGTCCTGGACAATGGTGGGAGGGTTATTCTTGGGAGAGATAATTTTGACCAGAACGCTGTCGATGAAGTCTCGGTTGGCCACGAGGAGGTGAAAGCGGTGGCCACAGTTCTTCACGCAAGTCTCCAGCACCTGAAGTTGTAGGGGGTTGGGAGGAGGTCACCACACTGGGAATGGGGGAGGGTAGCTGAGTTCCTCACCTGTCAGTCATGCTTCCAGATCATCTTCCTGTTACATGCCCTCTAAGCCAACCCTCGCGCATCCCCACACTAACTCGGTCATCCCCGTTCCTTGAGAATGACAGTGCTGTGCTGACTGGAAGCCCCTGTCCCAGCACAGTACTCAGACACTTAGTTGGTAACTGAAACAGGGGTTTTGCACGAGAAGGATACAGGTCTTCTAATGGTATCAAAATGACTGAGAGGTCCCTGAAAATTAACATTTTAATTATTCTCTCTAGGCCATGGTGTGAGGTCTTGGCCAACAACCTCTGTCACAAGAGGAAGGTGCTGGGAGAGCTGGAATTGCCTGGTGAATGTGAGGAAGCAAATACACACCCTAACATACTCCTGTTCTGCGGGTAAAATCAGCAATGACAATGGATGGCAGCCCTTGGCAAATGTGGACCTCAGCTGCCAGTCAGTTTTAAGTTCCATCCTTCTTCTGTGAGACCCTGTTCACTGCTCTCTTATCTGGGGAGGTCCACAGGCCTCAATTGCTTTGAAAGGATGGCTGATAGGTTCTCATCAGGTGGCAGTGGGAGTTAGAGACTCAGCTTTGCTACTTCCTCCCTGATGGTCCAGGACAAGTTTCACACAGCCTCTGTGTCCTCATCTGGAAAGTGGGAGCAATGAGCTCTCCCTTGCAGGGAGGATTAGTCTCCCTTGCAGGGAGGACATATGTCAACTACTTCAGCATCCTGCACAGGGTAAGCAACCACTAGGGCCATGGGATGCCACTTCAGAAGACTGCTGTATCCATAGCTTCTTACATGTCCCCAGGAGAGGTACTGGGAGTACTGGGAGGGCCTCTCCAACATCAAACACAAGTCACCTGACCCTTCCCAAGGCACCTCCTCCGGGGCCTGCTAATGAATGCCTCCTACAAGGATAGCACCAGCAACAGGGGACATTTCTAACCACCTGTCACTCCTATGTGACCATGAATTAGCTTATGAAGTTGCTCCCTAAGTGGTTCCTGCCATAGGCTTTTGCCTTGACAATGTGCAGACTAAAAGGTTCACAATTATGACACAGACTTCGTGCCAGCTACATCCAAGTACAGTGAGATCCCTCCATATTATATATAATTTCATTCTACTCTCTCAACTACTACAGTCCCTTCAAGTACACCCTGCTACCTTAGTTTTCAAAGTTGAGAGGCTTAGGAAGGAAGAACCGACACAGAGGCAGGGCGGAAACTCTTTTTTCCTTCTTTTGTAATGCTAGAGATTGAACCCAGTGCCTTGCGCATGGTAGGCAAGCACTCTACCACTAAGTTCCATTATCAGCCCAGGATAGGAACTCTGATTCACCTTCTCAGGAGCCCTGACCTCCTGACCCAGCTGAGGACACCAAGGCATCCCTCCTTTGAGCTCTCTTCCAAGTGGCCACATCAGCTGTGAGGCCCTCAGAAACAAGAGCTGTGTTCTGGATTATCTGTCCTTCTCTTGTTCCTTGAGCTAACTCTGGAAGAAGGCATCAAGCCATTTTGGGAGTCAAGGCTGAGGCTCTGCTGATCGTGGAACTTCACCTAGGAGACCCAGCAGCTCTGCAGACCCCAAGTCACCCTTTCCTTCTTTTCTTGCTGTACTTCTGGAGGCTCCACGTTCTACTTGGTGCACCCAGGAAGCATTGTAAACTCATAATCTTTGGGACTTCTGCACAACTGCTATGTATTTTTATCTCATGCGTATGGGTGTTTTGTCTGCATGTATGTCTGTGCACCAAGTGTGTGCAGTGCTCATGAGAACCAGAAGAAAACACTGGATTCTCTGAGTTGGAGTTACAGTTGGAGTTACAGATTGTGAGCCATCATGTGGGTGCTGGGGACTGAATCTAGGTCCTCTCCAAGAGCAGCTGGTGCTTTTAACTGCTGAGCCATCTTTCCAGCCCCAGAACCACAAATTTTATTCAACTAAGAGGAATTTCCCTTTCTTAATCTCTGATTGTGTCTGATTCTGGGTGACCATGAGAGAAAAGCTCTCACTCTCAGGGACCATGGGGGCTACCAAGAGGAACTGGAGAAGTTATTTCTGTCCCCAGGCATATTGCAAGGTACCCTTTTCTCGAGGATTCTCTACTCATTCTCCAGATTCTGGTGATGGCTCCTGGGCTCTGAGGGGCAAGAGAGGACCAGCAGAGGAGGAGGCTCAGGAAGTTGGCCTGGGTGAAAATAACCAGGAGCAGAGGAGCAGCTGAGGTCAACCCTGGGCTCTGCTCCTGTTTCTAGGGAGACCATGGACAGAACACTCTTCTCTCCTTCAGTTCTCGCAGAGAACAGATCTTAAGGTCAGTGTGTCCATCCCAGCCTCAGAAAATACCCTGTGCACATGTGTTTCTAACAGCCCAAAGCCTCTA
Source organism: Peromyscus eremicus (assembly GCF_949786415.1). NCBI lineage: Eukaryota > Metazoa > Chordata > Mammalia > Rodentia > Cricetidae > Peromyscus > Peromyscus eremicus. The sequence continues at coordinate 43,484,338 of NC_081423.1, forward strand.
CATGTAGGAGGCACAGGAATTCCTCTCTGTCAAGGCCACTTCAAGTTACCCTTCCAAAAAGGCTCTTGGCAAACCTGACTTTGTGGGTTTTCAGGAATGAAACCCAGTGGCAACTTTCTGAGATACAGCCAGAACTCATGGAATAAACAAAGGGGACCTCCAAGCAATGAGAAGCAGATGTTAGGAACACACATGTGAAGGCTCAAGAGGAGAGGCCCTGGGGATTGCTAGCTCCACTGGATAAATACCAACAGCCTAGGCAGAGACAAAGGTGCATCTGGGAAAGGGCCACAGGAAGGGGCAGGGCTGACAGCAGCTAACAAGTGAAGCCATCGTAGCAAACAGAAAACCATGCCACGTGTGCCAGGCGGGGACCCAGGTACAAGGGCAACAGCTCTGCTGCGTTCCACAGGCCTCACAAGGGGTTTGCTGAAAAGACCTGGTCACCAGGAAGGCCAAATGATGGCTGCCAAGCAATGTGTATGTAGGGAGGCAAGGAAACACAGTCACTTTAAAAAGCTTCCCACCAGCCCCATGGGCAGAGGTGGTGCACGCCTTTAATCCCAGCGTGTGGGAGGCAGAGACAGGTGGGTATCTGTGAATTTGAGGCCAGCCTGGTCTACAGAGAGAGTTCCAGGACAATCAGAGCGGTCTTGAAAAAACAAACAACAACAAGAAAGAAAGAAAGAAAGAAAGAAAGAAAGAAAGAAAGAAAGAAAGAAAGAAAGAAAGAAAGAAAGAAAGAAAGAAAAGCAGCTTCCCACCTACAGTGGTTACCATGAAACCGGCACAAAGAGGGACAAAGGCTAGAGCTGGTTCCCCAGTGACACGTGTCACTAAAATGATGATTTGTGTTCCATTCTGGTCTCCATCAATGTTGAGGTTAAAAAAAAAAAATTAAGCTTTCACCTGCTTCTCAACTGACATTTTCTTCTTTGCTATGTAAATCCCAACCCCTGGTTGAGAGAGATTTCCTATTAGGTTTTAGACTTTATTTTGGGGGGCAGAGGAGATCACGATAGCTCTTCCGTCTTACAAGGAAATATGCTATGACAGTTTGAGATAAATAACCCACTTTCCCCACCTATAGAAGCTGACATGGTGACTTGTTACAGCTTCTAATAAAAAGTCACCGTGGCCCAGATTTTAAGGCATCTGAGAAACTGTTAGCTTTCAAGACAGAAATAGCACCTGAAATACCTTTTTTAGTTCTCTGTATCTTAAGGAAGGTCACAATTCTTATCTATTTGCCCTGAAAGGAGTCACTGGCTGACTTTTTCAAGACCCTTTGTATTATTTTCATTTTTATCCCAAACAAAAGACCGATCTATGATGGCACACCACAGCTGTGAAGGTAAAACTCAAAAGGCCTCTCAGAGCCAGTCTCCTCAACTGTGAGAAGTAACAAACACACTTTAGAAGGTAGTTGTAAATATCCCACCAACATTCTAAAAGCTCCATCCTGGGCAGGTGTTGGACAGATAAGAGTGAACATCTCTATAAACAGAAAACTGGCTCCGAGTATCTCAAACAGGCTGATAGCAGGAATGAGACCTGGCCTGGCCTCTGGCTCTTCTATCCTGAGCTTCTATTTACTGTTGCTGGGTACAACCATGTCACCCTCATCTTCTCCTGGTATACATCTAGCCCATTTGCACTCGCCTCCTGCATCAGAGGTGGGCGGGGACTCCAAGGGTCCCTTGGAAGATGCTGCTGAACCATGACAACACGCACTACATGCTGGAAGCCCATTTGAGTGGGCAGAGGGGGCTCCTAGGAAGAGTAAGTCTGTGTACACGTCCTAAGCTTTCACTACCGGGAAACAATACTCACCGTCAGGGCCAACATCACTTCTCTGTAGTTCCGGTTCCCGCTGAGCCGCTTCTTTAGTGCCCGAATGGCGTCCTTTGGCCTGTGAAAAGGACAGATCTACTATGATCCACAAGCCTCATCAGGGCACTAGCCCAGTGTGAACCAGCACAGGTATTAAGGTTGTTCACCGCAACACATTTGTAAATGGAAGGGACTGGAGAAATACACGTCTACAAAAGGAAGCAGGGCTAATTACATCATGGCTTTTATGCAGCTGCAAAGAAGAATAAGGAAACTTCTTGTACATTTTTATGGACCAAACTTAAAAGACATATGCATAAGAATAAATAGAATCAAGGACAAAAATCACATGATTGTCTCAATAGATGGGAAAAAAAAAAAAGCCTTTGACAAAATTCAACATCTTTTCATTGAAAAAGCCCTGAAGAAGCAGGAATAGAGGGATCATATCTCAACAAAATAAAGGCTGTATATGTAATAAATCTACACACAACATCATACTGAACAGAGAAAACCAGAAAGCATTTCTTCTAAAATCAGTATTGAGACAAAGATGTCTATATTCTCTGGACTCATTCAGTATAGTACTTGGATTTTCAAAAAGAAACAAACTAGATACAAATAGGAAAAGAAGAAGTCAGATCTCCCCCCCCCCCCCCCCCCCCCCCGAGACAGAGTTTCTCTGTGTAGCTTTGCGCCTTTCCTGGAACTCACTTGGTAGCCCAGGCTGGCCTCGAACTCACAGAGATCCGCCTGGCTCTGCCTCCCGAGTGCTAGGATTAAAGGTGTGCCACCACCGCCCGGCCAGATTATTCTTTATGGAGATGATATGATCTTATATATAAAATCCTGGTCCAGGCGTGGTGGCGCATGCCTTTAACCCCAGCACTTGGGAAGCAGAGGCAGGTGGATCTCTGTCAGGTGGAGGCCAGCCTGGGCTACAGAGTGAATACTAAGTCAGCCAGAGATACATAGTGAGACCCTGTCTCAAAAACAACAACAACAACAAAAACTAAAAAGACCCTGAAGACTGCCAGAAAACTCTTAGATGTAACAACACTTTTAGTAAAGTATCAGCTACAAAGTCAACATTTAAAAAATTATGGTAAGGCAATGCCGGGAGGTGGTGGTGCCCACACCTTTAATCCCAGCACTCGGGAGGCAGAGCCAGGTAGATCTCTGTGAGTTCGAGGCCAGCCTGGTCTACAGAGCGAGTTCCAGAACAGGCTCTAAAGCTACACAGAGAAACCCTGTCTTGAAAAAAAAATTATAGTAAGGCAATGATGAACATGCTAAAAAAAAAAAAAAAAAAAAGAATTCTACTCATAGTAGCCTTAAAAACAAAACAGAAATAGTTCTAACAATAAAGCATAAGATCTCCATAATAAAAACACTGCGGAAAAAACGAAAGACACTAGAAGATGGAAAGAACTCCCATGTTCTTGTATTGTCAGAGTTAATATCATGGAAAAGGTCCTATTGTCTAACGTGATCTATAAATTCAATGTAATCCTGATCAAAATTCCAATAATATTCTTTGCAGAAACAGGAAAAATGATCCTAATAGGCCCTGGGTAGCCAAAGCAGTCCTGGGGGAAGAAAAAACAAACAATGCTAGAGTGTCAGAATTCCCAGGTCCAGATGACTGCAGAGCCTTGGGAATAAGAACAGCACTGGCCCAGACACACACTGACAGAAACCACACACCTAGAATAACCCACCACATACAGAAGCACCTGATTCTTTTTTATTTTCTCTCAAGACAGGGTTTCTTTGTGTAGCTGTCTGTCTGTCCTGGAACTCGCTCTGTAGACCAGGCTGGCCTCAAACTCAGAGATCCTGCCTCTGCTGCCCAAGTGCTAGATAAAAGGTGTGCACCACCACGCCTGGCTAGACATTTGATTCTTGACAAAGGTACCCAAAACACACACTAGAGAAAAGCCAGTATTTTCAACAAATGGCCCGGGGTAACTGGATATCCACACGTAGAAGAATGAAACTCAATCTCTGTCTCTCATCCTGCACAAAGATCAGCTCAAAATGGACCAGAGACTGTAAAGTGAGACCTGAGACTGCCAGTGGGAAGCTCAGGGGACGTCCTTCAAGAGACAGTCACAGGCAGGAGTTTTAACAATTACAAGTATTTACAAATGAGAGTGCACGAAATTTAAAACATTTCTGCACAGTAAATGAAACGGTAATCAGAGTCAAGAGACAGCCTCTAGAATAGGAGAAAATCTTTGCCAGCTACACATCTTAGAGGGAATTAATTAATCTAGAACAGACAAATAAATAAGCAAACAAACAACAGAGAAAAAAAATCATTCAAATGACCCGAATGGACAGTTCTTAAAAGAAAAACTATAAGCAACCAATAATTACATGAATAAATGTTTGACATGCTTAGCTGCGAGGGAAACAAATCAAAAGGACATTGAGATTCCATCCCACCTAAGTCAGAACGGCTATTCCTGGGAAAAGAAACAGGGTCAATGAGATGGCTCTGTGTGTAAAGGCCCTTGCTGTGTACACTGACAAATTAAGTTCAATTCCTGGGACCCACATAAAGGAATGAGGAGAGAACACACTCCACAAAGCTGTCGTCTGACTTCCACAGGCTCGCCATGGAATGTGTGTGTGATGCACACAACACAATACTAATAAAAATACAATTTAAAATAAAAAGCAACAAAAAATGCTAGAAAGGTTGGGAGGGGGTGGAGTCCTGACATGCTGTTGGTAGGAACGTAAATTAGTCCACTATGGGGATCAGTAGTTCTTCACAAACAGAAATTAGAACTCCCATATGACTCAGCCCCTTGCTGTCCCAGTGCGCTCCAGCCAACAAAGGGCATGTCACTGGCTTTGGCCTTCCCTTAGGCAAATGTTTGGAGGTCAGGGGCTCTCACGCCTGTGCTTCTAACATGTGTACTGTCTCATACACAAAAATGTCCTGTCAAATATGCATGAAGAAGTTAAGGCAAAGGAGGATGGACGATCTGCTAGTCAGCCTCATATAGAGAGAAAGCCATAAGGCTTCTGGAAGAAAGCTTTAAACAAATAACAAACTGGAGTTAAAGAGAGGCTCCATTGTTAACAGCATGTACTGTTCTTGCAGAGGACCGAGCTACAGTTACCAGTACTTACATCTGTTGGGTACTTAGTCAGCAGCTTACAACCACTTGTAACTCTAGTTCCAGAGTGCCCAGCCCTTCTGGACTCCTCACATTTATATGCAGTGCCCACACAGAGATACATATACACATAATAAAAAAAAATTCAGGACTCAAACCTCTTATTTCCTATCTCCAACTTAAAACACAGTTGCTCTACCTGAATTCTTGGCATCAGAGTCTAAGGGCTGAGGAGACAGGAATGGGCCCTAAACCAGGGGTTCTACAGTGCTGGCTGGTTTTGTGTGCCAACTTGACAAGCTAGAGTCATCAGAGAGGAAGGAGCCTCAGCTGAGGAAATGCCTCCATGAGATCCAGCTGTAAGGCATTTTCTCAATTAGTGATCAACGGGGAAGGGCCCATTATGGGTGGTGCCATCCCTGAACTGGTGGTCCTGGGTTCTATAAGAAAGCAGACTGAGCTAGCCAGTAAGCAGCACTACCTCCATGGCCTCTGCGTCAGCTCCTGCCTCCAGGATTCTTCCCTGTTTGCGGTCCTGTCCTGAGTTCCTTTGGTGATGAACAGCAATGTGGAAGTGTAAGCCAAATAAACCCTTTCCTCCCCAACTTGCTTTTTGGTCATGGTGTTTTGTTGCAGCAATAGAAACCCTATCTAAGACATTCAATATGGGTAACTTCCACAGGGATGCAGATTTTATAAACACAGCATTTGAGCAGCTCTCTGCTTGGATGGGCTGGGCTGAAGAGAGCAGGCAACTTAATGGCTAGAGAAGACTGACTTCCTCTCTGCAGGCTCTGCTCACCATTGTCCCAGGCTGACAAGCTGTACCCTCTCTCTACGTGCTCTCTTTCATCTCTTCTTAGATTTCCATGATGAGAAAAACAGGCACTACCCCGGAGGATGGTGTATTTCTGGCTGACAGTATGTCGGCATTCCCAGATTATGGGTGGAGGGCAATCAGATAGTAGGCAGGCTGGTTAGGTTTAAGCTGAAAATCCTTTCCCAAGAGCTATGCTTCAGTTAGTGCTACCTGAGAACAAAAGAGAAGCATTTCTCTCTGCTGATCTGAGGGAGAAGTGTCAGAGTAGAGCATTACTGTCGGGTTGGAGAAACCACAAAATTCAAAGGAGCTACCAAAGGCTGAAGGGACAACCGCTAAGTCAAGGGAAAACATGGGCTTGTGTGAGAGGTGCCAAGTACCAGGAGCTCTCAGTAGAAAGGTGGGGCCCCATGGGGCAGTCCCAAGGGCCTCAAGACCAGTCTGGCTGCCCACACCCCTATCAGACTCCTGAGAGCCCTTCTCTCCAGCAGTGGGGAGCTCTTCGGTGGCTCTCAGACAGCTGCACATTATGTCTCCAGCCACAGCTTTTCTCCGGAACACACACCCTCGGCACTCATCCTCTCCGCTGCATTGACTGGATTTTCCACGTTACTCTGGCTTAGAGGCTGCAGCGTAAGGACTCAGTGAGCCAGGAAAATGGTTGTGAAATGATCCAGACCTTTGGATCCTCATCAGAGCCTGCCTATTAATGCTCTACACTACACCCACTATATGGGGATTATTTATTCCTCTAATCTTCACTATAACTATGAGATGGACACTATTGACAAACCATTTTCATGTGAGATGAAACTGAGGCACAGGGAGATGGAACACACTCAGGGCTACATAAGTGAGTGGTGACATAAGCTTCTAGCCCAGGTAGATGGCACCAGGCTCCACACCACACCCCTTAATCCACACTGCCATGCTTCCCATGCACCGGATACACACACTGCTTTCCAGCCCCAGAGGTTCCACCTTTCTCCCTGTCACCCATCTGTCTCATCTTGCTAAAATCCAGGTATACTGTAAGAGTCTACCGAAGTGTCACCTCCTTCAAAAAAGGCTTTTGCTTCAGACAGCCCCCAGGCTGGCTGGGAGTCCCTGCACATGTCTGTCTCTGTAGCTATATGCAGCTTTTCGCTCTGTTTCTCTGTCTCTGTCTCAGTCCTTGTCATGCTGTGTTATGATTATATTTACATGCTTGCATTCTCATCAGACTGCCTTAGGGACTTCATCAATTCTTCACACACTTTAAAATATTTATTAAGAGCTGATTATGGAGCTGAGATGTGGCTCAATTGGTAGAGTGCTTGCCTAGCATACACGAAGCCCTGGGTTTGGTCCCTAGCACTGCATAAACCAGGTGTGATACCGCACACCCATAATCCTAATACTCAGGAGGTAAAGCAGGAGGATCAGAAATTAAAGGTCTATATAGCACCTTTGAGGTCAGCCTCAGATACATGAGACCCCCCCCCACACACACACAGAAAGAGAGAGAGAGAGAGAGAGAGACAGAGAGAGAGAGACACACACACAGAGAGAGAGAGAGAGAGAGAGAGAGAGAGAGAGAGAGAGAGAGAGAGAGAGAGAGAACGTGTAAGTTGTGTTGTGGGAGAGATAAAATAGTGAGTGTAACATATGGAATTCCTGCCCTCATGAAGTGTACAGACTAGTAGGTTGTGGGGCAAGGCAGACATGAAAAGACATCACAAAGATTTGTAGCCAAAGTCTAATACCACATAATATGACAAGTCAAGAGGGAAGGGTCACCAGTGAAATTTATGTTGAGATCTAATAACTGATGGGAAGCACGTAGTGACAGGGAGACTGGCTGGAGAAACATGGGAACAACACTGAGAAGCCCTCAGCCAGGAGCAGGAAGGAGAAGGAAGTGTGTGTGTGTGTGTGTGTGTGTGTGTGTGTGTGTGCATGTGAGTATGTATGTGCGAGTGTGTATGTGAGTGTGTGTGTCAGAGTGTGTGTAAATGTGAGCGTATGTGTGAGAGTGTGTGTGAATGTGAGTGTGTATGTGAGTGTGTGTATGTGTGTGAGAGTGTGTGTGTGAGTGTGTGAGTGTGTGTGAATGTATGTATGTGTGTGTATGTGAATGTGTGTGTGTGAGTGTGTGTGTGTGTGGTGTTTTGTTTTCTCTTCCCCCATGTGGGAGAGATTTCAGCAGACACCTTACAACAGAGGCAAGCACAGACACTCTTCAAGAATCACCACACTGTCCTTCCAACACACATGAACAAGAGGTTAGCCCACTGGGAAATGCACAGCCAGGTCTTCCGTGAGCTGTGACTGAGAAAGCAGGTCCCCAGTCTCTCACACCGTGAAAGAAGATCCCAGCATTCTTGGGTTTTCTGCGCTCAGTGCACATCAGATATTTGAGTGGGGACAAAAATGTGAGAATTCAAGGCGCTAAAAGAAAAATTAATGAGGCTGAAGGGCCTGAAGAAGGGCTGCAAAGGTGTGTGGTTGAGGGTTTTATGCTAAAATTTTAAGAATGCTCTGGAAAGCTTGCTAGTGAGCAAGTCACCTGCTGAAATATGCGTCGGGAACTGCATGGGAGGTAGAGGGAAGAACAAAGACATTTTTCAGGGAAATGTGCAGAAGAAAAGCCAACCGGAGTCATTCTTCCAGCCTGCTTCCCAATACTCCCTCTTCACCATGTGACCCAGGCCACCTGTATCCCTTCTTATGCTACCCTGAGTACAAGTCACTTCTTTCCTGCCAGTCCAGAAGCCGAGCTCAAACCCGGCCCCTTTAGAAGGCATCTGCAGCACTTTTCCCTTGGGGACGGCCATACTGGGCACAGGCCGGGCCATAGCCCCCAACACCCCTAGATGAGGCCTAGTGGGTGGGTCACACAATCACCTAAGCTCAGATCAAGATTTGTTCTCTGCCTGCCCCACCTCAGCACTAGCGGCTCCATCCTTCTGCTTTGTAGGTCCCAAACCATGATGTTACCCTTGACATTTTGCTCAAATCCCACATTAGCAAATTCTATTAACTTTAATTTCTGAATCTCACCAGAATCTAATGACACCTCCCTCATCTTTACCTCCATTCCAGTCCAGCTTACCATCAATCCACAACAGGATGACTGTAATAAACCCCTACTGGTTTATCTGCTCTGTCTTTGACCTGCCCTGGTGAGCCCATTCTGAACATGGGATGACTATTCAAAATTAAAGCCAGACCATGCCACCTCTCTGCCCAGATCCTCCCCATAGTGCTCAGCCCACCTGATCAGCTTATGTGGTTTGTCCTGTTTACATTTTGCCTCCCTGTTCCGGTCTGGCAGCTCCCCAATGGGAGGGATTGTGTCTTGCTCTCTGCTGCGCCCTCCTTGTTTACAACTGTGTCTGCAAAAGGCAGACACTTTGTAAGGATCTGATGAATGAAGGATCAGGACTGACTTGAGAGAACTAGTGAGTAGGAACAGCACCAATGTACAGGCCTAGGCTGCCCGAGTCCCAACTGTTCTCTTCAACACTCTGGAGTGGAAAAGAGCATAGTAAGAGTAAACCGGGTGTCTATGGTGTGGACAAAACCCCAAACCAGACTAGCCTATAAGAAGTACAAATACAGCGGAGCTATAGAGGAGGAGGATATAGTACACAGTAACACCAAGAACCAACTCAGCAGTGCAGAAAGGCAAGAGGGCAAGCTGCAGGTTAAGTCCACCCATGCTAGGCATGCTCAGCTACTCTGAGCCATGGGTGCCCCTCTGTCATTCCTGTGTCTGATTACACCCTGGGCCTTCTTCCATGGCACCCTAGAAAGCAACCCAGGGTAAAAATGGCCCCTGTGTCTGTAACATGGAAGCAGGGTCTGAGGAGGAGCAGGGAGAGGTAATGGTTAATACAAGTAGCCAAGAAGCTCCATTTCTACCCATGATTCAAAGTAGATGATAGGGAGACGTCACTTCTCTAACTGGAGCACTGCCACTGGGGACATGGCGGGAGGGTGGGGTGGGAAGGAAAAAGACAAAGTACTGAATTTCAGCTTATTAAGGCCAAATCAAACATCTTGAAAATAATAGTAATAATAAAACAAAACAAACAAACAAACCCACCAGAGTTGAACCCACCACACTGAACCCTGGCAAGCTGTGTAGGACATCCTGCCCAAATGGAGAAGTTCCCCAGGAAAACATACCCTTCCTCTGTCTCATTGATGATGTCACAGATTTCCATGTTCAGTGTCCAATCCTCACTCTGCAGGGAGCCATCCGTGGCCTTCTCTGTGAAATTAGAAAGAAACTGCTTTATATATCTCCTGGAATAGGGAGCCCTGGAAGGAAATGGAAAGAGACCAGAAGCATCACTTCTGGGGCTGCTGCTTTCAAAAGAGAACGTCCAGGAGCACTCTAAGCCCAAGGTTGTCTAGCCTCCAAATCCCGTATCTAGGAGGTCTGAGGCACTAGAGCCCCCAGATCCCAGGGCCAAACCACTGAGCTAGAACACAGGCTCCACCACTGACTAGTTGTGTAGCTCTGGGCAAGTGAATCTGGCAAGTGAAGGTGCCAAACCTGGTAAGCCGTGAGCATTCAGTCTATCAGAATGGCCTAATGTGTGTAAACCTTTAGGATACAGCTTGGCACACAGCCTGTCCTCTTACGGATATCCGCTATTATAATTATGAAAAACCAACCGCAGTAGTTAAAACTGCATCAGAAGAGAAGAAGGAAGAAGGGAAAATCCAGTAAGCTGCTGCGGGTATGGCATCATGGTTTGGATCTTAATCCCCCCTCCCTCCACCCCACAAAAACCTGAGGCTAAGAGCTTGGTTGTCAGTCTCTGGTACCACTGGGAGGTGGTGGCACCTGTAGGAGGCTGAGCTGTGTGAAAGGTAGTTAGGTCATTAGGAACATGCTCTTGGAGAGGATTTGGGGAATTCTTTGCTTCCTGGATGCCACAGGGAGCAGTTTTGCTCACCCACGTATTTCCCACCAACAGAGCCGACTGACCTTGAACTGACACCATCTGTCACAATGACATAAAGCTCGTTAACTGAAACACATGGTGCTGGTCCTTGACACGTAACAACCTTTTGATCATTTAATGGAGAAAGGACAACCCTGGTATTGAAAAAATGGCTCTCGGGGCTGGAGGGATGGTGGTTGGGAACACTGGCTGCTCTTCCAGAGAACCCAGGTTCCATTCTCAGCATCCTCATGGTGCATCACAAACACCTGTAACTCCAGTTCCAGGAGATCAAATGGCCTCCTCTGACCTCCCTGGGCATGAGGCATGCACATGGCACACAGACAAGCATGCAGGCAAAACATAGTAAAATAATTGTTTTAAAAATGGCATTCCATATGCAAAAGGATGAAATTGTACACTTTTCTTATACTATATCAACTCTAAATTTATTAAAAATAGGAACACAAGTGTTGAAAACTGTAGGACTCTTAGAAGAAAGCAGAGGCAAAGCTCCATGACACATAATTTGACAATGATTTCGTGGGTCTAACACTAATGGCACAGGCAACAAAAGGGAAAATAAAGACACTGGACTAATCCATATTAAGAACTTCTGGGGCAGAGCTGAGTAGCAGGTAACCACCTTCACAGACCCTTGATCTGATCTCAGCACACCAAACCCTGCCCTCTCCATGCATGAAAGACAAAAACAGATTAGAAAGGCAACCTACAGAATGGGGGAAAGTCTTTGAAAAATCATACATATGAAAAAATGTAAATGTCCAGAATATAAGGGACCCTGCAACTCAACAACAAAACTACTATATATTGATAGATATATGAATGAAAGAGAAAGGGTGCCAGACATGATGGCATATGTCTATAATCCTAAGAAGGGTAAGACAGGAGGATCATGAGTTTGAAGCCAGGTTGGGCTATGGAATCTCAAACAAATAACAACAACAAATATAGAGGAAAGAATCCAAATTGGCACTTCTCCCAAGAAGAAATATATTTATATCATTATATAATATTATATAAATGATCATATAAGAAATATAATCAAATATATTTACATTAGGGAAATACAGATCACAACTGCAATAAGCCAGTTGTGGTAAATACTGATGAGGATGAGGCAACAAGATTATGAGTTAGAGATGTCCTGGACTGTGTATCTTTGGACTAGAGACATAGTTCAGTGGTAAAAAGCTTGCCTAGCATTTGTGAGGCTCTGGGTCTAGTCCCTAACACTACTATAACAACAAAAACTTTTTTTTAGATTTTATTTTATTTTATTGTTTCTGAGTACTTTGCCTGCATGAATGTCTTTGTAACACATGTATGCAGTACCTAGGCATCAGATCCCCTGCAACTAGAGTTACAGATGATTGTTAGGTACCATATGGGTGCTGGGAACTGAATCCTGGTCCTCTGGAAGAGCAGTCTGTGCTCTTAACAACCACTGGGTCATCTCTCCATTCTAATTATTATTTTAAAAACATAAAATAATAAGTGTTGGTAAAGATGCGGAGCAACTGGAACCCTTCTCTATTCAGAATGTAAAATAGTACAGATATTATAGAAACAGTATTGTAGATCCTCAAAAAACTAAGCATAAAATCCATAAATTTTGTTTTGGGTACTTCCTTTCCCAGAGGCACATGTATCCTCATGTTCACAGCAGAATTATCTACACTATTCTAAAGGTGAAAGCTGACTAGTTACCTACCCACAGGTTAACGGAGAGACAAAATGTACACACAATAGACTTGTCAGTCGTACAGAGGAAGGAAACTCTGGCTCCTGCTACAGCATCAGTGAGCCCTGAAGACACTGCTCTGAGTGAAAGAGGCCAGGTTCAAAGGACAAACTATGTAAGATCCCACTCCTGTGAGGTATCTAGGGTAGTCACCATCAGTTAGGAGGCAGAGTGGGATGGCTAGGGACTGAATGGGGAGTTGTGTTCAGTAAGTTCAGAGTTTCTGTTTGGGAAGATGAGAGAGTTTTGAGATGGACGGTCGCGGTGGCTGCACAATGGGGATGCACTTAATGCCACAGGACTGTATGCTCAAAATGGTTAAAACGGTACACTTCGTTACACATACATAGAACAACTTTAAAAAACATCATCCAAGCTGGGCAGTGGTGGCACACACCTTTATCCCAGCACCCAAGAGGCAGAGACAGGTGGATTTCTGAGTGTGAGGCCAGTCTGGTCTACAGAGAGAGCTTCAGGATAGCCAGGGTCACACAGAGAGACTCTGTCTTGAAAAGACAGGAAAAAAAAATCATCCAGGGGCGAAAGTCCTATCAGACACAGGCTCTCTCTCTAGGTCTGTGGATCAGAATGTAGCTCTCAGATACTGCTCCAGCAACATGTGTGCCACCATGCTCCCCACCATGATGACAATGGACTAAACCTCTAAAACTGTAAGCAAGGCCCCAGTTAAAGGCTTTCTTTAAAGTCGCCTTGGTCATGGGTGTCTCTTCACAACAATAGAACAGTGACTATGGCAGCATTACTGCTCTTCCAGAGGATCCCAGTTTGGTTCCCAATACCCAGGTCAAGCAGCAGCTCACAACTCCCACTTCAGAGGATCCAACACCCTCTTCAATCCTCCATGGGCATTTGCAACTCAGATGCACATATTCATAACCAAACACACACACACACACACACACACACACACATACACACACACACACACACACACACACACACACACACACAGAGAGAGAGAGAGAGAGAGAGAGAGAGAGAGAGAGAGAGAGAGAGAGAGAGAGAGAGAGAGATTCATTTTAAATCACCCAGAAAGGAAGAAAAAGTATAGCTAGATCAATGGGCTCTCTGGTTGGAGAGAACAGAGAACTGGGGTCTGTTGACAGGAAACATAAGACTCAGAAGAAATGGGCTCGGGATCAGAACTAGACCCTTGGTTACTTGACGCCTTTTTTCTCTGGGCTGTGGCCCCCACGATGGCAAGGAATACTCTCTTTCACCTTTTTCTAATGAGGGACCAGGAGTTAGACAGACTCTGATAGGCAGACAGACAGGGATAGGGGCCATGGCTAGGTAATAAAGGTAGTGAACTTCCAAGATTGCCAGCTTCTACCTTAACCTTCTGACTTAAGATAAAAGCCTGGCAGCTTTTGTCTCCCGCCATCAGGCCCCCTGCTGATACAGCCCTCTGGAGGTGGTGGCGCACACCTTTAATCTCAGCACTCAGGAGGCAGAGGCAGGCTCTGTGAGTTCAAGGCCAACCTGGTCTACAGAGTGAGTTCCAAGACAGCCAGGTCTACACAGAGAACCTCTGTCTCGAAAAACAAAAACAAAACAAAATAAAATAACCCAGCCCTCAAGAAGAGACTGAATTTTCGACTTTCCGAGAACCCCTCTGCTTGGCAGGGAGTCTTACACTCTGTGTGTTTCCTCACCCACAATAAACTGCTTCCTTTAAATGCTGATTCTGTTTGCAGTGCTTGAGACATCTCTACTGCTACCTGCTGCACTTGAGGTTTTTCCTGCCGTTTAATTCTTTAACTGGCAGAGAAAACGAACTTGATCAAGAAGCCTAGACTGTAACACTACCACATCACCAGAGTCTAGCACTGGGGAGTGACACACTTAGGTCTGATGAAGGCCTAGGGTCACATTCCTTCCTCTAAGCTAGCAGTCCCCAGCATGAGACCTTTCCGGAGAGTGTCTAGAACACACATACCCAGAGATTCTGAACTGACGAATGGAGGCACTCAGCCATCATTCTGGAAAGCCTCATGGTGAAACAGACATATAACCAAGTCTAAGGACCACTGCTGTAGACGGCGGCCTCTGCTGGTGCTCTATAGCTGGGCAGTGAGAGGCAGACCCTGCACTTTCCTCTAGGCGTGCACTCTCACTGCCCTGTATGCAGAGACTGTCACTGTGTGGTGAGGAGCAGATGCATCCTCCTCCTTGGCACTAGGGTACAGGTATCACACCACCCAGAGTGTGTGGCCATCATCTGCTAGCACCTAAGCTGGACTGTCAATGTGGGTGTCTTGATCATTTACTTCCTCTTAGCTTCCAAAATGGTGTGTGAGACAACTCAGGCCCTTGTCAATCTTGAGAAATGGCATTTAGACCATGTGGCTTTACTTTGCCTTCAAGTTGTAGAAAGGACTGCGCTGGAGTCTGTAGCCCGGTCAGAGGGCACTTTCTGAACCTTCTTCAGGCTCTGCTGTCTGCCTTTTGGCTTTGTTTTTGTTTGTTTGTTTGTTTTTCAAAACAGGGTTTCTCTATAGCCCTGGCTGTCCTGACCTCACTTTGTAGACCAGGCTGGCCTCCAACTCAGAAATCCACCTACTTCCCCCTCCCGAGCGCTAGGACTCAACGCATGTGCCACTGCACTTAGCTGTACCCTTCCTTTTAAGGGAAGGGTACAGACAGGGGCTGTAGAAAAGAACCCATAAAGCAGGACCAAGAAGTTAAAGGTTTGTCTCTTCAACGGACATGGAACTTCTGCAGTTAACGTTCACAAAGAATGTCAGAAAGCTGAAGCAGGAGGCAACAACAGCTGTGTGAACACCTGCTTCATAGAGGCTACTCCTACCCCACTGAGAGCAACAACGATCCAGGAAGTTCACTGCACATTACTGGACCTGTTACCCAATGCGCTTCCTACCCACCCAAACCCCATTTTCTTCTTTCTCCAAGTTGGCCTGGAGTGCCCTGAATGCTATTTCTTTGTTCTGATAACTCTGGGCTACTGCCCACACTTGCTGACTGGGGAGATAATTTGGCTGTTTTCTTCTCCAGACTCACCAAAAGAATGTCGCTGAATGCAAAATGCTTAACCAGTACTCTTCCGCCTTCTAGTGCTGGCGCCTCTGAAGTCTGTATATACAGCATCCAAGTGTAGATATGGCAGCCAAGAAGCCAACCCACTGTGAGCGCCTCAGCAGGGCTGCCTTAGGACTGGAGGATGGCAGCGGTGGGTAGGGAAGTGAACCATGCTCCAGAGAGTATGAACACTGCTGTCAGGGTCAGGGCTTGAGGAAATCCTGGCCCAGGTCCAGGTAGTCTTTTCTGAATGAAACAAATGCTATGGCAACAATATTAGGATGATATGGTGGAAGGTGCACGATTGCCTTATTCTGTTCATTCCAGCTCCTGGCCATTAGCACAGCACTGGGAAGTTCACCATTTTGCAGCCACAGTCCCTGTTGTATTAGTTTTTATCCATCCCAGCTCATGGCTAGCAAGAAGGTTTGCCCAGTGTTCCCTGGAGGACTGGGTTTCTACCATATATTGGGTTTTATTTTAGGATTTGACAATTTACGTGTCAAAAGAAATGAACTTTGCTCTTGTCTGGCTTGGAGACCAGACTAAATAAGGGAGGCCACACTGAGTGGCCTTGGTCCCGGAAATCAGTCAGACACAACTTTGTTCCCATTTGATGGAAATTCTTTTATGAAAAGAAAAATAAGAATTGATTGAGGTGCTCTGTCAGCCTTGATTCCCTCGTGGCTTCAGCAGGTGTGGCTTTCCAGAGAAGCAAGAATAAAGGAGGATTCTTTTGGGGTTGTTCCTTCTAATCAGAGTATCATTTGGTTGAAAAACTCAAAATCCCA
This sequence comes from Peromyscus eremicus, assembly GCF_949786415.1. NCBI lineage: Eukaryota > Metazoa > Chordata > Mammalia > Rodentia > Cricetidae > Peromyscus > Peromyscus eremicus. The sequence continues at coordinate 43,500,681 of NC_081423.1, forward strand.
GTAACTGAAATAAACGTGCTGACCCTGAGAATAAGTTGCCATGCTTTTGAACCCCTTACTGGTACTATCAGAGGAAGGGAGAGGGTGAGTATAGGTTAATGGATTCTGCCGCTAAACCAAACTTAGAAATGATGCTTCATTGATTTATAAATCCTCTATAAAGCCTCCCAATCTGTGTCCCTTGTGGCTTTACCAAAGGGCAAGCTTGGTGTGTATAACCCAAGTTCTGTGATGTGGTGAAGTGTCCCCGCCCAGGGAGCCTCTCTCTCACCAGGCTGGCTTGGAAAGGTCAAAAGTACAGTCTCACAGTCAGGTCCCTTGCTTCAAGATGAGCCTCCTGCTGAGGCAGCTGCTAGGGTTAAGCCACAGATGTGCCTCTTCTGTGTGTGACCCCAGAGTGAGGTACTGAGACACCTCAGGAAAAACAGGGACTACACACTCAGATCATTTCACGGTGAGGCTTTGTAAACTGACATTATTCTGCCTCTGAGGAGCCCTGGGCTGCAGTATCCTGGGACTGTGTGAGACCTCTAACTCTCCAGAGCCTCTGTCTTCACTGTCTTCTAGCTCAAAATGATAGAGGGCCTTGTACCATTCCTTCTGGTGCCCGTCTACCTGTCTTTACCAGCTGCCTTCCTACAAAACTCTGATTTCCTTGACAGGCAGGGCACCATACGGTCCCATCTGGCTCTTAATCTTAGTGATGCTAAAGTACTTTTTCATCCACTCCTCATCTTATATACAAGGATCCAGCACTGCCTGCCTCTGTGCCTGTCACACTTGTACCTTCCGTGGACCCTGGTTAAGAGTGCCTCAAGCTCCCATGTGGTTCTATACTCATCAGAAGGGCAGAATCTCACCACCTGTGAGTGGCTGAACTTTGGTGGTGAAGGGTCTACTGGAACCATGCATGATGAAAAAGAAGGGTGAAAAGATGGAGATGCTCTTTTGTTTTGTTTTGTTTTTCAAGACAGGGTTTCTCTGTGTTGCCCTGGCTATCCTGGAACTCACTTTGTAGACCAGGCTGGCCTCAAACTCACAGAGATCCACCTGCTTCTGCCTCCTGAATGCTGGGATTAAGGGCATGCACCACCGCTGCCTAGCAGAGATACTCTTTCTGGAAAAAGTAAGTCCAGTGAATACATCTGTGCAAAAGTTTTAGGAACCAGCTATATATCCTTGCAAACGTGCTTTCACTGCTGGTAAGTACAGCTTTGATTTGGATACGTGAGTTCTAATACTATATAAAAAAAAAAAAAAAAAAGGCCAGTTCCCATTTATACAGAAGCCATTTATCTATCATTTGAGTACCAGTACATGTCGTAGTTTGATTTCTATTGCTGTGACTAAACACAGTGACCAAAACCAACTTGGGGAGGAAAAGGTTTATTTCAGCTTATATCTTTCAGGCTCTCCATCACTGAGGGAAGTCAGAACAGGAACTCAAGGCAGGAATCTAGAGGCAGGACCTGAAGCAGAAGCCATGGAAGAACACTGATCACTGGTTTGCTCCTCATGGCTTGCTCAGGCTGTTTTCTTATACCCAGGCCCACCTGCCCAGGTGTAGTACTTCCCCACAGTGAACTGGGCCCTCCCTCATCAACCACTAATCAAGAAGATGCCTGATCATATGGGTTCCCTCTCCTCAGATGATTCTGGTTTATGTCAAGCTGACCAAGAAACTAGCACAGTAGATACGGATTCAAGGAAACTTTTGTTTAAAAGGTGATGGGCCCTCTCTCATAAACTGAGGTATGATGGGGCAGTTTCAGAATTTGTCTGAGATGAACACCACCACATCCAAACTTGGGTTTTGTTACCAGATGGGACAACACTGAGTAAATATCCAAGCCTTTGAAGCAGAACTGAGATCAATCTTGTAATCCTAGCAAATGTGAAGTAGAATCCTGAGTTTGGATTTGCATTTCCCTGGCAATTTGTGATGTTGAACATCTGTTCATGTAAACACATAGTTACCAGCCATTTGTGCATCTTCTTTGGAGAGACGTCCATTAAAGTTCTTTGCCCATTTCTTTTAATTGGGTAGTTTGGTTTTTTCCTGTGGTTAAGTTTTGAAGTTTCTTTACATATTCTAAATATTAGTTCATTAACAGATATATTACTTGCAAATATTGCCTCCAATTTTTGTAGGTTGACTTTTCATTTTCTTGAAAATATTCTTTAACACATAAACAGTTTTGTTTTTGTTTTTTGAGATAGGATCTCATTGTATAGCATAGACTGGCCTAGAACTTGGGATCCCCTTTCTCCTACCTCTGAGTGCTAGGATTATAATTGTACACCACCACACTCAACCAAAACTTTTCATTTTGATGAAGTCACATTTATTTTTTTCTCTTGTTGCTTGTATTTTTAGTGTCAGATCCAAGAAATACTTGTTAAATCAATATGATTTTTCTCCTAAGGCTTACAATTTATACTCTCTTTTGGGTGGGGGTTGTTTGGGTTTTGGTTTGGTTTGGTTTTGGTTTTTATTTTTTGTTTTTTTGTTTTTTCAAGACAGGGTCTCACTATGTAGCTTTGGCTGTCCTGGAACTCTCTGTAGACCAAGCTGGCCTTGAACTCAGAGACTGCCTACCTCTGCCTCCCGAGTGTTGGGATTAAAGGTGTATGCCACCACTACCACCAGACTCATAATATCTTTATACTGTCTTCCCCTCCACTTAATAAAAATTGTCTGTCCATTTATTTTTGTCTTTAATTTCTTTCAACACTATGTGTCTATGTACGTGTGTGGTTTATTTGTCTGGACATTCTGAGACAGTCTTGATATGCTGCCCTGGCATACCCAGGCAATTCCACAAAGAGCTCCCTTAGCAGGAAGAAGTCCCTAAACTTGGCTTTGTTCCTTCTTAGGGTGAAGGAGCAACAACAGCACAATTTTTAAAAAATAATTCTAAATAGTTAAACCTCCAGAGCAGTGGTTCTCAACCTTCGGGTCTCAACCCTTTTGGGGGGAGTCAGATGATCCTCATACAGGAGTCGTATATCAGATATTTACATTACAATTCATAACAGTACCAAAATTACAGTTATGAAGTAGCAACAAAAGTAATTTTATGGTGGTGGGGGGGTCACCACAACATGAGGAACTGTATTAAAGGGGTGCAGCATTAGGAAGGAAGCATTTGAGAACCAGTGCTCTAGAGAGTTTAGAACCAGCTAGTAAAAAGAGCTGTACTTGGCCCTTGGACAGGAGGTGGGGAGGTGGCACAGTACTGATGTCAGTCTCCACAGCAGCCTCTTGCCCTCAAAGCTATGATCTCAAATCTTCACGGAATGCACACTCATCCCTTTAAACAGAAAACCAGGAGAGAATGAAAATTACTGCTTACCACACACACAACCTTCATTTCAGGCCAAGCAACCTCCCATAGCCTCTTGAGTATTTTGCACATAACCATACCTGGCTTCTTACGGCAGTATTTTGTAGTTCACAGCATACAAACCACCACAACCCTGCAAAGTCTCATTTTGGGGTGAGCATTCCTACGGCAGGATGGGAGGCAGACACAGAGGAGTGGCTAGAAACTCAGAGGCTTACAGGCCAGCAGGTCTTGAGTATTCAGCGTGACAGAAACAAGAGAGACTCTTGGAAGAAGAAAACCAACTCCTGAAAATGGTCCTCTGACCTTTAGATGCAGTGTGGCATATACATTCCCATTTTCACACACACACACACACACACACACACGCACACGCACACGCACACACATATTCATGATTATTTTATTTTTTATTGGAAAAAAGTTAATATTCAAATAAATCACATTTCAAAAACTCTATTTATATAAAAGCGGCCCCCAAGAATATTGAAGCAGCTGTCAGAGGACAGGAAAATGTTTGATAGTGTACTTTTCTTCAGTATATGTGACAGAGGGCTGGTGATATGTCTCGTTGGGTAAAGGTGCTTGCTACCAAGGTTAAAGATCTAAATTTGGTCGCTGGGACCCACATGATAGGATAGAACAGACTCCTACAAACTATGCTCTGCCTCCTACACACAAATGAACAAATATAATAAAAATAAAATTTACAAATATGTGACAGAATAAAATCCAATTTACTAGCTTCGACGATTCAAAAGAATTTCAGCATTTCCTTGGGATGTAAAGCTCACTGCTGGGTCTTTTCAAAGACAAATCAGCACCGAGTGATAAAAGTCTGCTTGTAGACTCGTCTACTGTACGGATCTTCCACCGCCAAGAAAAGTCTGCTCTCTCCCAAGAAAAGAAACGAGGAGGCTAGGCTGTGTCTCCACAATTCAACTTCCTCCAACTGTCAACCTCCACAGTAATCTTACTGTCCCTGCCATCCTTGGGCTCTCTGACAGAGATGACAGGAAAGGTCCCATCTCCCATGGGTGCTATGGACCACTTTGATGTCACCTCAGAAACTCATTGATGTCTTGATCACAGAAACCCTTTGAGAAGAGCAGATAGCATCTTTCATGTGTTGATGGCTGCCATGGCAGGGTTTCTGAACCCTCCAAAACCTATCATTTATTTATTTATTTCCCATTTAGATGTCTTATGTTTCTTTTTGTTCCTTAACTATCCTAGCTAGCATTTCCAATTCTTGAATAGAAGTTGTGAGAATGATCATCTTTGGCCTAGACTTCATCAAACACAACCACACCATGAGAGCCCACAATGAGATTCAGCTGAGCTCTGGTCCACAGAGAAGCAGAGTGTCTGCTGGAGGTGAAAGCAGCAGTGACATGGGGATCCAGGCTCACCTTTGACCTAGGCTCTTTGCTCCAGCCTAGCACTATAGAGCCCCCACCTCACTTGGGCCTTCTGATGGGCCACAGCACCATGGAGCTTTCCAGGCAATGCTGTGTTCTGAGAAGTTCTACCTTTCTTACTGGCTCATCAGAACATTCTCCACCCTACCTACACTTGAAGTTGAATGGAAGGAGGGTATCTTTGTGTCTTTAAGTGGCTGACCTTGCGGGACATGGTGGCACATACCTATAATCCCCGCATTGGGAGGCTGAGGCAAGAGGATCACAAGTTCAAGATCAGCTTAGGCTACATAGAGAGCCTGTCTCACAATTCCCATCCCACCCCATCTCCTGCATAAGGAAGAGGCTGGTCTTGTACTACCAGGACCCTTGAATGTAAAGTGTTGACTGCAATTTCTGCAGAGACCCCAGGTGGCAGGGCCTAGGTGGCTGCCCCCTGGGTAGCAGGCACTAGGTAGTTCAGGGCAGAATAAATGCACTTCATTTATGCATCACAGTGGCAACCTTGGATAGCAGTGAACTCAGACTCTGCAGTCTTGGTCCTTCCCATGACTGGGATACCCCAGGGTAGTCACAAGACCTTTTCCACATCTGCAAAATACAGTAACAACAGATTTCTTTCACAGGGTTGCCTGAAGGGAAACCAAATACTATAGAGAAAACACCTGTCAGACCCCCGCCCCAAAGAACCCCTCCTCCATAGCCGTACCACGGGCTGATCCTTCTGTTCTTCCTGCTCCTTTTCTGAAGGTTCTCCCTGCCAGCATCAGTCCCTCCAAACCTCCTTCAGCACTCACGTGTCACCACTGCCACCTACAGGTGAACAGCTCACCAGCTTCAAGCGCCTAGCAGCTCCCAAATGTCCTTAGCCTTTTCATAGTTCTGGGTTTCTGAGCAGGAAGGGCTGGCTCATTATGGAAGACATAGAAAGAGCTCCCTTAGCAGGAAGAAGCCTCAAAACTTGGCTCGTTTCATCTTTAGGGTGAAGGAGCAACAACAGCACGATTTTTAAAGTGAATCTAAATATTTAAACCCCTAAAGGATTCAGAACCAGCTGGTAAAAAGAGCCATACTTCACGGCCCTTGGAGGTGAGCAAGAGGGAGAGGAGGTACAGTGTTGTTAGTGCTAGTCCCCACAGCTAGACCCCCGCCCCAGGTAGCCTCCTGACCTCAAAGCTACTGATCTAAATCTTCAAGGAATGCACACTCCTCTCTTCAACAGAAAAGCAGGACGATGAAAAACTGCTGCTTACCAAGCACACTTCAGTCTGGGCCACAGGGATGGGACCTGTGCATGATCTACGCTGGGCAACTGTGTGAACACTGGGCTCATCCTCAGCTCTCTCATCAGCTTTTCCACATACATTAGGTGTTTCAGTCTCCCTTTCCTTTCCAGTCAGGTTTGTAACTTCTAACAAATGAAGAAAATGAGGCCTAGGAAGTTACCAGTCCCCCCCATGATGCACAGCAGGAGGTAGGAGCTTCCGGTAACCACAGGACCCATATCCTCCTGGTGGACCTGGTCTTGTAACCTAACCTGTCTCCAAACAAAGAACAGCAGGGGCAAAGAAGCAGACTGCAGCAGCCTTCCTAATTCTGCAGGTGAGGGCTCGGACGTGCAGAGGACGTGCTGTACCTCCCTTGCCCTTTTCTCTCTTAATAACCTTTCTATTTTGAAGTAGTTTTTGGTTTATTGAAAAGTTGCACCACCAGTCCTGCATTCCCATGTTAGTTTCCTCCCACGTTAGCATGTTATATAACCCTCGTGCATCTGTCAAAACTTCCAAGTGAACACGGTGTAGTACTATTAGCTAAACTCCAGACACTGCTCAGATTTCTTCAACCTTTGCTCTGCATCCTTTCTGTGCTGAATCCAACCCAGAATACAATACTCCAGTTAGTTTTCACCCTTTTAACACTGTTCCATGTTCTTTAAAGCCTGACAAACCCACAAACTCACCAACTTGCTTTCCTGCCTGGAGAGTTCCATCCCGCAGGCTGCTGTGTGTGAGCCAGGATTCCACAGGGCCTCATTAGGGCATCACATCCACCCCTACCCCAAACAAAGAGGCCCTTCAGGCCAGCCCAACAACAGAGAAAATAGGAGCTTGTTAGCCACACAGGCCCAAGGCTGCTGACCCAAGTTCTTTTTCAACTGGAATTCCCTTAAGGAGAATCCACAGACTTAAAATGCATGTGGGGTATGTTCTCCAGGTGCAGGGCCACAAGTCTGACGTGCTCTCCTCTTTGTACTTAGTGGAATATGTTGTGTGTGGAGTAAATGAGTACAGAAAGGGGCTCCGGAGGGCTGGGATGGAAACACTGTGGCCACCACCACAGCCACCAGCTGCCACCAGGAGAAGGGGCCCCTGAAGAAGCCAGCAGGCTGCGAGGATGGCTTCTCCTAGCCAAATAGGCTGCTCTCTCCTGCTGACTGAGAAAATAGAAGTCCTCTGGAACCCAGTGCTTAGGTAGAGCTCTGGCTTAAGCCTAGCAGCTAGCTTGGTGTGGGAGTAGGGGACATCCCAGACATCTTTTCTGCTTCTCCTCTTTCCCCTGCAGGCTTGGCTACCAACTTCTTCTTCAGAGTGCATCACGGTCCTACATACGTCACCCGTGTGCCTCTAGTGAGCACAGTTCTTTAAGAGAATACACCAGATAGCCTAATTACAGTCTTCTTCAGGGGAGTCAGGAGTACTATTCACTGGGGAAGGAAAATATGAAAGGCCACCTAGAGACTTTCTAGTTTAAGTCCAAAACATGAGCTAAAGGGCTAGTGTAAGTGGTAGAGTGCTTTCCTGACATACTGAAGGCCTAGGTTCAGCCCAGCAGCACACAACAAACTAACAAACATGAAGCTGAGAGGCCTCTCCCTGCCAGGCACTGTGCTAGGCTGTGATGGGAACAGAGCCTTTGCGCTTGGGGAGTTTAGCAGACCACAGACTTGCCAGCAGAGAGCTAGGACATGAGGGACAAGTGTCAGCATGGGGTGTGCACAAAAGTAGACTAGCAGTCCCAAAGATGAGGAGTGATTAGCAATGATAACAGAGGGAGAGGAGGTACATATAAAGGTGGAAGAGCAGGAATTTGGAGGGTGGGGAGCGGGGAGCAGAGCTGTCAGGGAGGCAAAGAGTGAAGACCAACTTAGAAGAGTCTTTTCACTTCCTGCAGTCTGGGCTTTCAATAGGGGTGCCTGAGACAAATCACTGTGGGAACAGCTCAGTGGCTGTACTTACTATACAGACTGTAAGCAGGAAGTGCTACTGGAGTCAGGGTCAGAGCAGACCCTGCAGCCCTATCACGCCAGGCTCCTCCAGTGATCCTCAGTGGGCCAATTATAGAGCTAAATAATAGTGAAAAGCAGAGAGAGAAGATTTATTCAGTGTGGCCACATTGGGAATAGGGACCAATAAAGAGGTCCAGTGACACTCCCTCAGGTCCACCTGCACAGTCCTAACATGAGTTTAGAGTTAACTAGAGCAGAAGGTGTGTCCAGCTAAGCAGTCCTTATCAAGGGTGATCTTGCCATTGCATCTTGGCTTCTTTTCTGCAAAGTGGTCTGAGAAGTTATCAGAGATGTGCCAAGTTCCTCTTCCAGCTGCACAAGGAAGCCTTTTCTTTCTCCAGCTCGATATTCCTGACAGCCAAAGGGAGAGGTACAAACATCTCTTGAGAATACTTTTGTTCCTTTCAGGACAGGTGCAGAAGCAGGGACAGGTCACTGTAACTGCTTAGTGAAGTAAGGGGCCAGGACACCACACTGGTCAAGGGCATGCTTTCTAATCGGATAGACAGGGAAGCAGTTGGGCTCACTGTGACACAGGGCACATTTCACACACTCACCAACTAGGTTTAGTCATTGAAAGGTGGGCATAATAGGAATACCTCCTCAGAGTACACTAGGCAAACTAGTGATACAAACATGAAACCAAGAATATAATAGGGTGTAATAAATATGAATCACAATGTGTGTGTGTGTGTGTGTGTGTGTGTGTGAGGGGGGGGCGGGGAGAGGGAGAGAGTCAGTGCTGGGGATCAACACAAGCCAGTCAAGAGTACTACCATTGAGTCTTTGCTCCAAATATTCCATCATATGGAGATATATCAACTTTTGGACTATTACAGATAATGTTGTAAACACAGGTTGATCTCTCTGTCTCTCTCTCTGTCTCTCTGTCTCTGTCTCTCAGTGTGTGTGTGTGTGTGTGTGTGTGTGTGTGTGTGTGTGTGTGTGTGTTTCTCTGGGGATTAAAGCCAAGGTACTGACTGTCTTAGACAAGCACCCTGCAACTGAGCAGAACACCCGCTCCTATGAACTGCACTTTATGTGTATTTAGGGAGTGGATTTGAAGAAAGATGGAATTCAAGAGAAAAAGGCCTTGATGTCTCCAAGGCTTTCAGCAGCGCAGCCTCCCACTGGTAGAACAGGGTAGCTGCCCTGACTCCCACCTAGGGAGTGGGTGAAGAAACCTTAACTATGCTCTTCTAGCCAGGGACCAACCAACTCCATGAGGCAGCCAGGGGCCACAAGCATCGCCATGAACCAAACTGAACAGGAAGATTTACTTTCTGCCTCAAAGAACCACTATGAAATTCCAAGCCAGGATAAAGCCTTCCAGAAGTTACCAGGGGCTCGTGCTGGGTGTGCTCACTGGTGTCAGAGTGCTTTAACTAACTCCCACAAAGAGCTGCTCTTCAGAACTGGGTACCCCATCACAGGATCAGCAGCACCCAAAGGTACCTGTGGCATCACCAAAAGCAACACATCTGGGGAAGAAACAGATATTAGCTCAAATGTTGTTCATCCAGAGGCCTAATCAACAGAGGAAGACCAGTCAGTAATAAAAACATCCAAGTCAAAACAGTGAAACCAAACATTTACATTGAAATTAGCATGTATCTTGAACAGAATACTGCCCACTTCTGGGAAGGTCACAGTGAACCATATTATGCTTTGATAAGGAAACATGAATTTCACAATTCTGAAAACAATCTGGGCAACAGGTATCAAGGGATATGCCAGAAAAGGAGGTTGGGGTTTGTTTTTAAAAATTAATACATAAAAAAATCTTTCTGAGGTCATAGAAGGCTATTATTCTTGGACCTAATAATCTCTTCAAAGCTCAAAATAAAAATAAATACACTAAGGGGAAAAAAGCCATGCACAGTTCTGCAATCCTACTCTTACTGATGCACCCAAGGGAAATGAAAGCATTTCTATACATAAATTAGCTCATCAGTGTTCATGGTGGCTGTGCTGGCTAATTTTATGTCAACTTGACATAGGCTAGAGTCATCTGAGAGAAGGGAACTCCAATTGAGAAAATGCCTCCATAAGATCAGGCTGTAGGAAAGCCTGTAGGGCATTTTCTTAATTAGTAATTGATGGGGGAGGGCCCAGCTATCCACTGTGGGTGATGCCATCCCTTGGAAGTTGGTCCTGGGTTCTGTAAGAAAGCAGGCTGAGGAAGCCATGAGGAACAAGCTAGTAAGCAGCACTCCTTCATGGCTTCATCAGTTCCTGCCTCCAGGTTCCTACCCTTCTTGAGTTCCTGTCCTGATATCTTTTGATGATGAACTGTGATGTGGAAGTATAAGCCAAATAAACCATTTCCTCCCCATCTTGCTTTTGGTCATGGTGTTTCATCACAGCAATAGCAATTCTAAGACAGTGGCATTTGTCACAATTGCCAGAAAGTATAAAACCAGATGTCCACTGCATGGGCAGAACAGGAACAAATATGGTACATCCATACAAAAGAACCTCATTAAGCACTAAAAAGATGTGGAAGCCACGTGTGGTGGTGCACACCTGTAATCCCAGCACTCAGAAGGTTGACACAGGAAGACTACAAGCTTCAGACCATCCTGAGCTACATAGTGAGACCCTGCCCCCAAAAGGTCTCATTCTGATTTGTGCCATACCGTGGCTGAACGCTGAGGACATTATGCTAAGTATAATTAACCAGTCACAAAAAAACAAATATTGTGTGGATTCAATTATAAGGAGTGGCTAGGGTTGTCAGATGCATAGAGGGAAAGGAGAATGCTGGTTACCAGGAACTTAGAAAAATGGAGGAGACTGTAAGTGCAGAAAGATGAAGGAGTTATGAAAACGTATGGTGGTGGTGGCCACACAAGAATATAAATGGTACACTTAAAAATGGCTAAAATGGGGCTGAGAGATGGCTCAGCAGTTAAGATCACTTTTGCTCTTGCAGAGGACTCGGATTCAGTTCTCAGCCCCCACATCGATGGCTCACAACCACCTATAACTCCAATTCCAGGGGACTCTAGTTCCATTTCCTTTTCTGGCCTCCATGAGCACTTTATCCCGAGTGCTGCAATTAAAGGCATGTGTCACTACACCTGACTTCAGTTTTAAATTTGTAACCACAGGTAAATCTACAGAGGCAGAAAGCAAGTCACCAATTGCCTAGGAATGTGAGTAGGGAGTGGGTGTTAATGGCCACGAATGATGGAAATGTTCTCCATAACTGTAGTAATAATTGTACAACTCAGGATAGACAAAAACTCACTGAACCCTATACTTTAAATAAGTGAATAAGAATTATATCTAAGCCGGGCATGATGGCACACACCTTTAATCCCTGCACTTGAAAGGCAGAGGCAGGTAGATATCTGTGAGTTCAAGGCAAGCCTGGTCTACAAATCAAGTTCCAGGACATCCAGGGCTACACAGAGAAACCCTATCTCAAAAAACAAAAACAAAAACAAATTATCTTAATCTGAAGCTATTGAAAAGAAAAAAACCTACCTGGAACATAATCAATGTAGTACTATTTAAAATTCTTAAAATTTCTCAAACAGGGGTGGAAGAGATGAAGAGGCTCAGTGGTTAAGAGTAACTGCTGCTTTTGCAGACGACCTTGGTTTGGTTCCCAGCACCCATCTTGGGTGATTTTCAACCAACTGCAACTTCAGTTCCAGGGAATCCAATCCCCTCTTCTGGCCTCTGTGGGCACCTGCACTCACGTAGTTCACATACATGTACTCAAGCACACACACACACACACACACGTATACATAAAATAATAAATAAATATATTTCTTAAAACTTCAACAGAACGCCGGGCGGTGGTGGCGCACGCCTTTAATCCCAGCACTCGGGAGGCAGAGCCAGGCGGATCTCTGTGAGTTCGAGGCCAGCCTGGGCTACCAAGTGAGTCCCAGGAAAGGCGCAAAGCTACACAAAGAAACCCTGTCTCGAAAAACCAAAAAAAAAAAAAAAAAAAAAAAAAAAAACTTCAACAGAAAATTGGTGGTTAAGTAAATCATGGAATAGTGACACAGTTGGATATTATACAGACATTGTAAGTAGCTATAAAAACCAGAGAGAAACATTTTGCAATGATGTGAAGAAAAAAGTCTAAACTAATTTTTTAAAGGATGTAAATGGAAAATGCCTTTCAGAGAAATGGGGGAAAGGTGAAAATAATGAATATGTAGAAGTATTTGACTTAGAGGCAATCTTTTGTTGTTTTATTTTTGTTCTGGGATAGGGGATTTTTTTTTTTTTTTGAGACAGAGTCTCACTGTGTAGCTTTGGCTGACTCAGAACTAGCTATGTAGACCAGGCTGGCCTCACACTCATAGAGATCCACCTGCCTCCACCTCCCCAGTGCTGGGATTAAAGACATGCACTGCCACATCTGGCAAAACCTGTTATAAAATGAGAGAAAAGTAGAAGTTTTTTTTTAAAGTGATATTACACTACAAAAAAACAAGAAATAAGCCAGGCAGTGGTGATGCACACCTTCGATCCCAGCACTCCCGGCAGAGGCAGGTGGATCTCTAAATTCAAGACCAGCTTGGTCTATAGGGTGAGTTTCAGGGCAGCCAGGGCTACAAAGAGAAGCCCTGCCTTAAAAAACAAAACAAAACAAAACAAACAAACAAACAAAAGAATAAGAAATAAAATGGCAAGCTTGTATGGAAAGGAAACCTGGTACTGGGGCGGGGGAGGGGTTGCGTGCATGACATAGACATTTGGTAGTGATCATACCTAGGGCCTCATGTGAAAAAAACAGTCATTTAATTTTTCCATCAGAAATAGCAAGGCAGATAAAGGAACCAAAAAAACCAATTTATACCAATTATTTAGAATGATGATAGCAGTACCTTCTTACATTTGTGATACTCAATTTAAGTTGAACGTTTTCATTTATTTTTATGTATTGCAAATAAAGTTCTCAAAGGAAAGGAAAAAATAGAAAGATATGAAACAGCAAGTCCCTAGGCTGGCCTGAGCACAGCAAACTTTTCATTGAATGCCTTGATTCTCTTCTCTTAAGGATAAAGCTGCCACCCCCAGTAATCTCTCAAGGCACTTCATCCTGACCAGCCTCCCTGCTAACAACACTCCTTGTCCCAGAGGAGGTCACCCAGGATGCTGTTAACTCCTAGTTAATTCAAGGGGCCCAAACTGAGAATCAGTCTGAGATGGCAAATACAACAGGGCTCTGAATTATTTAGGAAGCTCTTCCTATCCATCACACTGAAAAATCAGAAATATCAACACAGAACAAACAGGAGAGAGTATACTCAAATGTAACCATATTTAAATATTAGGAGACTCCATGCAAGCATGTACTTCCTTGTAAAATATGCAGAGCTAGTAGACTTAATCCCACACAGGTTGTGTAACTTACTGAGGCCAGCATGACTTTAAACACTAGTTCTAACTGGGTCACCTTGAACAATACAGAACAAAGCTTGCCAAGAGAAACATGCCAACAGAATGACCAAATACAGTAGGGAGTAGGCATTTTCCTAGCATTCTGGAATTTCTACTGTAGAAAGAGAAATTTAATATCTATGTAGCTTTTCTCAGTGCTGAAAATGACAGAATGATACTGCTTGCTTTAATGGGGTGGTCTCAAGGGGAGAGGCCAGACACTGCTTTACCTCCACACATTGTCAGTTCAAGCTGGTATGTGAAAGGGGTGGTACAGCCACGTTTCCCATAGGAGTCGAGTGCAGTACCTCTCTCTCCCCTCCTCCCCTCCACTCCTTTGGAGACCAAGTCCTGCAGGCCGACAGATCCTTTCTTGATTAAAAAAAAAAAAAAAAATCCTAGTCATTAACTGGTAGGTCAAGCAAAACCTCCCTGGCAAACACCCTGGAACAAAAAGCAATTTGGCCCCAAATAAACACTGGGAAACTGTCAGCTTTCATTTGGATGACTAGATATTTTCTATTAGGAATCAATTATGATAGACTGGAGATATAACTTAGTGGTTGAAGCTTAGTGTGGATGAGGACCCTGGTTCCATTTTTAGTACCATAAAAAAAAAAAGTGAAGAGTTAGGACTAGTTTATTTTTGGCATGATAATAACCATGAACTGATTATTATTGAGGCTCCATGACTAATATGTGGGGATCATTATACTCATCATTTTCCTCTTATGTATATTTGGAATTTTCTATAATGAAAAAAAAAAAGCAAGGACAAAGCATAAAGCCATTCATAACTTTAACCTAGCCATGAATTCCTAAGGAACAAAGGAAAGAAGGGAAGAGGGAGAGGAAGAGCCAACTGCAAGGATTTGTAATTGAGAAAAACTCCGCTTTTCCCAACAAATGAGAGGGCGGCTATGCAGTGAGGGTACATCAATAAGGCAAAAATGCTGTGTAGCTTTTAAAAATGATAAATACTTTGGCCTAGTTGCTAAGTGGAAATCAGCAGAGGAATGCTAAGCAGAAAGGCAGCAGCATGAAATATTGTGTGCATACTAATAACAAGGTAAAAATGCATGCTTCCATAATGGAAAGGGTCAGAAGAGCCTGCAGAAGCCACATCCTCCCTTTAACATCCAGCTCAATGGCCTCTTATTAGTGGGGGTGGCCACCCCCGCAGGTGCACTTGCTGAATTAATTGTGCCCCTCTGGGATTCCTCTGATGAGCTTGCTTATTCTCTACAGCTTAGGTAATGTCTTCACATAGACCTGCCTTTCCCGGTATACCGTGAATTCTACCTGCACACAGTAGGTATTCAATGATGTCTGACCAAAAGAATAAACCATAAATAGCTACTGTCTCTGTTTCAGGACATTCTTCCTTCAGAGTTACTCACACCCACAGGAACCATTCAGGAAAGGCATTCCTTGGTGGTAACCAGAGAACAATACTTCCAATTCTGATTCACAAAGTGCAGCTGCAACCGTGGGTTTGTGAAGCCAGTAAGGTGAAAGAAAATCAGGCAGACTTCCTGTCCAGACCCCAGCTGAGGCCCGGAGGGGGAAAAAAAAATCTCATTTGTTCTGCAAGCAAACAAGTCTCACTGCTGTGGTTCCTCATAGTTGCTCCCCAGTACAGGGGGAGAGCAAGCCTTTCCTCAGCTGATATAGTGGTGAAAAGCAGGAGCAAGACGACAACCAGGATGCTAGCCGCTGAGTAGCTCTGTGCAGGGAGGATGTTAGACTGCACTGGAGCCTGAGGGGCTCATGAGGGCAACAGCTAGACAGTCCAGGACCTTAGTCCCCTAGTTCTTACCCATCTTATTTATCCAAATGTCTCTCCATCCCTTCTGCTTACAGGTGCTTTGAGCACCAGGCTTGGGGACAGGGCTAATAGGACGTTTTAGAATGCCAGGAAAAAATTCAAAGACAGTCATTTTTCAGAGCAGTAGTGTTTAACTCTTCTTAAATAAAATGTTTGAGGGCCGGGCGGTGGTGGCGCACGCCTTTAATCCCAGCACTCGGGAGGCAGAGCCAGGTGGATCTCTGTGAGTTCGAGGCCAGCCTGGGCTACCAAGTGAGTTCCAGGAAAAGGCGCAAAGCTATACAGAGAAACCCTGTCTCGAAAAACCAAAAAAAAAAAAAAAAAAAAAAAAAAAAAAAAGTTTGAGAATCTGGCAAGACTTTTCCAGAAAAGCTCTCTCACACAATTCCACATATCTTCTCAACAGGTTCTTCACCCAAATCAAACCATTGTAGCTATTAACATGAACATTAAAAACAATATGGAGCTGGGCAGTGGTGCCACACACCTTTAATTCCAGCACTCGGGAGGCAGAGGCAGGCGGATCTCTTTGAGTTCCAGGCCAGTCTGGGCTACAGAGCGAGTTCCAGGACAGGCTCCAAAGCTACACAGAGAAATCCTGTCTCAAAAAAAACCAAAACCAAACAAAAAACCACGAACAAACAAACAAAAAAAATATGGATGCCCACAAATAGCAAGACAGTAGCCCAGCCTGAGGTAAAGTTTTACCTTAATGTGCAGCAGCTCTCTAGGGAAAGCTTGGTTCTGTGTATTTGTGAAAACCGCCAGCACAGACCCGCTGCAGAGAGTCCATGCCTGTACACCCAGGAAGGCAGGAGGGTGGGTCTCACTTGGATGCTCTGATAGGAGCCCATGCATTCTCCTCAAGGCCCTGTCAGACAAAAATGCTACCATTCTACCCACCATGCAGTCCTTCTGCTGAGCTACCTTCAATGCACCAGACCCATGAACACACAAGCTTTGTTTAGCTCATTTGCCTAACGACCCCCCAAAGCTGGTTGAGGTGGTGCTAGAGAACCACCAAATTGAAGACTTGCAAAAGAAATCAAAGGGGAGAAGGCAGCGCTTCACTCTCGGGTCAAAGTGGCGGGCAGAGCTGCAGCGGCAGTGTCGAGCAAGCGGCTGGATGGTTTCTGAAACTGGGATTATAATGCGCAGGACTCAACAGACTGGGGTAGTGCGAGATGATACAATATACCAGGCTGAAGATGTGAAAGAAGCCGCAAGAAGGCTTCCTGGGGATCTTTATAATGACAGCATGTTTCGAATTAAGAGAGCCCTGGACCTGACCATGAGGTATCAGATCTTGTCCATGGAGCAGTGGACAAAATATGAGGAGGACCAATTCTACCTTGAACCATCTCTGAAAGAGGTTATTCTGGAAAGAAAAGGGAAAGAAGAATGGGTGAAGGAGTGATCTTGTAGTTGAGATCTGTGGATGTGCCTGGTCTCAGTGTATTTTTATGAAGTTGTTTCAACCTGAATCACAATTTAAGAATTATTTGCTCTGCAGATGCCTCGCTTTAAATAAATGCCCATTGGAGCCATTAAAAAAAAAAAAAAAAAGAAAGAAATCAAAAGGGGGGTCCAGGCATACAGTGACATGGCAGGAGGAAGACAACCACAGGAGCACCCCCTCCTGCCAACATATACCCCTCCTGCCCTTCCCAGCAACACCCAGAGACTCGTGGGGGCTCTGGAGCAAGCGACTCTATTACTCGTCCAAGACAGCACACCTTTCTCAATATTCTCTTGCAAGGAGCTCCTCAGTGTGCCAGGAGCGTGGCACATCTGCAGCAAACACTGCTGCATCATCGCTCTGTCCCACCTTGCCTCTCTCTGTGACGGTACACGGATGTATCCTACTGCCACAGGAAGAACTCAGGGTTGTTTTTAACAATCATTTATTTGCAGTGGAAATAACATAAAGATGACTGTAAGCCACGTGAAACAACAGAAGAGACTACTTCCCAAGAATCAGTGAGTAGGACAGTTACTGATGTTAGTCATTAAATTAGGCTTCCTGGGTTCCTGGTAGCTGAGGCAAAATGGGAAAGACAATGAGTTTCATAATCCTTACTTTCTAATTAATGGTAGAATAAAAGGCATTCCATTAATACTCGGGAAGTTCTTTTTCCTAACACTGCAATTTACTGTCATCATTCACATACATACAAATAACTGTGTTTTTCTTTTGAAGTAAGATCTTGATGTGTAGCCCAAGATAGTCTGGAGCTAAAGATCTTCTTTCCTCAGCCTCCTGAGTACTGGAATGGTTACAGTTATTCTGTTTTGTTTTTGAGACAGGGTTTCATTATGTAGCTCTGGCTGACCTGGAACTCACTCTGTAGACCAGGTTAGCCTCAAACTCATAGAGATCTACCTGCCTCTGCCTCCCAAGTGCTGAGATTAAAGGTGAGCACCACTGCTCCTGGCTTTCAGTCATTTGTATATCAAGGGATAATAAATGAACAACACAATACATAAAACATTCTGCTCAGCCAGGTAATCATTGCCTTTTACAGTCTGCCCCAGTTACGTTCATAGCCTCTTTTCCTGCCCCAACCCCACAAGGAACTATAGTCAATCAAAGCACCGTCCTCATTCCCAGCATGCAACCAACCTTGTCCTTGTTCATTTTTACTTGTCCCACCATGTCCAGCTTTACCCTAACACCTTTAAATGCAGTTTCTTCTACAGATATTTCCCCCAATTCTCTCAATCAAACAAGGCCTCCTAGCTGGCCATGGCTGCCCACGTCTGTAACCTTGGCACTCAGGAGGCTGAAGGAGGAGGATTACAAGTTCCAGGCCAGTCTGGAGACCCTTTCTCCTCCACCACACTTCACTTGCCCTGCCACACTTTGAAGCTGGGTGCAGCTGAAGCAGCTACACAGAGCTGGGGCAGAATCTCTGTAGTCAGACAGGCCTGAGCTCCAATCTGATTATGCTGTGTGATAAACAACTAAATTTCTCTGAGCCTTGATTTCCACATCCATGGGACAGGAACAATGACATCTTGCAAAGCTTTTATAAGAAGTAAATGAATTAATCTGGCTTAGTTGATGCACAGTTATAATCTCAAGCACTTGGGAGCAGAGGCAGGAGGATTCCAAGTTTGAGGCAATCTCAGCTTCCCTATTTCAGACAAATAAACACAAACAACATGAATCAGACAAAGGCGTGGGTCTGGGGCTGAGGCTCAGTAGTGCTTGCCTAACTCTAGCACATGCAAGGCTCTGGATCCCACCCCTAACTACTGCAAAACAAACAAACAAAACAACAGGCAAACAACAACAAATAAAATACAATAAAGGTCTGTCATGGAGCCTTGAATATTCAAGCCCCTTGCACATGACAATAGCTACCATTGGAGACAGAAATCTACCTTCTCTTCTTGCCCACAAAGGACCTCCTTAAACGGCAACATAATGAAGAACTTCCTAAAGACTGAATGCATAAGGGAACCTCAATAATAGAGCTTCAGAGTTGTCTGAATGCATCTGGAAATACATCAGAGATCCTGAAGCATGGTGGATTCACATTCAGCTATGGAATACTGGACTACACTCTACCCACAACGGTATCTCCTATTTCAGAGAATGAAAGTTCCTCCTTCCTGTTAGAAGACCATTTTTGTCAGACAGATCTCCCAAACTCATATATATCAAATTATTACAGCCTGCGGCAGGTGCCTTATCCCAAGATCCCTTTCAAAAGCACTAGTGTTAGGGTATGACCTCAGCACTGGGGAGGCAGAGATAGGGGGAGCTCTGAAAGTCCCAGGCCAGCCTGCTCTATATAGTGAGTTCCAGGACAGCCAGGACTAAATAGAGAGACTCTGTCTCAAAAAAACAGAAGGGGGGGGGGATAAAAACACTGCTGTGGGCTTGAGAGATGGCTCAGCTGTTAAGTCCTATGTCCTGATCTTCCAGAGGACCTGAGTTCAATCCCCGGCACCCATATCAGGTAGCTCACAGCCACCTGTAATTCCAGCTCCAGGTGCATCTGACATCCATAGCCTCTATAAAAATAACAAAACCATTTTTTTAAAAAGTATTGGTGTGTTATTATGAATGTGTATGGCTGACCACTGTCTTGATGCAATGATAGATAAAAGACTGTAATTATCCTTCATGGGTAAGAAACTATAGTCATTTTTAAGGGACTAAATCCTAGAAAGCCTACAGAGAAAACAAAATTTCAGAGAATTTTGTTTCAAAGGTAGAAAAAGAAACTAAGAACTTATAGAACACACGTTCATCCCTGGGTGAGACGTGGCAGTGATTCTGTCCTTGGACAGTGGTGTCAGACTTGCACCGAGAGGGGACCTTCTATTTTGGAGGATCCTTTTGGAAGTTGTTTGGCTGTGCTGAGCAGAAAGCCAGGTCTCCTTGGGTAGAGAAGTAAGGAAGGGTATTAAGTCCAGAGTCAAACCTCACTTAAAATTACTGGGATACTGGTCACAGGGAGGTAGAGCTCAGTGGTGGCATGAATGCCTAGCATGCCCAAGACCCTGGGTTTCATCCATTGCCCTCCAAACACAAACACACACACACACACACACACACACACACACACACACACACACACACCCCACATGCACCTGTACGTGTGTACTGACACAGATACAGACATGTATCTTTTATTAGCATGATTCAATGCTCTCATCTGTAAAATGGGACTCATACTATTGAGTATAACAATGATTCTCCTGTTTCCTGTGTACCAGAATTGCCTGGAGAGTTTGTTTAAAATGTAGATATGTGCATCCTGAGCCCAAAGAGTCTATTTCAGTACATCTGATGTGGGGCACAGAAATCTGTGGGGATTTAAATTATTTTTCATTTTTAATTACACAATATGTAAATATATTTCTCCCTTGTAAAATATTAAAACATTACCTTATCAGTTATGATTGCATTCAGCTGCAAGCAATTAAAAACTAACATTTGCTTAAGCAGATGGAGGTTTATTTTTCTCATGGAACAAGAGGAAATCTTGAAGCAGGTAGCATGATGCTATAGTGACTTGAGAACTATGTGGCTGCTGTCACTGGCCTGAGGCTGCAAGGCAGTTGCTGCTACCTGAAAGCAGGAAAGGAAAAAATACAAAGGCTGGAGGAATTTATGAAGGCGTGCTTCCCTAGGAGCTTCTACCTCCAGCTTATAGGCCAGAGTATACAGGTCACCACTCCTAGCTACAAGGGAACCCAGAGAAGGGAATACTTTAACTGGACAAAAGCCACTTCAAACAAAATCAAGGTTCTATCAGTAAGTGTGCTGGTTAGTGGGTGATACACGCTGGAGGCACCTGGGTAGAAGGGGCTTTACATGAGGAATTGCCTCCATCAGATTGGCCTGTGGGCATTCTATGGGCTGAGTCTCTGGAACATTTTCTTGATTGCTAACCGATCTGAGGGGGCCCACGCCACTTGGGCAGTGCTATCCCTGGGCAGGTGGGTCTGAACTATACATAAGAAGGAAGCTGAGTAAGCCAGAGCAAGCAAGCAGGTAAGCAGCCTTCCTCTGTGGTCCCCGCACTAGAAAGCAAACTAGAGCAGTATGGAATAAACGAGGAACAGTAACTGGGTACCTACTGAGCAATTTCACTTCAATTACAGAGAAAGACTACATTCTCTGTGGTGCGCCCTCTCCATCAATCCTGGCTTCATGTACATTTTAAGGAAAGTCCTCCAGAGATTCTGATGCCCACTTAAGCACCATTTGGGGAACTACTGCCATACTTACACAGAGGTTTCTACAGAGCCCTAGAATTCAGCTTAGTGTAGCTATAACTCATAGTTAGTAACTCATGAATATTTACTCTCATCTTCTTTCCTTTCCCTGGAAAACCTAATCTGCTGTTACAGTCATATCTCAAGTTGGGCTGCAAAGGGGAGGCAACAATGGGATGTGGGAAATCATCGGCTCATTTTTAGAAATCAAATCCATCTTGCAAAGAATGATGACCTACCACCCTTGAGAGTACTTAAAGAACAAGACCTGGGCCCAAAGCATGGCTAAAGCATGAAACTCTGATGGAGTCACCAGCATCATCCCACAAGGGGACTTGCAGCCTAGAGTGCTGTGCCATTCTAGACGTATTTGGCTGCTGAGTCGGGGTGGGGGGTGGGGGGAGGAGTTAGAGCAGACAAATGTGCATGAAAATAAAAAATAGTTTCCAGAGTTTAATACATGAAATGTATACCGATGCAAAGAGGAAAGCCTGGAAGACAACCCCAAAATGTGCTAAAATCTTAGTGGTATAAGCAACTTATGCATGATTCTGCTTTTTTTTTTTTTAACTTAGAAAAAGATTTATTTATTTTACTTTAATGTGCATGAGTGTTTTCTTGCTGTATGTACATGACCATAAGCACGCCCGGTGCCCTTGGGGGTCAGAAAAGGATGTTGGATCCCCTGGAACTGGAGTTACAGATGGTCGTGAGCTGACATGTAAGTACTAAGAAGAGAACCCAGGTCCTCTGTAAGAGCAACAAGTATTCTTAACACTGAACCATCTCTCCAGCCATCTTTTTGTTTTTGTTTTGTGTGTGTATGTGTTCATGTGGTGGGGGTAATTTCTAAGAAAAAGAGTACTTTTTAGCTTGGCACATGGGCATACATCTGTAAGCTCAGTTATTCAGGGGTCTGAGGTAGGTAGATCATTTGATCAAGGAACTAGAGACCAACTGGGAAAGGTAATAAAACTTCATCTCAAAAGAGGAAAAAAACTGTCTCTTTTCGAGATATATCCATGACTTTTTTCTTTTATTTATTTAGCCTTACGTGTATGTCTGTGTACCATATGCATGCAGTGCCCAAGGAGGCCAGAAGAGGGCACCGAATCCCCTAGAACTGGAGTTGTAAGCTGCTCTGTGGATTCTGGGAATCAAACCAAGGACCTCTGGGAGCCATCTCTCCAGCCCCCATATCTATGATCTTTTTTTTTTTTTTTCCTTTCTTTCTTTTAATTGCCTACCCATATAGTCATCAGGAGTAACAGAATAGTTTTTTGGAAGGCCTTTGGTGGGTCAATTCATCCAATTCTATGCCATAGCTCACATCTGGCCTTTGTGTAAAATTA
Source organism: Peromyscus eremicus (assembly GCF_949786415.1). NCBI lineage: Eukaryota > Metazoa > Chordata > Mammalia > Rodentia > Cricetidae > Peromyscus > Peromyscus eremicus. The sequence goes on from NC_081423.1 coordinate 43,523,063, forward strand.
AACAGCAAAAAAGGGCTGCATCCAAAGCAAGTACATAACTATGGATGTAGGACACCATGGCAAGGCTGCTGACTATGACGGCAATGTTTTGACATCTGAAACAACTGTGATTTAACAAGGAGAAACAATCCAGAATAAAACACAGGCTAAGGTCCCTGTGGCTTCCTGATGGACATGCTGTAAAGGGCCAGTGGATTCATTACTCAGCCACTGTGCTGCACTCAGCTGCCAAACTACCCTGCACATAGCTGTTAGGGTGGAAGTCAGGACACTATATGCACTGCATATAAAGCCTTCCGAGAGAAACAAAACCCCGCAGCATGTCAAGCAGCCAACTATTAAGAAAAGTTTTCCAGTGGTGGGAGGGATGGCTCAACAGTTAGGAGCACTGGCTGCTCTTCCAAAGGGCTGGGTTTCCGTTCTCAGTGTCTACATGGCAGCTAACAACCATCTGTAACTCTGGTTACAGAGGATCCAACGCCCTCTTCTGGCCTCTGTAGGTATTGCACACATGTGGTACACAGACAAATATGCAGGCAAACACCCATATTCATAAAATATAAATAAATAAATCTAAACAAAGAGAAAGAAAAGGTTTTCCAGTTAGTACAGTCTCAGCAAACCCCTGTCTGAAATTACGTCAGGAAGCCATGGAGGCTATCTGGCTGGCAAACTACTAAATATATGGATAGGCTAGGCCCACAAGTGGATGCTGTTAACTTTGGAGTGGAGCTGAACTGGGAGTCAGGCGTGGGGAGACACATACCCTGCCACTCTACAAATGCTTGTAACCTGCAGTCAGCTACAGCCTTAACTGACCTTCACCTGTAACAAAACTGCTCCTTATCAAAAAGGTTCCCCTGGGTTAACTGAGTTTGACACACCCTGAGCCCCTAACTCCAAACCCAAATGACAGAAAAGTGACCTTCTCTATAAGCCCTCTTACAGCTCTTTCCAGTCAGCAAGCCCAAGCTTGTTGAGCTGTGATTTCCAAGGCCTTGGTCCTGGTGCCTGCTTTAGCAGGTAGTATAAAGGGTCAGAGAGGGCAGAGGATGATGCGCCTAGGAGCCTCAAATTGGTCCCAAGGACTCAGGACCAACCTGCCCTTCTTGTAAGTCTATGAGCTCTGACATAAACCTGAATTATACATAGGTCACTATCATTTCTGCAGCCTGTGATGATAAAGTCCTTCTGTATGAAGAACTTTTAGGTCATAGGAGGCAAGTCCCACACAATCAAACAGTATGGCAAATCGACCTAAGAATGTCCGCCCTCAACAGGAATTCAAGAAGCAGAAATTCAAATGAAATGTACTTTCCCCTAACACTGAAGCCGACCTGGAGCACTGGGTTGACTGTGGAGGAGCTTGTCTGTGTATCAGTCCTAACTGGTTTCCCAGGAGGGAAGTCATCCTTCCTGTCTTGCCAAATCCACCTTCTACTTTACTGCTAGAGTAACCTTTCCAGAATACAAATCTCGTCATGTTACTGGCTTGCACAGAGCCTCTCTATGATTTCCCACTGCTATTAGTGTGAGTCTGTGTTCTCTCCACAGGCCTGTCAGCTCCCTGCTGCCCTTCTTCTGTCTGTGTATTCTGAAAAGTCCTCACCTGCTTCCAGCCTAGTTAACGGTTAACAACTTTGGAATATGTCCTAAAAACTCTGTGGAAAGTCTTTTCCAGCCTTCTCTAATACTAGTATCCCACTTCAGGCTAGGGCAGGTTAGGCTGGGTGCCAATGAAGGCTGAGCAAATATTAAAGTAACCTGATTTTTTTTTCCCCAGAGATCAAAAACCTTCCCTGTTGGTAGAGAGCAAAAACCTTCCTTCAGGCTGCAAACATGGACACTTGGGAAGCTGAGACAGGAAGGTTGCAAGTTCAAGGGCTGCCTAAACACTACATGTTGATATCCTATTTCCAAAGAGCAGCATCCTGTTTTCAAATTTTAAAAATCAAGTTCTAATAAAAATGGGTATATTTAGCTGGGAGTGGTGGTGCACAGCTGTAATTCCAGTACTCAGGAAGCTGAGGCCAGAGGATTTTGAGTTTGAGACTAGCTTGAGTTACACACAGAGAGCTTGTCTATAAATAAATAGCAAATAAGTAAATAAATGCTATGTCCCTCAACATGGTAATTCCATTTGAAAGAATATATTATAAGTAAATAATCTAAAAATCAGATAAAGATTTAAGACCTGAGATGCTGATTACTGCATCAGTTTTTACAGCAACACAGAAAAAAAAAGAAACTAAACAATCTAGATGTCTAACACTAAGGCAACAGGAACGCTGGCACATTATATAGTCACGTTAAATGATACTTAGGACAGGGATATAGCTCAACAATAGGTGCTAGCCTAGCATGTGCCAAGTTCTGTGTTCTATCCCAGGAAAGGCAAAAAGAGGAAGCAAAATAGCATTTATAAGCTGCTTTTTCACCATAAAAATGCTCATTGCATGTTAAATGGGGGAGTAAACAGGGCACAAACCCATCTATAGCATCATCTCTATAACTAAAAATGCAGTAATAGTACAAGAAGGAAATTCACAGGCCAACATATTTACAGAAATGGCTATAGGTAGTAGGAGAATGATATTTTCTCTACTTGCTCTGTATTTCTTCATGCTTTCAAGTTTTGAGGCTTAAGAGCCCAGATTCAGGCAAAAAGACTATACTAGCCAGAGGCTGGGGAAGGCTGGGGCAGAATAGTATCATCTGGTCATGACAGAACAGCTGCCCTCACAAACTCACAGTAGTTACAGTTTCGTGCACAAGACCTGCACATTTCACCATGGGGGGAGGGTGCTCACAAGCCCCACCCCTGGCTTAAGAGTTACTGACAGAGAATGGCAGTGAGAGGAAGAGTCAGTTTTTCTAAGGGTGTGGCCCCTCATTGCTCCAACAATGACTCCACACCCATGACTATATATGGATGGCACAAATTGGACTCAGTAGGTTATTAAAAAAAAAGCATGAAGTTGAAAAGGGGTTTGGTGGGTGGCAGTAGATCTTGGAGTAGAGGTTAATATGACCTAAATATATTGTATGCATGTAGGAAATTCTCAAAGAATAAAACATATTCAGAGAGAGAGACTCTAGGTTCATGGGGCTGGGGTGTAGCTCAGTGTTACAGTATTTACCTAGCATATATAAACCCTAGATTTGATAACCAGCACCATTACACTTGAATACACACACACACACACACACACACACACACGAGGAGCTGTGTGTGGTAGCGCATATCTTTAATCCTAGCACTTGCCAGTGTGAAACAGACCAGCTTGTCTACATAGCCAGCCAGGGCTATAAAGCTACACAGTAAAACCCTGTCTCAGAAAAAGGGAGGCTAGGCGATGGTGGTGCACGCCTTTAATCCCAGAGGCAGGCAGACCTCTGAGTTTGAGGTCAGCCTGGTCTACAGAGCAAGTTCCAGAACATACAGGGCTACACAGAGAAACCCTGTCTTGAAAAACCATAAACAAACAAACAAACAAATAAATAAACAATAGATAGATAGATAGATAAGATAGATAGATAGATAGATAGATAGATAGATAGATAGATAGATAGATAGATAATAAATGGGAGTCAGGTAGGGGCTCAACTCTTCAGTTCTTCCATCTTGTCTAAAGTTGCCTCCTCCTATGAAGAGTCAGAACTGCCCTGACTTCTCATGACGTCCACTCAGCTCCCTGTCCTACATCATTTGTAACAAAAGTCAGGACAGAAAGGAAGGCGGAGACTATCTGTCCCTGGAGCCTTCAAGAATAAAATAGAGAACTGAGTACAGAGGTACATATTTCCAAATTAATCTGGCTACCCCAACACAAGCCATTCAACATGCCCTCTCCTTCCAAAGCAAATTCATCTCCTCGTACCAACCACTCTACTATAATCCCATGCAGGGAACATGGACAGCTTTACTTTATCTTTAGTAAGAGATAGAAATGGAAGCCCAGGAGCTGGAGAGATGGCTCAGAGGTTAAGAGCACTGGCTGTTCTTCCAGAGGTCTTGAGCTCAATTCCCAGCAACCACATGGTGGCTCACAACCATCTATAATGAGATCTGGTGCCCTCTTCTGGCCTGCAGGCATACATGCAGGCAGAACATTGTATACATAATAAATAAATAAATCTTTAAAAAAAAAAAAAAAGAAAGAAATGGAAGCCCAATACGTCACTATCCACCCTATGAATATACTGCTGCACACAGTGCTTCACATCTGGCCAGCCTGTGCTCAGCTCAGGGGAACCCAGTAAGTATGGATAGGCAAGGGCCTCCAGCCAGATGAAACAAAGGCTCTTTCCTGCTTGTCTGTGTCATTACTGGGGGGGGGGGGGGGGTGTCTTTCCTGGTGATGAAGAACTCTGTGTCTTAGGACTCTGAACTCCCCGCTGACATTGCCAGCGCTCAGCTCCCTAACAGCTCTCTAAGGCTGACAAACTGCCCAGCATTGACACACGGCCCATATGTCACCGTCTCTGCCTGCAGACTGGAGGAATGGGAAAGCGCTAGGATAAATGGCTCTAAATAATGCAGTGTTCACATGCAGGGGCCTAACAAAGGACATCAGAGAGAGCTATATGGTGAGGGGCACACAGAAGGGCTGCAGAGCTCCTGCAATGGCCTCCTGCATGTCACACCAGGCCACCTAAACCTGACAGTGCTTAATAGATAATTTCTGCCATGTTCAAAAACGTCCCTGCTGCCGTCTTCACACAAAGGCAGTGCCACATGGCTGGCTAGGGTTCACTACACTGCAAGTCGGCTCTGGGAGGCTTGCTCCGGGTACACTGTCAAGAGCACTCCCTCTGTGGTCCTTCATGCTCTCCAGTACAATGGGAAGAGCGCCAGGGACTGGCAGGGTGAGATGAGAAGGAGGCAGGTTTCAGATAAAATTAAGAAAGGCCTCTCTCTTGAGAAGCGAGCAGGAGTGGATGTGCTGTGGGCAGTGAGGAGCTTCTCATCCCTGGAATACACAAAGCTGGGCTGGAAGCCACCTGGCAGAGTGCCCGAGAAGGGCTGATGCTGCCCTTGGCAACCCACAGCACTTCTACCTCCGAGACACTGGGGTCTTTGATTTCACTGGAGAAGCCCAAAGCTGCATTCCTCATTAGACTGACAACCATCCTCCCCTGACCGGCATGTTCTATGCAATAAATGACTAAAGGAGAGGCAACAAAGACAGCTGAGACAGGCATTCAAACTGAGACAGGGTTCTCTAGAAGAGACCATGAGACTCAAGACACTGCAGATCTCTCCATACTCCACTTCCATCCCCATGCACCTAAACACACAGGGACGAATTCCAGATTTCGTCAACATCAATGAATCCTACCTGGGTTCTCTTTAATAAATCTTTATTTTATTTGAGGCAGAATTTCTCTGTGTAACAGTCCTGGCTGTTCCAGAATTCGCTCTGTAGACCAGGCTGGCCTCGAACTCACAGAGATCCACCTGCATCTGTCTCCTGAGCGCTGGGATTAAAGGCTTGTGTACCACCACTGCCCAGCAAAGATCTTTATTTTTATTTATGTAATTGTATGTGTCTGTGTGTATAGGCCACACATATGTCCGTGGAGCCAGAAGTAATGGCTGAGCCATCTCTCCAGCCTCCTTGACTGCCTTCTTAAAATATCCTAGATGGCTCACCTTTTATGTAGTCTTTACCCTAAGACTGAGGTAGAAATTTTTAGTGTCACTTTTCTCACATTGGGAAGATGAGACCCAGAGAAATGATATGATACACACACACACACACACACACACACACACACACACACACGCACGCACGCGCGCACACACACACATGTGCACACGCACACGCGCACACACACACATACAGGGGTGCATGAGTATGCACCCTTATCTACCAGAGGCCCTTCACTAATAGCTGTAACACAGCTGCTCAGTACAGGCTGAAAACAGTCACATTAAGGCCTTGGTATGCAGGCAGCCTCTAAAGCATCTTCCATCTGAACTAACCCTTCCCCAGGACTTGCAGAGTGAGGCAACCTCTCTGGTCTGGAGGTCCCTCTCTAGCAATATTTACTTTGGGTGCAGAGACCGATTCCAGACAAAAAGCTGGCAGTGTGCTTGTACAGCTGTAGAGAATTCTCAAGCCTGAGGCCTCCCCATCACCTCCCTGCACGGTGGTAGCTACAGTCTGCACCCAGGCTGCCTGATACCCCTCAGTGCTCTTCATATCAGGCAACAAGCCAAGCAACAAAAACTGCAACTAAAGCTTGGACTTCTGAATAACAGAAAGGGCACAGAGCCTAAGGCATGACTTCATTCCTCCTCCAGGGAGAACCATTTCGAGTTAACTAATCAGTGAACAAGAAGGACACGCATTCTCTAGTTATTGTTTGGGACTTGTTCTTGCTCTTTGCTGATTATCATCGTCATCATCATCATCATCATCATCATCATCATCACCACCACCACCACTATTTTGTGCTGTGTGGGACGGAATCTGGGGCCTGGCATGCTAGATAGTACTCTACCTCTAAGATGTAATCCCAGTCCAATGATTCATTATTACCAATACTTACTGAGTCTTTCTGGTGCCTAGCCCTGTGATAGGCATCATGAGAAACAGATCCTCAAAATAATTAAGTTCAATTTAGAAACTCTGGCTGTTTGAATGAGAATGGCCCCCATGGGCTCATATGTTTGAATGTTTGGTTCCCAGTTGATGAGCTGTCTGGGAAGGGTTAGGAGGTGTGGCTATGTTGGAGGAGTGTGTCACTGGGAATGGCCACTCCAGGCCTAGTGTCTCTTCTTCTCTGCCTGCTGCTTGTGGATCAGGATGTAAAAGCTCTAAACCGCTACTTCAGCACCACGCCAGCCTGTCACCATGCTCCCTGCTGTCATGATAAAGGACTCACATTCTGAAACTATAAGTAAGCTCCCAATTAAATGCTATTTCTCATAAGTTACCTTGGTTATGGTGTCTCTTCACAGCAATAGAACAGTAGTAAGACAGGAGCCACTTGACAATCCCTATCAAATGAGTGTCCATGGGCACCCAGCACCAACGGCTGCCTGCTGACCCTTCTAACAGAAAGACAACCCAATAGCAAGAGCATCCTTGGAGAAAATTATTCAACCTCTGCAATAGGTTTGTCAAAACTGGACCCCAAACACCTTACACCTGTACTTCTAGTACTTAGAAAGCTGAGGGAAGAGGATCAGGAGTTCAAGGCCAGCCTTGATTCAGGCCAGTCTGGATTATATGAGACCCCATTTCCAATAACAAACAAACAAACAAACAAACAATAAATAAATAAATAAATAAATAAATAAAAATAAAAAACCCACCTGAACCTGAATCTGATCAATCTCTACATTCAACTCTCAACTTACACAAAATATGGAGGGCAGAGGGAAACATGAGCATGTTAAATGACACCATGGAGATAGGATCAGCAAAGTCCAGACTATGATTCCGTTAACAAAACAAACAAACAAACAAGCTGAACAACAGCAAACAAGCCTGCTGCGTTGTCAGCCGTACAGGGACGAAGCACTTGCCACCCAGGCTGACAGCTCAGTTTGATCCCCCAGCCCAAGTAAAAGGGAAGGAGAGATACTCCACAAACTCGTCCTGTGACCTCCATAGATGTGCACCACCAACCCCACTGACAGACAGAGAGAAATAATAAAGACCTAGACTGTGGGAAACACTATAGGGCAAATGTCCTACTTTCTTCAGCATATAAATTACAACGAAAAACATTTGGATGAAGAGCCCACAAATCAAAAGGGCCATGAGACACATCAATAAACTAATATTGTACCTTAGTACATCCCAGTCAAACAAACAAAATCTTCAAATATGACATTGTACAGCAACTAGAATTCTGAACCAAACTGAATATACAATATAAGAAAATTTCCATTAAACTTTAAATTTTTTTGTTTGTTTGTTTTTCAAGACAGGGTCTCTCTACATAACTCTGGCCCGGAGCTCACTCTGTAGACCAGGATGGCCTCACATTCAGAGATCCTCCTGCCTCTGTCTCCTGAATGCTGGGATTAAAGGTGTATGCTAAGACTGATACAGCCAATATTCTCAAAAGAAAGTTTAAGTAAATTTTATAAGACATAGAGCTGGGCATGAACCAATATTCAGAGGGCTAAGGAAGAAGGGCAGTGAATTTGAGACCAGCTGGAGGTAAAAAGGAAAATATAGTATAAAAAACAAAGACTTTCTGGCTGGAGAGAAGGCTCAGCAGTTAAGAGCACATACTTCTCTCATAGAGGGCTGGGGTTCAATTCCCAGCATCTACCTGGTGGCTCACACTACAGTTCCAGGGGATCCAACACCCTCTTCTGATTTCCTAGGGCACCAAGTATGCATACGATACACACACATACATTCAGGGAAAACACTCATACCCATAAAAATAAAACAATTAAAAACAATTTTCAACGGTGGAATTCCATCTGGGGCAGCTGTTACTTGGATGAGCGTATACACATTAAACAGACATCACTGGCGCACAGCAAAGGCTCTGGGCAAACAGAAGCTGTGTGACCCACTCAGGAAATAGTAGACCCATTTTACAGATGAGGAGACAAGATCCAGGAAAGAGAGGTGACGTCTCCAAATATCCACACTCCTAGTAAGAGATGACGCTTGGATTTCAGGCCATCCCCACCTTCAGGGCAGAGGAGAACTCTGGTCACAGAAGCCGGAAGAGGGCTTCACGCAGAGAAAGGAGCCATGACTCCCAACACGGAGCAAGAACAAGGCAAGGCTGTGAGAACCGCAGGAGGAAGGCACCCTGACGCTGAGGAACGCCACTCCTGTGAAGTTCAAGGCAACTTCTCCTAATCACAGACTGGTCTCCATGGCTGTCATTGGCATAACCTCACTAATTCAAATAAATAGCCAGAGGGTTTCAGAGGGAACAATTTTAACTGTACTCCATAATGATTTTGGATTACAGCCCAAAGTGTTAGCTAGTTAAGTGTGGGGGTCATCTCAAATTGTTTACTTGGCTGGATCCCAAGAAAGCCAGGCTGTCATCCTGCAATAAGGTACCGGTTTTGTGTACCCAGAAGGGAGGCTCTGCCATGGAACTTGTAAGTCACACTTGAAGAGCTGCACCACTGGGATTCGCAGTCTTTGGCTTAAATCTGTTCCCTGCCTTCTTTGGGGGAAGCTAAGCCACTGAAGGTAGCTGTCCAGGACAATATCAAAGGCATTCCACCTCCACAGAGGAGGCCATCTTTGCAGTAAACATTCAGATAAAAGCCATCTCAGAAGCAAAGGCTTCCTGTGCCTGGGGACCTTGGGGAGAGTCCCAGTCCCATTCCAACTTGGCAAATGTGTTCTTCACATGATGGACAGGATGCCACTGAAGAGTAAGTTCCAGAAGCTTCTGCAGGAACAGGAAGAGAACTGGCGACAACTCTCTTAACTGCTTAGCATCCTTGTTTACCAAACTAGGAAGCCCACAGCTCTATGAGAATGGAGCACACCAATAAAAGCCAGCAAAACGGTCCCCAGTAAACCAGATCTTTCATGACTGGATTCTGGGGTAGCAGGTCATAGCCATGGCTAGTTCTTGCACCCCCACCCCCCATGGATCTCTAACCTGCCCACTACAAGAGGCAGTGCAGAGGAAGAGAAATTCCAGCACAGTGGGTAGAACCCGGGCTTCTGCGGGTACTTCACAATGTCCATCCCTAGCAGTTTTACAGTGGGAATGGATAAGCACTGTCCATTCCTCACAACAGACTGAACAGGAAACAAAGGTCCATCAATAACAGGAGTTCTGGTCTCTGTTCCTCAAAAATGGCAATGAGATGAGGACGGTTGTGCACTTGGCTCCCTTCCTCTTCTGCTCTCTTTACTTCTCTCCACTTCAGGTGCTAATGAGTCCAACGAGCTCTTTAATGAGAGACAGGCTGAAGGCAGGAGTTGTGGAAGAAGAATCGTAAGGAAAGTTTGTCCCTGAGATCCCAAGCTTGTAACAAATCAGCATAGGCTTAAAACAGCAGATCCAGGCCAGGGTCAGATTTTTGACCTGTTTGCCTGACCCAAGATCGGCATGTTCTTTCCCAGAAGACCAAGCAACAAGGTTCAATCAATAACAGCAGTAATAAAAGCCCGGGGCTCTTAGGTCAATCAGATCTAGGCTAAAGTGCCTACTTTGCAGTTTAGTAGCCAAGACCTCAGGTGTGTTTGGTCACCTTGGTTTTAAGCCTCAGTCATTTCACATGTAAAATATGGGTAGCAATGACTGTGCAGGGCTGCTAGGAGACTCAGAAATACCATACAGGTACTCAGAGCTTATGTGCCAACACGTGCACTGTTCATTGAAATCTGACCATAACACTGTGAGGGAGTGATTATGTCCTGGATTTGCAGACAGGTGACATGTTCCAAAAGACAGAGTATTAGTAAGTGCTGGGGTTGAAAACGGGACTTGGCCTCATCTGCTCTAAAGGTTGTAGGTTTGGTTTGGTTTGGAGACTGGAATGAGCCTGGAGCCTTACATTTGCTGAGCACACTCTCTACCACTGAGGCACATCCACAGATTCAGAGGATGTGCTTTTTGTGTCACTGTGGAGCCTGCTGCAAACGGAACCGACAAGCGAGCCATTAGAACCCCAGCAAAGGTGGTGCCGGCTTCACTCACAGGGTGTTGTGCTAGGTACTTGCCTCGTGGCTGCAACAGGATCCCTGACCACAGCTCTTCGGAGAAGAAAGGTTTGTTCCAACTCACAGTGTAAGCATACTCCATCCCAGTGGCCGTGGAAGAAGCACAGCTCTCCTGGGGAAGCAGGCACGGGAGGCGACTGGTCCTGTTGCATCCATGGTCAGAAAGCAGAGTGGTCACTTGCCCTCCAGTTCCTTCCTCTTTCCTCAATCTGAGATCCCAGCCCACAGGACGGAGCTGCCCATATTCAGGGTACATCGTCCCCCTCAATTAACTCTCTCTGGAAACGCTCTCAAAGATAAGCACGGAGGTGTCTGTCTCCTCGGCAATTCCAAATCCAGTCAAGGTGACAGTTAAGATTCACTATCACAGGTGAGAACCTGGCATTCTGACAGAGTAAGACCTCAGACAAAAAGCCCGTACTTTTAGACATATATGTAAGCATTTGTGTGTAAAATTACATGATATCTGAAATTTGCCTCAAAATAAAGCAGGGTGGGAGGAGGGAAGAGTGGATAAGCAAGACTGGGTTGGTGACATGAGACCAGCTGGATCAGGCTGGATCAGAGTGCACAGTCTTGCCATAACCTGTCTTTCCTGCTCATGATGGTGCCTGAAACTTTCCATAACAAGAAGATAAAAAGCAGAAACAAAAAATCATCTCATCTTAAGAACATGAAAAGCAAAAATGGGTCTCACACTGGGTGTGTCTTGACCCCCAACCCGAAGTCCCCCCTAAACTACTTCCGGAGTCTCTTTAGGGTGTTCTCCCTTCTTTCTTGCCTTACTGTATGATCCCAAGTGTTGCTAATCTGAGCCAGGGAGTTAGGAGCTCTAGGCAGTCTCCACTGGGAGCCAAACAGTGGCAGAACAGCTTGATAGTAGGGCAGAGGGGGAGGGCGAGCCCTGCTAACTAGAGGGCCCAGAGGAGGCCTCAGGAAGGTAACAAGACTTGGGAGTGGGAAGGATATGGGGATCTAGGGAGACTGTGGGGCTGAGAAAAAAGGGGAAGGAGCAGGAGTGTGAGGGTGAGGACCTCCCATCATCACTGCCACAAGGTGGGGGGGTGGCATCACTTCAGCCCATCTCTCTCCTCTTAGACTACCTTCTACATGGTCCCTGAATGGTCACTCTCAAATAGAAATGGAGAAAGCAGAGGGGGCGGGGTGGGGGTGGGGGTGGAGAAAGGGTTAAAAAACCAAAACCAAAACAAACCAGAAGAATCTCCCAGGGAAGATGAAGAGATGGCGCAGCAGTTAAGAGCATTGGCTACTATTCCAGAGAACCTGGGTTCAGTTTCCAGCATCCACACAGTGACTCACAACCATCTATAACTCCAGTTCCAGGGAATCAGACACCCTCTTTTGGCCTCTGTGGTTTCCTGGCACACATGTACTGCAGAGACATACATGCAAGCAAAACATCCATATACATTTAAAAAAAAATTTAAAAATCTTCCAGAAGGGCTGGAGAGATGGCTCAGTAGTTAAGAACACTGGTTGCTCATTCAGAGGACCCGGGTTCAATTCCCAGCACCTACATGGCAGCTAACAACTATCTATAGCTCCACACAGACATACATGCAGGCAAAACATCAATGCACATAAAATAAAAATAAATAAATTATTTTAAAAAAAAAACAAAACAAAAAAACTTCCAGAGCGGTTAGGCATAGTAGCTCACTCCTTTAAGACTAGCACTTCGGATGCAGAGGCAGGCAGTTATCTATGAGTTGGAGACCAGCCTAGTCTTCATAGTGAGTTCCAGGATAGCAGTGCTACATAGTGAGACCTGTCTCAAAAAGCAAACAAACAAACAAACAAACAAACAAAACCTTCCAGAGCTTTTCACTTCATTCTGAATACATTTACCCTCCTGATCTTCAGGAGGAGGCTCTAACCAGCCTCACTTCTACACAGATAATCCACATGTGGGCCTTTTTAATATACTCTCTTACTGACACATGCACACATGCGGCTCCTGGCAGCCTCCTTCGGGGACTAGCTCAGATCACCTTTGGTAGGCATCCTCCCTCCGTCTATCTCAGTGTATGCCCGTTCTCAGAGCACCCCATGCTGCACTTGTGGGTCTGCCTCCTGAGGAGAAGGCTGGTGCTAGGGACTGGAGAGGCAGCAGACAAGGTGACTAACACCAGGTGGCTTTATCACCACTGAAGACATTAATAATGAGACCCCCTGGGCAGGTAAAAAGGGTCTGTGCCCATCATCATGGTGTCTAGAAGCAGCTGCTGGGAAAGCTGCCAGGTAACTGGACAGGTGAGGCTGCAGAGCTGAGCAGAGGGCTCCTTCTTGACCTTGGCCAAGGCAGCCTTGCTGTGGTGTCCTTCAGGTGTCCATAAAGCCCACTGCTACACGACTCTGAGTTAGTGCTGGAAAATGCTCTAACAAGTGGGAAACGAGACCCACAGCTTGCTGTTCTCCGCGTTTCTATGGCTGCAAACCTAAAGAATATTTATGATCCCTGGGATCAGAGATTTGGTGTCTGAGAAGCAAAGAAAGGTCACAAGATAAATGAATGTAGACCATCTGCTCTTGGGTGGGAAGCGAGTCCCATGTTATTCAGAGTTATTCTCCCCAGTGCACAAAATGCCTGTTCTCCGGTTAAAATCTCCATGCCAACACAGCAATTTTTATTTAAGTTAGAAAAGACCAACATCTACGAGGAGGGGTGAGAAGCTAAATACAAGCATGCCGACTCACAGGGAGCTTAGAAAGACTTAGGGAAGCAGGAAGCTGACAGACAGCCCACAGTCCTCGTAGGGAAGGGGCAACTTGTACTTTCCACATTAAATCCCTAGCAACACAGCTTAATGGAGGAGAACAACGCTCCTAGAGATGTCTGCACGGCTGCAGAAGAGGAAAACACACGGGCTAGCGTCAGAGGAGCACGCCTCCTTACGCTTCATAGGCCTGCTGCTCATCCAATTCCCAACACTGCGCTCTGACATTCCAGCAGATGCTGCCTGCCACCACCACACCAATCCTTCATCCTTGGGGACCAATGAGAATGCAGGATTTCCCATTAATCAGGGCCATGGACACCGAAATAGCTCATCTGACCTTTGCAAATACCAAAGGGTGGACTGAAAGCGCACACTGGCAAAGGTAACATGAAAGTCTTCAGCTTTCCTTTCTGAGATGACTTTATGTGGTCATTAGCCAGGGAACAGATTGCTGTACGGCTCCACGAGGTTACACATTAGCCAGGAAACAGACTGCTATACGGCTCCACGAGGTTAAAAATGAGGTAGAAACAGGCAAGCTGGAAGGGAGGTAAGCACAAACAACCTTAATGAATTATTTAACATACATCAAAAATATATATGGCCCAGAAATCTGCTGGCTTTGGGCTGAAAACAAGTCACACATGGAACCAGCAATTCTCTAGATGAACACTCACATGGATTTCAAGGCTGGACTTGGTTGTCTGTGGACTCTGTCAAAAAAGAGAGCTGTAGACTGCAGAGCACAGATCCGCCACTACTGACAAGGAGACAGATTCTCTCAAGAGGAACACGTTACATGGGCCAACCTGATTGCTAGCCACACATGCATGCTCATTTCCTAGTGACAACTTGTACATTCCAGTCATTTCTTTTAGCCACGTCAATTTTAAGTGCAAAAGTAACCCCTTCCTTGTTATTTCAAGGACAGTTCCTTTGCAAACAAAACTGTACACTAAGTAATCTTAGTGAAATGTAGGACTCTGGTTTTTTCCCAATAAAATAATTACTGAAAATTCAAAGAACACAAAAAAGACGTTGAGCTTGAGGCTAATGCCTACACACCAGAAGAGGGCACAAAATCTCATTATAGATGGTTGTGAACCACCATGTGGTTGCTGGGAATTGAACTCGGGACTTCTGTAAGAGCAGCCAGTGCTCTTAACCTCTGAGCCATCTCTCCAGCCCTGAAAATAAGTTTAAAAAAAAAGAAAACACAAAGAACAAAGTTCAAAAGAAGTTATTCTCACCATCACACAGTTCAATTTTTTTAACTGCTTTGTTGAGATGTAATTCATACACTACAAAACTCACTTTTTTTTTCTTTTTGAGACAAGGTTTCTCTGTGAAGCCCTGGCTATCCTGGAACTCACTCTGTAGATCAGGCTGGTCTCAAACTTACAGAGATTTGCCTGCCTCTGCTTCCTGAGTGCTGGGATTAAAGGCGCGCGCCGCCGCCGCCGCCGCCGCCGCCGCCGCCGCCGCCGCCGCCCGGCTAAAATTCACTCTGGTAGAGGGCACGAGTCCCTGAGGTATAGTGTGTTAATATACTTGTGCTAGTAGCTCTCCTATCAACTCCAGGATACTTCTGCTTTTCCGAAGTGCTAGAGGTGGCTCTACCAGGACTGTAAGAACATTACCAACTGGGAGACACCCCTATCTCAAACTCTGGCAGGTTCCATCACCCCATTAGTAGTCACTTTGCAGTCCCCATCTTTTCAGGTTCATACAACTTAAGTCACTTTCTCTGTATGTAGATTTGCCTATTCTGAACACTTTATACAAATGCAATCAGACAACACATGGCCTTTTGTGTCTGGTTTCTTTCACTGGACATATTTCACCTGTGTAATTGTTTAGTTTAGTTTTTTGAGACAGGATCTCACTATGTAGCTCCGACTGTCCTGGAACTTGTCCACCTGTCTCTGCCTCTTGAGTGCTGGGATTAAAGATGTACACAACCATGCATGCATGGCTTTGTTTAATTTTTAATCAACCCCTTTGTCTGGTTTCCACCCTATCTTGATCTTTACAAATTTAAAATACAATCTTGGGGCTAAGGATGTAGCTCAGTGGTAAAATGTGTGCTTAGCATGTACAAGGCCCTGGGTTCAACCCTCAGTACCATAAGAAAACAACAGAAAAGAAGCACAATCCTTTGCTGAAACCATCAAGTCAAGCCTGGCCTTTGCTGCTGATGAATTATTGACCCTAAGCTAGAATTGTAGGGCCCGAGGCAGCAGGAGGCTGGTTTTACTCTCTAAATGTCACCCTCCCATGCTGGTCTAATTTGAACAGAAAGTGCTTAGAAATTAGGAAGGTGCTTAATAATAAATACTACTTCCCCTCCACATAACCCCAAACATTAAATACAGTCTTTAGCAAGGAACAGAAAGAACTCAACACAGATCTAGATAGGAAAAACTACCTTCCGTCCAGAGAGCTTATGTGAAGAGTTAGTTGTGTCCTTCCCATTTGTAAGTGTAATTCTTAGCCCCTTACCATATGGTTATGCTTGGAGACAGGCTCTGTGTAGCTGGGTCTAAAAGGGCTGTTAAAGCAGTCCTAACCAAATCTCAGAGGCCTGGAGGAACGGCTCTGGTGGGGACAGAGCAAGAAGAGGTGGCCTCTACAAAAGCTAGGGGGAGAGGTCTCAGAGGCAGCTGGCTCTGCCTGCACCTTGGCTTTGGACTTTGAGCCTCCAGTCATGAGAAAATAAATTCTGTCAAAGCCACCCAGTGTGTGGTATTTTGCTGTGGCACTGTTAGCAAAAATCTCATTTAATGCTACTTTAAAAGATGTACCTTTGTTTTAAGTGTTTGTGGGTATGTAAGCAAGTGTGGGTTCCCATAGAAGCCACAAGAGGACATCAGATCCCCTGCAGCTGAGTCACAGGTGGTTTTGAGCCACCTGATGGGGACTAGGGACTGAATTCCAGTCCTCTGCAAGAGCAGCAAGTGCTTTTAACCACTGATCCATATCTTTAGTCTCTCAACACTACGTTTTGTTTTGGTTTGGTTTGGTTTTGGTTTGGTTTGGTTTGGTTTGGTTTTCAAGACAGAGTTTCTCTGTGTAGCTTTGCGCCTTTCCTGGAACTCACTCTGTAGCCCAGGCTGGCCTTGAACTCACAGAGATCCGCCTGCCTCTGCCTCCTGAGTGCTGGGATTAAAGGTGTACGACGACGCCGCCGCCGCCGCCGCCGCCGCCGCCGCCGCCGCCGCCGCCACCACCACCACCACCCAGCTCTACACTACTTTTAAAAGTAAAATTTTATAAGACAGGATCTCATGGATCCCAGGCTGGCCTCGAACTTGTGAACTAGCCAGAGGCTGGTCTTAAACTCTGGTCCTTCTGTCTCTACCTCCTGAATGACAGGAATACAGGCTTGTACACTGCAGGTTTTCCACAGTGATGGGAATAGAAGCAGGGGGTTTGTGCAAGGGCAAACCTCTACCAACCCAGCCACATCCCTGGTCCCCAAGTAGGACTTCTCATCCCTGTTTTACAGATGAGGAACCTTAGGCTCAAACATATTAGTAGAGCAAGGACTCAAAGAGCGTTTGTCTGGGCTGGGAATAGTAGCTCAACAGCAAAGTACTGGCCTAGGATTTACAAGGCCATACAATGAAGGGAAAAAATGCTGTCTCATTTCAAAGCTTTTCTTCTTTCTAGAAGGTACAACTTATTGTAATTTTCCTTTCTTTTGAGCATATTTTTAAAAATTATTCTGTATGTATCAGTATTCTGCCTGCATGTATGTCTGTGTATCACATGCATGCCTGCTGCCCACACAGACTAGAAGAGGGCATCAGATGCCCTGAAATTAGAGTTTCAGATGGTTGTGAGTCACCATGTGGGCACTGGAAATCGAGCCCAAGTGCTCTGGAAGGGCAGCCAGTGTTCTTCATCGTTGCCTCTCCAGCCCTGTAATTTACCTTTCACTGTATTTGTAGCTTAGGGGTCTATTAGGATACTATTAGGATAAATGAGGACAAAGATGAAAAAATCTTCGAGCTGGGTGTAGTACCGCGTGCATATCTATAATCCCAAGTCTTGGGAGACAGAGGCAGGACAATTAGGAGTTTAAGGGCTAGCCTATACAGTGAGTTTGAGGTCAGTCAGAACTATATGAGACTCTGCCTAAAAACAAAACAAAATAAATAAACACAGAAGAAACTGGGGTTGAAGGGATGGTTCACTTGATAGAGTGCCTGCCAGACAAAAATGAGGATCTGAACTCCGTAGGAAGCCAGGCCTGGTAGTGCATCCCTGTAATTCCAGTACTGAAAATGCAGAATCAGAAGGCTCCCTGGGGCTGCCTGGTCAGCCAGTCTAGCTAAGTCAGTGAGCCACAGGTTCAGTGAGAAACCCTGTCTCAAAAAGTAAGGTGGGAAGCAACTGAGGCAGACATCTGATTAGTGTTTGTTTGTTTGTTTTTCCAACTGGACACAAGCTAGAGTCATTTGAGAAGAGAGAAAACGCCCCTACCAGACTGGCCTACAGGTAAGCCTGTGGGGAATTTTTCTAATGACTAATGTGGGAGGACCCAGCCCACTGTGGGCAGTACAACTCCTGGGCAGGTGGTCCTGGGTGTATACGAAAGCAGGCTGAGCAAGCCCTGGGGAGCAAGCCAGTAAGCAGTGTTTCTCCATGGCCTATGCTTCAATTCCTGCCTCCAGTGTTCCTGCTGACTTTCCTGGATGATGGACTACAAGCTGAAATAAATCCATTCCTCCCCAAGTTGCCTTTGGTCACGGTATTTTATCACAGCAACAGAAACCCTAAGACAGCACTTCATGTTGACCTTTGGCCTTCATATGCAACATGAACCCACACACAAATGTGTGCCTGTACAAATACACACCTCAACTTTGCTTTAAATTTAAAAGACCAATAGTATATTCTAGAATATACCTGGTACAGACTAAATTTAGAACTCATTAATTTCAAAAACACTTCTGACGTAAGAAAAAAAAAAAACAGCAATGAGTCAGGTATTTTATACGTATTATCCAATTAGAGCTTTAAATAATCCTGAGATGCTTATTAGTCATAACCGAGGAAAATCAAAGTCCAAGACACTAAGTAACACTAATGACACTCTATTCATTTTCATTATGTACCCCAGTCTAAGCATTTCCCTTTCAAAAACTAACTGAACTAAATCCCATTCATCAATCTTTCTCTGAGACCTGAACTTTGTGGAGTTCTCCATACCTAAGCAAATGTGCCTGGGTTCCTCACAGAGCTCAGCTGATGGTTCTCCAATGCTACTATGAGCTTATGTGGAGCTTCTATGCAACCAGAAAAAGTCCCCCACCTCAGAGCAGATGTAATGCCAGGGCACAGCCTGCTATGCTACGCAATCCTTTGCTCTGTCTTCATCTCATACTTCTGGCACTAAAAGACAATACCCAGAGAAAAGGTATGGAGAATTTACTTTTCCTCGATCTCCTGCACACTTTAACTCCCTCTACCCCTGTGGACCAAACAACCTATGCTTTGTGATCATACTAATTCTATATATAGGGAGGTATAGGACAGGACTACACCTATTCACAGTGGATGGTGGATAGTGCCAAAAAAAAAAAAAAAATGGAGCCAGAAAGCCAAGGGAGGCCACAGGAGGAACAGACCATGCAAATGGGAAGCAGGAGCCTAGCAGCCAAAGCAAGTCAGAAAGCCAGGGAACACCAGAGGCCCTGAAGGACGCTTTGCTTCATGTTCTCATAGACCACCACTGTTTTGTACGCACGTCTCCTTCTGTCCCAGACAGCTGCCCCTGTTTAGGGTGCCCGTCTTCCCTCTTCCCAGGGCCTCAAGAGTAGGGAGCAGCAGCTATGGAGTCCTTGTCAGGAAGCCAGTTTCCTAGTGACCCCTCGGGCTCACACTAACCACAGCACTCCAGAGCAGCCAGCAGAAGTGAACACCAGGACAGGAAGTGCATATCCCGAGACTTCACCTGACAAGAGACAGTACCCAGCCCCCAAACCCTCTCAACATGACAGAGTGGCCCTTCTCGAGGCTCAGTCTTCCCAAAACGCCCCAGCCCTCCTACTAACCGGATCTGTGCTAAGATAGGCTGTGGCAAAAGTGCACCGGAAGTAACTGTGGCAGGGCGGCAGGGAGACCAGTGGCTCTAGGAGCAAATGGCATTCTCCGTAAGAGCAGCAGCTGAGCCTTGCCTCATGAGAAGAGCAGAATCAGACAGAGAGAGAGCCATCCCGGGCAGGAAGGAAGCAAAGACCCAGAGGATGGTGGTATGCCCCTAAATGACACACAATCTAGGGTTATCAGAGACTGGAAGAGGGTTGCCACACAGTGGCTGCAGATCTTCAGCAGGTAAGGTTGGGTGGGTCAGGGTGGTAGTGGTAAAAAATACTGGACTTGCCTTTTCTCTCCTGTCCTATCACAGTGCTGGGACACCACGTTGACCGCCACTTTCCCATCATTCAGCAAGCTCTTTCTTCTAGCTGGGAATGAGCCTCAACTGGGACCTCAGGTAGCAGCAGGACCCAGCAAAATTCACCCTTATTTGATTTTACTGCTTTTATTTAGCATTATTTTGTGTGTGTGGTGATGAATTAAACCTAGGGCTTTGAATTTAACAGATAAACACCATAACACTTATCAATACCTACCTCTACCCTTTATATTATAAACTAGTATTTATTACTATTAGTGTGTGTGTGTGTGTACATGCACAGGCACATACATGCATGGGCATGTGCTTGTATGTTTGTCAGCACACATGTGCCATAGCATGTATGTGAAGGTCAGAGAACTCTAGAGAATCAGTTCTCCTACTGTGGGATCCTGGGATCGAACTCAGGTCACTGGGTTTGTGCAGTGAATCCCTCTGAGCCTTTTATTATTTTAATGTTACTTTGGAGTAATGCCAAGTGAAGAGGATAAAAATACTTTATAAGTAAATTTCCCAAGTTAAAAAAAAAAATGCCAGGCGTGGTGGCACATGCTTTTAACCCGAGCACTTGGGAGGCAACAGCAGATCTCTACAAGTTCAGGGCCAGCCGGGTCTACAGAGTGAGTCCCAGGTCACCCAGAGTTACATAGTAAGAATGTGTCTCAAAAGATAAAGAATCAGTGTAGGAAAATGCACGCACAGGAAGCTCATAAACAAGGGAAGCTCTGAAGATGACCCTAAGGATGAAGGGAAACTCTCAGCCAATGCCTCAGAGTACAGGGAAGGGAGAGAGAAGAAATCAGATGCATATTCTGGGGCCAGCAGGCTGGAAGGGCCCAGTAGGAAGGAGAGGTCATTCATCTTCACTTCTATAGAGAAAGTCCTAGAGCATGGTATGTGAGTCCAGTTTCTGATGCCAATAACATGGATACTGGTTCATTATAAGGGAGTTTATTGTAGCTCATCATTCTAGAGGTCAAAGGTCAGTAGGTAGTTACAGCTCTGTCACTGGAGCTCCAGTTACAGCCTTTTTCAGGCAGAAGTCCCAGGGAAGCACAAGATAATCACATGACAAGGAACAGGGAAAGCGTGTGTGTCAATGTGCATCTCTTCTGGTGTCCTTCCCACATCTTATAAATACCCCAGGGTTCAGTCACGGGAGCTTCACCTTATCTAACCCTACATGCCTTCCAAAGGCACCCCTTCTAAACACAACTAGAGTAAGTTTCCACCAGCTTAATACCTCATAATAGAGACTGAACATAACAACTGCATCAAAACCATAGCAGATGGTGTCTCTAGATCCTGGAGCCCTCCTGGGCCAGGTACTGTCTGTAGCATGGGCCAGATGTGGGTTCAAGTCTGTTCTGTCTGTCACCTACTTTCTGAGAGGCCTCTGGCACATAACTCAGACCCATGTGTAAACCTGAAAAAAATAATACTGCCTTGGGGTACTGCAAGTAAATGACTAGCACCCCTCAACAGATGGCAGTCTTCCCACAGACCCAGCTCCTTTTTTTTTTAAATGTCATGAAACCAAATCTTAAGTTTCAATCTCTGAGAATATTCCTCAGATTTGGAGAAACAGCATTTTGCCTCTCTGTTCTGACCCTAATTAAAGGATACACGAGGCATCTGACTTCTCTTTATGTTACTGCTTAGCAACAAAGGGGAGTAACATTTACTTGGAAAGACGCTATGATTCTGAAAATGAGAATAGATGAATCACAGTAAAGTGAAGAAAACTGAAGTCTGTATATAAAAGGTTGTAACCATAGAGCAGCAACAGAAATTCAGTTTCCTCATGACTGGCAGGTAGATGGCACCAAGAATGGACACCCACTCAATACACTCCACATAGAATCGGTGGAAAATGGCAACTGAAGAGCTCTTTCTTCTTTGATGTGTATAAATGTTTTGTCTGCATGTATATGTATGTGTGTGCACCATGTGGGTGCCTAATGCTTGCAGAGGTCAGAAAAGGGCATTTGATTCTCTGGAACTGGAGTTGGCGATGGTTTCGAGCTACCGTGTGGGTACTGGGAATTGAACCTCGGTTCTCTGTAAGAGCAGCTAGTGCTCTTAACTGCTGAGTCATTTCCCAGTCCAACTAAAGTGTTCTTAGGAGAAAGCCTTCAAAAAAAAAAAAAAAAATACGGTCCTGACTGACCTTCCTTAAGTGGAGGCCAGGACTGTAGGTGGACAGTCTCCACAGCCTCCCTTATTGCATTTCCCACCTCTGCATGAACCAGTATCCATGTTATTGGCATCAGAAACTGGACTCACATACCACGGAGACCTGGAACTCAGGAGGGGATGCTCAGGTTTTAACAGAGGTGTCAGAGATGGTCTTCCACCAGATGGTATGGCCCCAGAACCACTACCTGCTATTGCCCCCCTCGGACCAGTGGGCAAGTACATGAACCCCACACTGAAGAGGATAGGGACTGAACAGGCATTCTGGGGTTCTGTAGGTCAGAGGCTAATTCACAATAGCTTTGAAGGGCAGGGGAATGTAGCCATGTCTTCACAATATGAAATGCTCCCAGAGTCCCACACAGAATCTAAACAAGAGAAATGTTTAAAAAGTACACTAAAGAACAAAGATAGTCGGGTGGTGGTGGCATATTCCTTTAGTCCCAGCACTCAGGAAGCAGAGGCAGGTGGATCTGTAAGTTTGAGGCCAGCCTAGTCTACAGAGCGAGTTCCAGGACAGCCAGGGCTACAGAGAAACCCTGTTTTGAAAAAAAAAAAAAAAAAAAAAAAAAAGTACAAAGGTATGTTGCTTAAAGACCCAAAGCCACCACCCAGCAGGAGAATGTCTATATAACTGAATATCTAGTCTGTGGATTGCCATGCACACAGTGGATCTAAACATTCTGCCATGTCAAGATCTTGAAAACATGCAATACCATGACAAGCACAAGCTTAATTTTATAATTAAGTCTGCATAGGATCCTTTATATAAAAGAAACCTCTGGGTAAATGACTACTTGATAAGTAGCTGCCAGGAACTACCTCCTGGGGTACAGTGAGGGTCTTAACAGGCTTACTCACGACAGAATAGAGGATCCTATATTGTCTTAGTTCTAAGAAACAAGAATGGGTCTATGTTGTCACACAAATTGAATGAAGAACAAACAAAGTGCTTTGGGATGCCCAACTGGCATCAAAGGCCAGAGACATCGCCTCAGGGTAGAAAAATGCCATGGGAAGACCTCCCCCAGCCACCCAAGACACATCATACTACTTCCTCCTGCCAACCCAAGAGGAAGGTTGTTATACACACTTTCCCCCAAAGAAGCCTATGGCCTGGGGTTGGGGATTTAGCTCAGTGGTAGAGCGCTTGCCTAGCAAGCACAAGGCCCTGGGTTCAGTCCTCAGCTCTGGAAAAAAAAAAGAAAAAAGAAAAAAAAAGAAAAAAAAAAGAAGCCTATGGCCACTATAACAGAACTGATGGTTAAAAGGTTACACCCAACAGACCACTCCCTCCCCATTGAGCAGCCTCGTCTGATCCCTTGATAGAGCTCTGAACCAGGGATCATATCATAACCAGCATCCCAAGTCAGTCTATCAAGACTTGAAACTGAAGACTCCTTGAAACATTCTCTCACACAAGAACCTCAATCAGTGATTTCAGTAAAAAGCTGAAAGGCATCTTTTTCTTCCTCCAAACTCCCTTATCCCTCTCTGGCCAACTCCTGCTCTTCCTTCAAAACCAGGTCCAGGCACCCCAGGCACGTTCCTCTCTCCACACGAATCCCAGCAGACTAACCACTCTCCTGAGCCTCCTGCTGGCCTTGTTCTCTTCTGTCACACAGACTCACCCTAGACTCTGAAATAATGTGCCTCTGTGTATCTCTCAGTGCAAACTCCTAAGCTCAGCCCCAAACAAGGTACTCACGGGCCTAGGGCAAAGGCTTGTCCCTCATCTTGCTTCCCAGGGTAGTACCTGCCTGACTAGGTATCCAGGGCAGGGAGCTGCCTCACTGGGAAGCATGAAATCACTGAAAGACAAGACAATGCCACCAATCTAAGGAAGTGCTTTAATGTCTGCTTTGCCACATAACCACAAATGATCCCACATGTCTCTTGGCTCTATCTTGCCTCTAAACCTACAGCACCAGCTGGCTAGCATCTATTTCAATGAAACAGTTTTTTGTCACAACCACCATACAGGGTCATCCCAGGAAGTATGAAATGCTGCAAAACAGAGTATTTGACCCACGGTTCCTATGCTCTGCCCTCCTCTAGACACATCCTTAACTTTGGTTCTATGTAGGTGCTTCATAATATACCTCCTAAAGGTATGTAAACAGCTTTCACACTCATTAACATAGCTATTATCAACAAAACCAGAAAAATCAACGTCAGGGAAGGTACGGAGAAATATGACCCCTTGTGCACTTTCGGTACAAATGGAAAACAGAATGGCTGCTTAGGAAAACAGTATATAGGTGCCCCAAGAAATTAAAAGTAGGCCTGCAAGCTGGGTGTGGTGGCACACATCTTTAAACCCAGCACTTGGGAGGCAGAGGCAGGTGGATCTCTGTGAGTTTGAAGCCATCATGGTCTACACAGCACAGTGAGTTCAAGGACAGACAGGGTTTCATGTAGAGAGACCCTGTCTCAAAAAAAAAAAAAAAAAAGCTGGCTGGCTAGGGCTTGATGTATGAAATGGCTTGTGATGTTTAGTATTTGAAAAGTCAATTCTAATTTCAAATGCACAAATCTTAAAACGTAAAATGTAAATGTCTGGTGGAACCTGGAAGGAAACACAGTTAAGACTGAAGGAATAAGAATCTGCATAAATTTTCAGATGGAAATATTTTAAGGTTTACTGGAGATGTGACATTTTCACAGATCTTGACTATTTATGAACAAAGCTAATCACCGGAAACATTCACACAAAGCCTGTGGTATGCTAAGAGGTAATAAAGAAGTTGTTTTTACCTCCAAGACTAAAATGTCCTCTGTTCTTACATGTCGACCAGAAACCCAAGTGCTTCAATGCTAAGACATTCCACTACTTTTTCTAACTAGCGATAGCATTAATATTTTTCATAATATTTGGTTTTACCCTCATGCACTTAAAAACAAGTTCTATTTGGCTCTTTGCTGCTCTTTTAAAGACTGCTGTCTCTTTTGTGTGCATTGTCATAAGTCACTGAGATATTTATCATCTCATGATAATATGAAGGTACCTTATCCTATTTGTCAAATGTGGTCTGTGTCTAAGATGTTGATAATTCCTTGGAAGAAAATGCTAATTTCTTTGTTAAAAAAAAGAAATTACACATGCACACACATACACATAAATTTTTAAAAAATTAAAAAGAAATTAAAAGTTGGAGAAAGAAATTAAAAGTTGGTTTACCAGATTACCCAGCAATTCTATTTCTGGCTATGTGCCCAAATGCATCAAAAGCAAGAATTCAAACAGATGTGTGCTAGAGAGTTTTATGTCAACTTGGCACAAGCTAAAGTTATCTGAGAGGAGGGAACTTCAATTAAGAAAATGCCTCCCTAAGATTGGGCTGTAGGCAAGCATGTAGGGCATTTTCTTAATTAGTGACTAATGGGGAAGGGCCCAGCCCATGGTGGGTGGTGCCATCCCTGGACTGGCCCTGGGTTCCAGAACAAAACAGGCTGAGCAAACTAGATGAAGTACTGAACTAAGCAGCACCCCATGGCCTCTGCATCAGCTCCTGCCTCCAGATTCCTGCCCTGACTTCCTTCAGTGATGAACTACAAGGTAGAAGTATAAGCCAAATAAACCCTTTCCTCCCCAACTTGCTTTTGGTTGTGTTTCATCACAGCAATAGAAACTCTAACTAAGACAAGATGTTTGTGCACCCTTATTCACAATGGTATTATTCAAAATAGTTAAAAGGCAGAATTAGCCTAAGTGTCTATCAGTAGATGAATGTATAACAGGATGTAGTCTGTCCATAAAGTGGAATATTTATTATTCAGCATTTAAAAACAAGAAAAGCTGAGGGTGGTGGCACATAGTTTTAATCCCAGCACTCAGAGGCAGAGGATCTCTGTGAGTTGTGGCCAGTCTGATTTACAAAGAGTTCCAGGCTAGCCAAGGATACACAGTGAGACCCTGTCTCAGAAAAAAAAAAAAGAGTGTGACATGTACTCTAACACGGACGAGCCCTGAAGATAGAGCATGCAAGTTAAGTCAACTTTTAAAAGATAAATGCTGTATAGTTTCATTTATATGAGGCTCTTGAGTGGTCAGATTCATAGATTGTAGAATGGTAGTTGCATGAGGATATGGAGAGTTGGTGTTTAAAGGACACACAAAAGATTTAAAAAAAGCTACTGGAAATGAATGGTTGTAATGGCCGCACAAGGACATTAAATGTGAATGTACTTACGACCATTGAATTCTGTATTTGAAATAGTTATGGTAACAAATATTACATTATTTGCATGTATATTTTGCCAAAATAAAACCACATATCTGGAGCGTTGCTCTGTGCACTGGAGTGTGACTCAATCAGGAAGATTCAGTTGATTTTTAACGATCTTCCCAAAAGGTGCTGGAGACAAACAGTGTCCCATGTCACTTTCTCAGCCCTGACAGAACAGAGAACCACAGTCCCATAAAACAGCTGAGCACTTTCTTAGAGGGGGTCCTCAGCTTTACCTGGATCCTGACCTGTACTAGGTAGCAGGCACATGAATAGGGCAGAGAAGTCCACACCTGATCTCACTGGCCTGGCCCATGTACAACTCCACATGAAGCCAGGGGAGATGGCTGACACCAGCAGGCTGTGCTGTGGGCCGTACTGGGCTTCAGTCCTGTTGGAGTATTTGATTCTAAGAACATCAAGAGAGGTAAAATTACACAGCCCATTTTTAGGACCACATTCTTAAAACTTCCAGAGAGAAAGCTGAAAAACAAGAAACAGACTTGGTTCCAAACACGTAAGCTGTGCCCTGGAGCCTACAACCCACTGAGCACCAAAATACCCCGAGGAATAAATATGATTCCTCTCTTCCTTCCACCAGTACATTCTCAGGGTAAACCCCTATTCCTCATCTCAGACATATTTTCCACATAGAAAATAGGGAGCCTGGAAGTATACTGACAGCTAGAGAGAGCACTCCCAACTCTATTCCAGAACCAAAGGCTAATAACCACACTTAAATAGTCAGATATTTATCGAATACATATAAAATGCCGTATCACTAAAGATTAGGAGTTTTTGGCCTCGGAAGGCCCCCAACTAGCCCCAAAAGGAGTTATAGATCTAAACCACAAGGAAGTGAGACCGCTACACAGGGCCACAGCATGTTGCCACGCACAGCGGTAGGGAACAGCAGAGGTTTGCAGGGGCCTGCAAGGGGAGAGACAGGAGGGAGCCCAGCGGGGGAGGGCTGCTACACCAGGCTCAGTTCATGGTGGCTCAGGAGATGGGGAGTCCCGGGAGGTTTCTAACAGGTGTGTCCCACATATGGGCACACAATGTAGAAAGGGAAGGAGAATAAAGGAAGGGCGCCAGCTAAGGGCAACTGGTCAGGGAGAGCAACTGACTAAGTCAGCGAGGACAAAAACCAAGGCGGAACCAAGGTTGAGGACACTGAGAAGCCAAGCCAACAAACCAAACCCCAACAGCGAAGTCTGCAGACAAGAGACACACAGAGCCTCTAGGTTCAGAGTGATTCTCCACCCTCCTCACCTCCCTTCTTTTGACATTGCTCACCCCTGGAGCAGTCTGTCTTATGTGTATATGAAATTGAAACGAACGCATCCCGTGGACACCTTTTTAGAAATGTGCCATTACAAGTGACATTTTCGGGTGTCAGAGTTAGTCTTGTCTGCTGGTGGATCGAATGTGCCCAGCTGACAAGTGAGAAGACTGTGACACCAACAATTATAGAAACAAACTCAACCTAGAATCTGGAAACCAAACTGTTCTTTCCCTCTCTTCCAGCACGTTCAGCAGACAATATGGTGGGCCCCTGGCAGAGGGCCCTCGCTTCTCAACCGTAGCACCTCAGAAGACTGGAAGGCAGCCAAACTTCATGACCTTTCGGGGTAGCAGGTGGTGGAAATAGCATGTACAGGTATAGGATTTCTCAGGGCCAGAAGACAGCAGAAAACCTGTCAGAGTATCACTAGGATTAAGCACAAACAGCACATTGCCATGTGATTCCACTTAACTGCACTTCCAGACAGGCAACACTCACCTACAGAGACAGACAAGATCTGTGACTGCCTCAGCAGGTATGCTGACAGGAAGCCCGCCTGGGACCCGGCATGAAAAAAAAACAAAAAACCTTTCTTGAATGAGATTGATATTCTGTGTCTTGGCAGGGTGTAGACTACAAAATGTATACATCTGTCAAAAATGTAACAACTAAGATTTGAACATTGTATTTCCTATAGGAAAACCATACCTAAGACCCTGTCTCAAAAAACAAAAAAAGGAGAATCATATCTCAGTGAAAAACACCAGAAAGCAAATATATAATATTTATTATAAAATATACAAATAAATTTATTATACACACAGGTATAAATAAATGTATGGAGTGTGTGTATATGTGTATACACACATACAAACTGGATTCTTAAGAATACTCCTATAGAGAACACAAGTCTTAAAACAAACTAAAGCCACCTTTTATCTTATGAAATTGGTTCCTTAAGTTGCAGGACTGGGAATGAACCTGAAGAACCTGTTGTTCAAATACATAAACAAGTAGGACATGACCTACCCAAAGTCACACAGCAAGGCAGTAGCAGAAAGCTAACCTATCCCAGGCTTCTCAGGTCCTAGCTTGAGATATATTTCCTGTTTGAAATGAGTGCCAGAAAAAGCCAATAAAACACAAGCTAAAGGTGATTTTAGGGACCAGTTTCGTTTAAGCCATCAAACCTGAAGCTAGGCTGTTTTTCCTATCAAGCAGTCTAAATCAGATTAGCTTTCAAACAATAAAAAGTATTTGCCTGCAAGAGAGTGAGTCAAGTGCCCCTCCACTAAACGCCATCTTGATACTGCCTCATTGAGCCTCTCTACCATAACAAACAGCCAAATGACTGGCAAGAAACTGTGGGCAAATAAAAGCCCTGTTGATGTCAGAAAACTGACTCAGTATAGGACCTTGGGAGGACTCCTACCATGGCAGGAGAAACATGTATTGCCTTTGTTCAAATTCCTGGCACAATCTGGAGTAATGGCTTCTGTTTTGTTTTCTGAGACAGGGTCTCACTGTGTAGTCTTGGTTGTCTGGAACTCACTATGTAGACCGAGCTATCCCCTGAACTCATAGAAATCTGACTGCCTCTGCCTTCCAAGCTGGGATTAAAGGCATGTGCCACCATTCCCAGCATGGACAAGATGACTAGGAGTTGGGGACCCGAGCTAGTTTTTTTTTTTTGAGACATGGACTTGATGTGTTACTCAGGGTGACCTCCAATTCCGGGCTCAAGTGATCCTCTCAACCCAGCCACCTAAGTAGCAGACTACAGTGTGCACCACTGTGCCTGGCATGACTTATATTTTATTGTCTAGGGACCCTAAGCTTATAACTGTCCTCAAGGCTCATGGTTTGTAAATGCCAGAGTAGGGACTTGACTCAGGACTCCAAAATCTGTGCCCTTGACTCCTAAACTGCATAGCTCAGTGATTATTTATATAACTGAGTGAAGGGATGTCCGAATGACTTCAATGGCTGGAAATTTAGGAATAGTTGTCTTAAATCCAGATCAGTCCTTGCACCATTGAAGATTCAACCAGTTCTTCTTTGTAGAATTCTGTGAACAAGCATCCTCCCCTGACAGGTTTTCTGATGACTGATTTGACAATGTGCTTCTTCAACCTCCTTGAGGCCTTCCACCCAAAGGGTTGTGGAGTCCACTGTGGGAGGCCAGCTCCCACATTTTCAAGGGTTCTTATGAGGAGGAGAGAGAGATAAGAAAATATTAGACAGAAAGATAGCGAAGAGGAGAAAGAAACACAGGACAGCTTCGGGACGACCTGGTCAATACCCAACAGCCTTTTACATTTATTCAAAAGGACTTTTTATAACAACGCCAAGGGGCGAGGCAAAAGACCTCCCCCTTGCTAGATCAACGCACACTGCACAGCCAAGTGTAGACCCTTCCAGAGACCCGGTAACCACACCCGTGGTCAAATCATTCCCTTATGCAGCCCTGCTGGGTAAAGCAAGCTCAGATTCTCAGACCCTGAGTAAGTTCTCACTAGGAAACCTCTGTGGGTCTCCACAGTTCAATCTCTGAGTCTGTCGAGGAACCACAGTTGTGGACAGAAGAAGAGAAGGATCTTAAGCAGACACTAGATTGTAAAACAGACCTTTCTCCAAGGTGTAAAAGCTGCTGTTCTAACCATCAGTGAAGTGCAAGTTTAGAAGTCTTGTAGGCACATCAGAAATTCTCTTTGGAGTTTTATTTTTAAATTAAGTGCAACAGAGAACAACTTACTCTAGGCTAGACCAGTCTTGAACTCACTGTAGCCCAGGCTGGCCTTCAACTAACTCAATAACCTCTTTTCCTAAGATGATTGAGTGCTGAAATTATGTATGAGCCACCCTGTTCAAGTTTGGGAGAGAGATTTCATCTCAGAAAATTGGGCTGTCAATCTTTTGAGAGCTGGTGACAAGAACAGGGACCCACAATAGAAATACTCTTAAGTATTTTCCTCCCCTGCTCCTCCAGAGAGAAATCATATAGTTCTGGCAGATCATTAGTCAAAATAAGAAAATGTGGCCTCGGAAACTGTGTTGCTGGGCAGTTTGAAAGCTGAATTCGCTAGTGCCTTCCAGCGAGAGCCTTAGTTTCTTAGGTTAACTTCTGAAATTCTTCTTAGATTTTTTTATGTATATGCGTGTTCTGCCTGCATGTGTGTGTGTGTGTGTACACTACAGGCAGGCCTGCAGCCTGCAGAGGTCAGATGAGGAGGGAGGGTTCAATCCCCTGGACCTGGAGTTGCAAGGAGTTGCGTCACCATGTGGGTCCTGTGAGAACAATGTTCTTAACCACTACACCACACCTCCAGCCCCAACCTCTGAAATTCCTAAACCAGCAACTCAAAGAATTATAGGGTTCCAGATAAAAGAGACGTAGCTTCCCTTGGCCTAACCCTCTCATTTGTATAGGGGAAACAGGCCCAGAGAGGGTAGACCTATGCTGTTTTTACCCTCACAAACACTTCCAACACCAAAATGTGGAATTTTTCCCCTGATACCAACTGGGAATCCTATAATTCTGTTCAGTCCTATATTTCTGACTGCTTGGAGTGGGTATAGACTCCATTGGGTAGGAGTTGATTCCTACACAACTATCCCCACTTCACACATCAGTGAACCTTAGTTACTACCTCTGTGCTTCGAATAGCCAGCTCCAAGTTAGTTTTTTGGGTTTTTTTTTTGTTGTTGTTGTTGTTTTTGTTTTTTTATTAACTACCTGGAATTTTGTGAGAAAGGAAATTACATTAGCGAAGTATCTAGCCAAGAAGAGCTGGGGAATAGTTCAATGGTTTTGTGTTTGCCTAGCATGCTCAAGGCCCTGGATTTGAACTCCAGCATGATAAAACAAAACAAAACAAAACACTTCTTTAGGGACAGAAGAGTACTGGGGGAGGGTACTGGGGTGGGTACTGGGGGAAGGTACTGGGGGTGGAAAACTTGAAGCAGAGAAGCAGAGCAGGGAGATGAAGGAAAGGGAAGCGCAGAGAAAAAGTCAACCTGCTAATTAAAAAATAAAGTTTAAGGTTGGGAGATGGTGGCACATGCCTTTAATCCCTGACCCGGGGGGCAGAAGCAGGCAGATCTCTGTGAGTTTGAGGCCAGTCTGGTCTACAGAATAAGTTCCAGGGCAGCCAGAGCTATTACACAGAGAAACCATCTCAAAGAACCAAAAAAGAGAGAAAAAAAAAACCATACCAAGTGAAACAGACACAAAAGGACAAATTTTGAATGACTCTTCACATGAAACTCCTAGAGAGTTAAGTTCATAGTGTCTGAAACAGAATGGCGGTTGCCAGGGCTGGGGAGGGGGCCCAGGAGATGTTTTTTTCAGATTTGTGAAATAAAGTGGTCGGTGGTAGATGGCAGTAACGCTCTCTACAAAAATGAGCAGCACTACCACTGTGCCATGTGTTTAAAATGGTTAAATGGGGCCAAGGAACACCTCAGACATGTAAGGACCTAAGCTTGATCCCCCAAACCTATATAATACTGCACAAGGGCCAGAAGGCAGAAGCAGACAAATCTCTAAGCCCCAAGCCAGGCTTGTCTACATAGTGAGTTCTAGGCCAGCCAGAGAGACATAATGAGACCCTGTCTTAAAAAGGAACACCAGCAAAGCAAAAACAGGAGGCTCACTGGCCAGCCAGTCTCGCATAATTGGTGAGCTTCAAACCAATGAGACCCTGCCAGTCTAAGGATGACACCCAAGGTTGTCCTCTGGCCTCCATACACAAATACAGGCACAGAAATGGTCCCAATGATAAACTGTGTTATATGCATTTTTTTTTTTTCGAGACAGGGTTTCTCTGTGTAATCCTGGCTGTCCTGTAACAAACTCTGTAGACTAGCCTGGCCTTGAACTCAAAGATCCACTTGTCTCTGCCTCCCAGGTGCTGGGATTAAAAGCGTGCACCACCACCACCCAGCTTTACCAAAATGTTTTAAAGAGAAAATGACTGGACACAGGTGCCTTCATAGAACAGTTGGTCCGAATAGTGCATGAGAGAAACTGGGCCACAGTACCACATTTTGCTTTTCTGCTGGCAATAACAGCACTGTGGGTTGCAAGGCAGCATCATGCCACAAACAGAAGGAAGCTCTCAGAAGGCTGCCTGAAGAGAGGAGGAGGAGCAGGCTCGGTGCTCCAGCGGAGAAAATCAAAGAGAATCTTTTATCAAGAGAAAGGAATAGGGGCCTAAAGGGTCAATTCTGAAACTGGCTTGAATAAACCCTCTTTTCTAACCACAGCGAGGACCAGAGAGATGGCTCAGTGCTCATAAAGGCACGTGCACACAGGCTTGAGGACCTGAGTTCAATTCCTGGATCCCATAGATGACAGAGGAGAACTGACTCTCATTGTCCTCTGGCCTCCACCTGAGCACTGTGGCATGCACACAACCACGCTCATACACACATACATAAGATAAATAAAAAAAATTAAACCAAGCTGGGGTGGGGGGCTAGAGAGAAGGCTCAGCAGCTAAGATCGTTTACTAGGTTTCCAGAGAACCTGGGTTTGGTTCCCAGCACCCATATGGCAGCTCACAACCATCTGCAACTCCAGTTCCAGAAGATCTGATGACTCCTTCTGGGCTCCCTGGACACTACATACACATGGTGCACAGACATATGCAGACAAAACACACACTTACACATAAAATACTAAAATTTAAAAAGGAAAAAGAAAGCTGGCCCAGCCTCCAAAACTTGAATGCTATTATATCCTTCCAAACTACGGGGTCAGTCAAAAAATTCTGGCTGACTCATCTGCCAGGCCAAGAGTAACATCACTCATGTGATACTCCTCAAAGCACCGTGTTTATCCCTCCCTCTCGCTGATATCTCACATCTTGTACATAATTAAGAACAGAAAGATAATACAGGAACATGCTGAGAGGTTAGAGGATGTTGCTTTCCAAGTAATGAAAAAAGACAAGAATAAGAAAAATCTCAAGGAATTTGTAAGGAAGTATATGATGGAAATTGTATTCTCCTTTGCATTTTTCTGTTTCCTGTTTTCTCTGTGGTTGTCACTGATTTTTGTTTCTAGAGCACAGTTCTGTGAGGAGGTGAACTATTCCAAATGGTGCCCTAGGTGGTGGCACTCCCAGAGGCCCTGCTGGCGTGTGTTAAAGAGAAGAAGAGAAAGAGAAGCTGGACCCCTCATGTCGTTCCAGTCTGGTGTTTTATAACCTGTCCAGACAATGAAGGATCAATGTTCT
Organism: Peromyscus eremicus; assembly: GCF_949786415.1. Classification (NCBI taxonomy): domain Eukaryota; kingdom Metazoa; phylum Chordata; class Mammalia; order Rodentia; family Cricetidae; genus Peromyscus; species Peromyscus eremicus. The sequence continues at coordinate 43,556,862 of NC_081423.1, forward strand.
CAGAACCCCAGGCCTTGTCCCAGTACTCCAGTGACCTGTCCTTTTCACTTCTGATGGCAGATTATAGGGAATGTCCCTGTCCCTGACCTTGGAGAAAGTGTCACTATCTGCAGCTAATTTTCTAGTGGGACCCACCTTTTCATTCTGCTTTGATGCTAAGAGAGGAGAATGATTTTTCTGTAACTGCAGAGCAGCCCAGTGCAACTACCAGAGGTAGAACGCTGGGTGTAGACTCCAACTTCCTCACTACTAGCCATGGGACCAGAAGTAGGCTAACACATCTTTGTGCTGCCTTGATGGTTCCCATCTGCAAATCAGAGATAAAAACAGCATCTCTTTACACCACTGCTGTGAAGATTAAATGATTGTAAGATGCAAGGAGCCATTTTGGCCTCTGGCACATAGGAATTATTTAAAAAAAAAAAACCTTTAGCTACTCTTCTTAATATTCCTCCTCTTCTCTATTCTCTTACTTTACTAACCTGTCCCATCTTATCCAATCATTTTCTGTCTTATATGATCTAGATACCTGTCCAAGTTCTTTGTCGACTGAACATCCTGGTAAATGCTTAGCTAGGCACATACAGGTGGGCAATATAAAGCCATTGAATGTCTAAATAAATGAGCTAGAAATAATCAGCCTTTAGAGATAGTCCCCAAAAGTCCCTATTTAGTGTTTGAAGAAAGATAAAGAAAAGATGAAAAGAAGCCAAATATTCCGTCTCTAGCAATGGTTCTCAAAGTGTACCAGCAAGAGCAGCAGCATGGCTAGAGAGCTGGTTAGAAATACAAAGTTCTAGACCCTGCCTCAGAAACTCTAAGAGTGAGGCACAGCATTCCATCTTAGCAGGCCTTCCGGGTTCTGATGCTGATGAATTATGCATTCTGAGTCCAAGAAGTGCCCAGTGAGCACTGGCCAGGACAGAATTCCACACTTCACTCTGCCACTGGCCTGCACATCTCTTATTTTCCCAGAGTCTGGGTTTCTTTAAGTGAAATAGAAATGATAAGATTCAAATAATTCAGTGTTCTGGGGATTCAATGATATTCTGTGCAGAGTCTGCATATTGTTGGTGCTTAGTGAGACAGTGTAAGTTCCTTTCAGTCTCCTCCTGTGTCTCTTATGCAGTTGCAAAGACTAAAGAAAATGATAAAGCCAGAGGCTTTGCACAATTGCCAACTGTTACAACACTCAGCAGGACAACTGATTATTCTTGGTATAAATAGCCAGGCTAGAGTTCATCATCTCCCATTCACAGGACACTGGGAAGTACTTCATGTCCAACACCATCCAGTCTCCAAACACGAATGCTGTGACTGATTATCTGCCTCCTGTCTGTGGCTGAAGTACTTCAAAGAAAAGAGATAATCTTTGAATTGAATACCTGAAAACATTTCTAGCCAATACAAGGAAAATGGCAGGCATCTGCAGGACACCATGGACCTGACTTGGGGAATTCCTGATATACAGCATTCAACTTCATCCAACTCTGAGTAGTAAGTTGAGATCGCACAGTCATATCTTGAATTTGTTTAATTTTTTCCCACACTTCTTAGCTCCAAACTACACATTCTACTAATGAGCAACTTCCAAAACAAAGGACGGGGTCCATACATGAAATGCACAAATAGTTATGTCAGACTGTGTTCTTGGCTGCCAGCACCACACAGGCAGCCTAAGTATTGAACCAAATAGCACCATATCAGAAGTCTACAAAAGTTTCTCCACCAGCTACTCCAGCCCAGGACATGTCTAGTGAGGATGTTTTCTCTCCGTGGGCTCCTGGATAGTAGCTTTTAAATATCTGCACACCCACCTGCCTAGCATTCATAAGGCCCTGGGTCCAAGCATAACCTCATAAACACCTGTATTCCCAAGGCCTGAGATCTTACAGGTACTCAGAAATGACTAAGATACTTAGGCATGAGGCATGTGCAGCTAATGAGGACTTTATGGGTGGGAAAATGAAGTCTAGAAACTAAAAGTTGAAGTCAATTAAAGTCACACTTAGCACTGGCTTCAAATCCTAGCACAGAAAAAAGAGTCATCTTTGACATTGTCCAACCACAGCAGAGCCTCATCTTGTCACTCAACCCTACCTACCACATTCCCCAAGCCACCTCTCCCCACTGAGATAAGCCCATGTCCTCTCCCCTTTCCCTGCTCATTCAGTTGTCCCCAAGTCTCACCAACCCTTCTCTTGCCCTGAAGAGTCCCTCAGACTCAGAGGACACACCCACTCCTGTCCTGTATCATCTTCTGACATCCTCTAAACTCCTACAGCTCATCAGCAGTTCAGGCAGCTCCCAAAGTTCTAAAACCCCAGAACCAGGGATCCTGGCTCTCTCACCGACCAGCTAAGCAGTCACTTCACTCCTCTCTTTAGAGATGTCCACATCTCTAAAATGGGAAAGACAACTTAGGACAAAACAGCTGGAAGGAAAAAATGGTCCTTGTAGTATTGCTTTTAGCTACTGTGTTAAACGTTTGTTTTTATTTTATGTGCATGTGTGTGCCTGAGTGCATGTATGTGTACCACAAGCGTGCAGGAGCCCACAGAGATCAGAACTGAGTGTTGGTTCCCCTGGAATTAAAGTTACAGGCAATTGTGAGTTACCATGTGGGTACTGGCATCCCATCCTGGGTCCTCTGAAAGAACAATAGATGCCCTTAACCTCGGAGCCATCTCTCCAGGCCCACAGCTGCTATTATATTTTTTTTAGAGATTTATTTATTTACTAATTGTATGTGTATGGGTGTTTTGCCTACACATGTCTTGGTGTCCACAGTGCTAAAAGAGTCTCAGAATTCTTGAGAGTGGAGTTACAGAGTTGTGAGCTGCCATGTGGGTGCTGGGAATCAAACCTGGGTCCTCTGGAAGAGCAGTTAGTGCTCTTAACTGCTGAGCCATCCCTCCCGTCTTAAAGGGTTAGCCTGTGGTTGCTATTTTTGCATATCATGTCCTCATCTCCTCATCCCTAGAACATACTTTTTGTTGCTGCTGATGGTATCTTGAGATAGGGTCTCATGTAGCCCACAACAGCCTCAAACTCTCTATGTAGCTGAAGCTGGCCTTGAACTCCTGATCCTCCTGGCTCCACCCCCTCCTGGGATTACTAGCATGTACCACCATTCCCAGCATATGTACATACTTAAAAAAAAAAATCACAGTACCCCAAATCATGTTTACTCTTTGCCACAGTAGTACAGAATATCCATTAAAATTTCAATCTGTCAATTTATCACTTTTCCAAGCAAAATGACTAAGGCCTAGCTACTGACTATTGGCTGCCTAGCAACAGGGACCCTTCATCATCTTCATGATCAAATTTATTTTTCTAAAGATCTATTTATTTATTGTGTGTATGTGTGTGTTTGCCGGTATGTATGTATATGTGCCACGTGCCTGCCACAGAGGCCAAAAAAGTGTGTCAGTTCCCCCAGAACTCCAGTTAGAGATGGTCATGAACTGCCATGTGGACACTGGAACTGAATGTGTGTCTTCTGCAAGAGCAACACTGCTCTTAATAAGAACCATCAACCCAGCCCCTCAAGTATCTTTTACAAGCAATAGCAGACCTAAGGCCTGGGAGGGTATTTTCCTTCACAGGTCATAAACCAGTCACATCACATGGCCTCCTCTGACAGAAAACACAACCCTCACTTAATTATTCTGTTGCGAACAGAAAGATGGCCCAATTCACTGAGTCTCTACAATGTTCCAGATAAGATACCAATTGCTGGTAGACATCATCCTCTTCAAACTACAGCACTCTAAACACAAGTCTCTCCCCACCCTTCCCTCCTTTTCACTCAGCATACAGTCACTCTCCGGCTCAGAATCAGGCTTACACAATCTTCTGATATTCTACAGCCAAGGTCATTCAACTCAGGTCACATCTAACACATTTACTTATTTACGGCTATTCAACTACCCCTCTATCCCTTATTTATCCCTTTGACATGCTGCCCTTTGTACCTACCAGCTTCCCTCCCCTAACCCTACAAAACCCTGGAGTTCACTGGCTTGAACTCAACACCAACTGGATTGAGAAGTGAGTTTGGACTGAAGTGAAAGAATACTTGAAGACAGGGGCAAAACAGGATCCCAGCACCCTTATCAGCCAGGTCACAAATGCCTGTAACTTTGCTCTAAGGGATCCAATGCCTTCCTCCACAGGCACCCACATACACACACAGAGGTATGTATACACTCACACAGACACATGCACACACATACATAAATAAAATAAAATCTTTTTGAAAAGTGAGGGGAGTCTGGAGAGATGACTCAGTGGTTAAGAGCAGGTGATGCTCTTCCAGGAGACCCAGGTTTTATTGCCAGCACTCCCACGGAAGCTCACAACTGTCTGTAACTCCAGTTCCAAGAGATCCTACACCTCTTCTGGCCTCTGTGGGCACAAGGCACACACATGGTGAATAGACATACATGAAGGCAAAACAAACACATAAAATTGAAAAAAATAGAGAAAGAGAGATACTCGAGTGAGTATCAGAGAACGAAGTTTTATAGAAGTGGGAAAGACTTTCAGGTCCCAGTATCCATAATTATTTATAAAAGACACTGTACCAAAAAGAAACAAAATGCCCCTAAAATGCCAGCTAACCAACAGAAGGAGCCTCGGTAAGTTCATGGGCCTCTCTAAAGACTGAAAAGTAGGCTGTAAACTCATATGCAAAGCGCAAAAAAAAAAAAAAAAGCAAATCTCTATTGCCTGAACTAGTCAGACCCATAAGGATAGTACAGATCCCTGTTCATACAAGACACTTCCAACCAACCTGCTAATATTTAATTTTTAAACTTTTTTTGTGTGTGAGTGTTTTGTCCGTCTGTATGTCTGTGCACTATTTACACGCCATGTATATAAAAGAGGCCAGCAGAGGGCAACAAATCCCCTGGAACTGAAGTTACAGCCAGTGTGAGCCACTATACAGGTGCTAGGAATTGAACCTGGATCAACAGCCAGCGCTCTTATCCGGTGAGCCAGAACTCCGGCCCCAAAACATCGTTTTGAAAGACACTAATCAGCATTTTTGACTGATCCCGTGGCATAAGTCCCTGCCTTGAGTGAAAAGCCAAATTGTCGTTTATTATTTATTACTTGCAATGCTGGGGATCAAATCTAGGATTTTGTGTGTGCTTAGCTAGCTCTACCATAGAACTATGCCCCCGTCTGCAAGTGGCTTTTCCAGTAAGGAAACTTCACAGTGGCCACTTTGCCTGTGTTTTTTCCTTATGTGGCATGCTGCCCATCTCTGGCTCCTTATAATATTGACGGGTGATCTGAGTACTATACTACCAGCAAGACTTCAGTCTTGCCAGTTTAATATGGTGGGAGAACAAGGGTCAGCGTAAGAAGACACTGAATATCAACAAGGAAAGTTAAAAACTTGAGAACTTGGAAAGTCCCACCACGTCTTATCCCCAAACACCTCGTGTGACAGGACAAGAAAACCAGGTCAAGAGGAGAGTCCCTGGCAAAGTCACTCCTGGAGCCCAAGTTTCCGGGTTCCAGTGGAGAGCTTAACAAGCAGCATGGCTGGCCTCCCTTCTTTCCTAGGAGGCTCTGCAGCCACGCCATCATCCCCCTGACAAGACAGTCACCTTCCCGGAATGCCTCCCCCATTCCAGTCCCTCCTACAGCCTGGCTGAGTTGCAGCTCAAATTAGAAGTCGTGCAGCATGGGACATTTTCTGGGAAGGTGCCCAGCCTCAGAGTCATTGGTACCAATGAGTAGGGACGAGGATGGAAGAAAGAAGTGACGTTCCACAAAGGCTCTGGGAGAAAGAGGCCCCGGGAGCAGACGCAGCGAGATGCCTGGACAAGACTGCTCGCAGTGACATCTCCCAGTACGCAAGGGTAAGCAGACCAGCATGGGCACTACTTCTAGGGAGAGACTTGAAAGGCTGGGCCCTGATGGGTAGGGATGCAGGCGGCCTCTCAGAGTCCAAGTTGCACCTCAGGAGAGCCTCCTGACAGGGTGAGGTGGCACCAGCGTCAGGCAGAGGCCCCGTGACAAGGATGCCCGGTCCACCTTTGAGATGACACCGCTTATTGGCAGAGGCCCAACCCGCACGTGAAGTGATCTCTGTGTCGGGGAAGAGGGGAGGCCCTGGACCTCACCAGCCCGGCCAGCCGTTCTGTGGCTCACTCGACGCCTGCCCCACGCGCGGCCTTACCAAGACACTGCCCTACAGGGGTGCTGAACGGATTCCCCAGCAGGAACTCCATCTCTGCAGGCCTCGTTCCGGCCCGGATGCCTGTGTGCCGCGGGTCTCCGCTGCCCGCGCCGCGCTCTGCCCTGACTGACACTTGCCCCCGCCCCACCCTCGGGAACGCCGAGCGCCGGCCTGACCTCGCCCTCTGGGTGCATCTCTATTGGGCAGCGTCTGCCGAGCCCGCCTCCGATTGGACGGCACGCCACTCTCGGTGAAGTCCCACCCACCCCGCAGCGTCCGATTGGGCCCGAAGCGAGCTAAGTCACTGGGGTCCCCGTCAGCCGTAGCGGCACAACCCCCCCTGGACCCGCCTCCAAGCGGGTGGCCGTTCATTTTGATTCATTAGCCTGTTGGTCCGTCTAGAGAATCCTTACTATGATTGGATAAAAGACGCGTCAATCTTCCAAATAAAGAAAGCGTAACTAGAAGTTGCCGCGCATTGACGATGCTGATTGGACAGACGTTTGTTTTCTTCAAGGCTGGTTCGCCACCCAGAAATATGGTCACGTGACACATCAACTTTCACCCAGGATATCTATTGCCTGACTTCCCCTTAGCAACAGAGTGGCGGTGCTTGGTTACCCAGCAACCAGGCGACGCGTCCACTTCAAGGAGAGTCCTTAGGAAGGTAAGAAGCAAGAGTCTAGGCTCCAAAACGACTCCAGGAGCAGAGGTTGCGTGATTTGAGTCTGTCTTGTAACTCTTCTGTGAGGACTCCGACCTGGCCTTTCTCATTTGTAAAATGAGCACACATGTCATTTTACTGAGACTTATTAGGCCTTTGGAGAAGAAAATTACGTATAGATCCTAAAGCCCGCAAAAGCTAGTAGGAAGAGGGTCTATCTGCCAGTTTCCTGGCCTGATCAGTTTCATAGAAAGAAGGGTACCCCATTCTCTTGATCATCAATAAGTTACTTCGTTTGGTGCTGTATGAAGTGCTTGGGATGAGAATTACAGATACTAGGGTTCCATATCAGTCTCTGTCAGTATTTCACTGTATGACCTTTCCCCCCCAAAGCCTCAGTTTTCCTATCTGGGAAGTAAGGGCACTAAGGCACCTTTTTGTTTTGTTTTGTTTTTCGAGACAGGGTTTCTCAGTGTAGCCTTGGCTATCCTGGAACTCACCAGGCAGGCCTCGAACTCACAGAGATCCTCCTGCCTCTGTCTCCCGAGTGCTGGGATTAAAGGCGTGTACCACCACCACCCAGCCTAAGGCACCCTTTTTAATTGCTCCCAGAGCTGACATGTAATTAAGTAAGTTGTGTGCACCGAGAGTAAGACAAGTGGTCAGCAGTTGCTTTTATTCTCATTATTTTATGGACAATAGGATCTATAAGGTGCAGGTCCAACTGACCCAGGTTGTTGTTTCTCAGGAAAACCTGGACTTTCTCCCAGTGAAGAGCCTACCTGGTTGATTTGTAAGTAAAGCTTTCTGCTGCTTCTCCACATCCTACCTCTGGTCTTCACCAAAGACACTATCATCAGGCAAGTCAACTAGGCCCCCATTTCGATAAATTATTGATAATCCCCATAGGGGAGGATTCTTTGGGCCTTGTCTTAGGAAAAACTGTTAGAAACATGAGCTGTGATAATGGTTGTTCCTAGTATGCTGGTTTCAATAGAGTCATGATTAGGAAAATGGGTTCTGCTATATACAAGCAGTCTTTTGGGAAATCTGCATTTTGGTCAACCTAGGAAAGCCTTGATGTTACAAAGATCCCTACTGTGTGTTTTCATAGTTCTGCACATACACTAACTTGTCATTGTTTGTAAGTAAATATTGGGTTGAGTTATCTAATTCAAGTTGGAAACTGAAGACCTCTCTGAGTTATTCATAACTGTTGCTGTCAGCCACAGAAATCAGGCCATACCCCTTTAGTATTCTTTCTCAAGGTTGGTTATAGAGAGCTACTGTGATCTTGTAGCTCTCATGAAGTTTTCTCTCCCCACTTACAGTTGTGCACAAGCCAATCTCCCAACATCTGGGCCCAGAAAAACTTAAATTGCAACTTTACTCTCTTGTCTAGGCCTTCCACCATGCAAGGGTCATATAGACTAGGTCAGGGCAGGTTCCATGATGTGGAACTAAAAAGACTACCACTACCACCCTACCCCCCCCAAAAAAAAAAAACTGTATGAGTCGGAAACGTCCTTTGCTCTCTGGATCTGAGGGAGCTAATGGAACTGGAAAGTCTGTCTTTTCCTTCAGGGCTCCTCATGGCTGCCTAGACCATGAGGTCATCTCCTCTAGTGCTCTCCCACTTCAGGGATCCTCAGAGCTCTTTGTGGCCATGAACCTTGAACTCTCATAGCAAAGTTCTTCTGAAGGGCAATTTATTTCAGCTTCTTTTTCTATTAAACTTTCCCCCAACTCCACTTTCTAACACTATTATTAGACCAATCAATCACTTAGCTTGGGTATAACCTTCCAAACTAGATTCTGTTTCAAACTGGGGATGATTAGTCCTACATATAAACTAAGTTCCTAGAGATATCCCAGACCCTCATATACTCCTTCCTTTCTTCCTCCCTCCCTTCCTTCTTTGCTGGCTTTCTTTCTTTTGTCTCTGCATTGTCCTGGAAGCCCTGGTCCCTCCACCCAAACCCTACCCACTCAGAGAGTCTCAGAACAAAGGAAAGATGCCAAAAACCCCAGTTCCTGCATCCTTGGTGGCAACTGTAGCTTCCTCCCCTGAAGTTGCCAGCCCCTCAAATCCCCGCTGAACTGCTCAGCTTTTGACCATACTTGGGCACAAACCTACCTTGTGGTGGAAACATCATCACCCCTCGACTACTGTCTATAAAACTTTCCTGCCCTGGCTTGGGTGCTCGACTTCTCTGGCCTCCATCTCCAGAACCAGAGAACCTGCCCAGGAGGGGTTGCTTTGCTCATTATATCCTGTTGTTACACTTTTTCAATTCAGCTTGATCTGGTTTACTGCATCGGCAGAGAAACTTATTGGGGGGGGGGGAGGAAACCTATTAATAATGAGATTTTTTTTTGTTTTTTTTTTTTGTTTTTTTTTTGTTTTTCGAGACAGGGTTTCTCTGTGTAGCTTTGCGCCTTTCCTGGGACTCACTTGGTAGCCCAGGCTGGCCTCGAACTCACAGAGATCCGCCTGGCTCTGCCTCCCGAGTGCTGGGATTAAAGGCGTGCGCCACCACCACCCGGCCAATAATGAGATTTTTAAAAATAAAATCTAATCCATCTCTGCGTTATAAGCCTTAGGAGCTTCCCTGCCACCATAGGATAGAAATGCAGTTCCGGCCCTGCATCACTTCTGCTTTCTTGCTTGGGGTCCTCATCTTGCAGTTCCCTCTTCTTGCTTTCTTTTCTTTTTGTCCTTCAAATTGTGTCTTCTCTGGCAGGCCAACTGTCCCTACTGAGTGCTTTCACAGTTCCCAATTCCTACTAACTTGCCGTTGTTTGTAAGTACGTACTGGCATGATTATTTAATTCATGTTTGAAGCAGAAGACCTGTCTGAGTTGTTCATGACTTGTAGTAGTTATTCAGGATGGATATGGAGACTGAACAAGATCTTACAGAAATGCAGGGGGGAAGGAATTATCTGCCCAACAGGAACAAGACCAAGGTTTGAGCTGGTGGAGTTATTTTTCAAAAGATACACAGTCAGAACCACAGTTCTGCCCTGGGTGTGAACGTTTAGCATAGATTAACACCAATCCTACACTACATAGAACCTGCTGGACTTGACTGAAAGCTAGCTCGACCTGTCACAGTTAATGGGCTTTGATGAAATGGAGGTCAAAGTTTTGACACCAGATTGAGTCATTTCCCAAAGTACAACACCTTTTTGTTGTTGTTGTTGTTGTTGTTTAAGCTCTAAATACTTTTCAGATAACATCTCACAAATGAAACACATTAAAAATTCCCCAGAAGTAAATTTTGAGGTTGGTGGTAAGTTATGAGAAACTTTAAGGAAAATTGTTTAGGAAGAATAGGAATCTGATGAGCACAAGAATTGTCCTGGAAGTTTGAATCAGTCAGTCACCCTGAGGAGGAGGAGTCAGCTGGAGAGAGCAGGAAGACAAGGCTGAAGGATGGGGGGCACAGATGGAGAAAAAGCAGGGACCATGGGAGATACCCAGATCAAAGAAACCGTCACATCCAGGTAGAGCTTGGTGAGCCAGTGAGCTCACTGCCGTTACTTACAGATGATGAGTGACTCAAAGGCAGCTGCATCGCTAAAAAGCCAATCCCAGCACGGGTGACAAATCATGGCAGTTGTGTCCCATAGCTCTAAGCCTAACTTACAAGCCCCCTCAATCAAAGACTGTTTTTTCTTCCTCAGAAATTGTATATAAACTCTGTTGTTGTTGTGGTTTGTTTTGGATGTTTTGTTTTGTTTTTGAGACAGGGTCTTTTTACATAGCCTTAGCTGGTCCTGGAACTCACTATGTTGACTAAGGCTGGCCTCAGACTTACAGAGATCCTCCTGCCTAAGGCATGTGCCGCCATGCATGGCCTTATATAAACTCTTAAGTGGCCTCCTAGTATTGTAACTTGGTGAGCTTCCTGAGCCTTATGAGTCACTCTCCCTTCAGGAAGGAATGTTTTAATTCAGAGGAAATGGCTACACAACATGGGGTAGGTGAGTGGAAGGGAAGGGCAGGGCACTCACACACGAGTTAGTGACATCGGAATCTTTGATCAGGGATAGTGGAAGAACAGAAAGTGAATACTTATATATGCTGCATTCAAATGGATGGTAACAGAGCAAAAAGGGAGGCCATCTTAGAAGGAAGACAGATTGTCAGGGTTCCTGGTAAAGTAGTCTCAGGAGTTGCCCTGGCCCTGGGGAGTAGAAAGCAGAGGGAAGCCCACCTGGAATCGAGATGGGGAGGACCAGAGGTTCAGGGAGACCTGTGACCAAAGGCACAAGGTAAGAAGGGAGGTGAGAAGCAAGTGGGATCAGAGGGGAGGATGGACTCCCAGTGTTCCGAAGGCCGAATTCCAGTGGACTGCCAGGAGCATGTGGCCCCGCCTTTCTGGGGTTGGAAGTGATCACAATGGTCTGAGCAGCTGCCCTCCAGGGCTGTGATGCTACCCAGCCAAGCATAGCAATCAAGTACAATTAACCCAATATACAGACCCTGCCTTCACCACAGTGCCTCAGCAGATCCCTTTGGGCCATTAGCAACCCGATTTAGCTTAAGTAACAGAGAAATTAATGTGAGAATTCCAAAATTATGTAAAGAGACACTAACATGTACATGGCCTGGACTTAGGGAAGCAGTAAGTAAATACCTGCGCTCTCTCTCTCTCTCTCTCTCTCTCTCTCTCTCTCTCTCTCTCTCTGTGTGTGTGTGTGTGTGTGTGTGTGTGTGTGTGTGTGTGTGTGTGTTCTTGCTTTCTACCTCTCTACCCATGTGCCTGGTGAGTGCTAGTTACATAGTTCCTCCCTACATGAGCAGCCAGCTCATGTGGTCACTCTCATTCTGAGATGCCAAGGTTTCCCATTTCTCAAGGGAGAACATGAGTGGCCACCTTGGGTCAATGGCTCCTCCATGCATGACTGTCTGCCTGGGGATGAGGTCCTCCCAGAAGGGCCACTGCTGGGAAGGGCTTAGGGCAGCCTTCCAGCAATGCATTTGCCCCAAGGTACAGAAGCACGGGATGGGAGTGGGCAGCCTGTGGCCTCCTGGCAGACCAGGACACCATGACAGACACAGTCCAATTCTGTTCTCAAACCAAAGGAACAGTCTGTGAAGAGGAACGCGATTTCTCAGGAAGGATGAGCCGATCATATGACTCGATGGATCCAAAAGTGATGGACGACGACATGCTCAAGGCAGCTGTTGGGGAACAAGGCCCCCAGGAGGAGGCTGGGCAGCTAGCCAAGCAGGAGGGCATCCTCTTCAAAGACGTCCTGTCCCTGCAGCTGGACTTCCAAAGTATGTATCCTGGGTGCCAGGAGTGTGGCCTGAGTGCAGCAGGGCCTCCCTGACTATCTCTGCCCTATTTCAAACCCCCAAATTTCACAGTCAGGGGTCAGTGCACAGGGGTGTTAGAGCCCACCAGGCACAGGAATGGGAGGAGGCACATGCTGCATCAACTCCATCCAGTAGCTCCATAATTTGTCCACAATACTCCTGATTCTGAATAAGAACAGAAAAAAGCCAGGCCTTCAATCCCAGCACTCAGGAGGCAGAGCCAGGCGGATCTCTGTGAGTTTGAGGCCAGCCTGGGCTACAGAGTGAGTTTCAGGAAAGGTGCCAAAGCTACACAGAGAAATCCTGTCTCGAAAACAAACAAAAAAAGAACAGAACAGAAAAAAAAATGGGAAAAAAAGATTGCCCTGCTCCAAATCTAAGTGAGCCCCAGAGACCATGCTTTTTCCACCATCTGACTCTACACTGACTTGAAATGGAATCTTTCATATGGAATGAAGTCCTTGGAATGGAGGGATCCCTGGTGGACAGAACCAAGGAGACCCCACATTGCTGGAGCCAGGGTAGGAGTGCAGGGAGAAAGAGATGGAGCCAGTACTGGCGGGAGTGCTTCTGGGGTAGGGTGTCCAAAGAGGAAGGGCATAGAGACCCCTGAAGCAGGGAGGCACCTTGGGAGTGACAGGAAGATATAGCTCAGGACAGGCCAAGACTTAGTGTCTCGGCATCCCCAACTATGAAACAGGAAGCAGCTCCTTGTCCTATGTTCTGACCAGGAAGATAAGTTCAACAACATGTGCCTGGGTCACGCTGGAAGGCCATTGAGTGTGACCCAATGAGCCAGGACAGAAGGACTAAGAGGGAGGAGAGAGCTTCGGTTGGTACGTATCTCAGTACTCAGGGTGCAGAGGCAGTAAGACCTCCAGTTCAAAGCCAGGCTGGGCTACATAATGATACCCTATCTCAAAAATATAAGGACTGAGTAGGGGATGGCTGGCTCAGTGGTTAAGAGCACTGGCTGCTCTTCCAGAGGATCCACGTTCAATTCCCAGCACCCACATGGCAGCTCACACTTGTCTGTGACTCTAGTCCCAGGGACCCAATGCCCTCTTCTGGCCTCCACAGGCCTTGTATACATGCAGTACACACATATATATGTACAGGCCAAATACCCATGCATAGCAAATAAAAGTAAAGGAATATATATATATGAACTGAGAAAATGGATCAGTGGTAGAGGGCTTATGATGCATAAGACTTAATCCCAACATTGCCAAAAAGAGGAGCAGGAGAAAGAAGGAGGTGGGCAAGGATCCTGAGCCCTCTGTTTTCTGAGTAGGTAAGGTCTCAGAAAGTGACCTGATGTCTGAGGCCCCAGCTGTCTAGGCATTTGGTCAACAGCAAAGATGTAGGATCCCATGCCAAACACTGGAGATAGCCATGAGCAAGCAGACCTGGCCTTGTGTAAGTCCAAAGCGCCCCGCCCCTCAGGTGTGGCCTCCAGGGGTGACCCAGTGCTTCTTACACCTTCCCTGGGAGGAGGAATGGATGAGGAGCAGCCACTTCCTTCCCACCTCCCCCACCTAATGGGCATTCCGCCAGCACTGTGCAAGTGCCTAAGAGATGCCAGATGCTGTTCCAGGCATTCAGATATTCAGCACAGTCCAAAAGACAAAGACCCTTACCTTATGGGGTTGGTGTGAGGGAGACAATGAGACAAGGAAATTAAAATGTTACAGGCAGTGTGTGCTGTCGGGGAGACAAAGCAAAGGAAAGAGAAAAGGGACATGGGCGTTGGGTGCAGTGCTTTCTACAGTGGCCAGAGCCTTGCCAAGGTTAGACCCAAACAAACACTTTAGAGAGATGAGGAAGGGAACCATATGGAGATCTACATGGTGGGGGTGGTGTGTGTGTGTGTGTGTGTGTGTGTGTGTGTGTGTGTGTGTGTGATACAGGGAGCAACCAGTGGAAGGTCAAGAGGTAAGCCAGAGCCAGCCTGAGAAGGCCTGCTGAGGGAGCCAGGGTGTAAACAGGCCAGTGTCCACACTGTCGTCAGCCGGTACTTGCCTCCGACAATGAAATGTATTTGACTTTCATCGTGAGTTGTGATTCCCAAGTATCCTGAGTAGAAACAGGATAGGGTGGGCCTTGAGTTCTCACAGAATCCTGCTGGCTACCTGCGGGGGCAGGAGAAAACAGGAATCAAGTGATGGCTACTAGTGTGACCCAGAGAACAATAATGATGGCCTTGCCAAGGTAGTGGTCACAGAGGTGGAGGTGGTGGCTGTGTGAAGGATTAAACTAGCCTTTGGGTGGGAAGGTCATTTGGAGCTGTCAGAGATATCCTTGTTTGTTGGGATATTTTGGCCTTTCCACATCACCTGTTGTTGCCTAAGGGAAAGCCAGGTACAGGTGTGCCAAAGCCATCTACCTAAAGTGGCCCGGCTGGAAGCCATCATAGCAAAGGGTGAGTCAGGGCTAGGTTTTGGCCTGTCAGACAGAGGGCCACAGTAGGTGCCCGGAAGATCCAAACCAGAAATAGGAAGTGGCTAAGAGCCTTGGGCTGAACAGCACCACCTCCAGAAACACGTAGAGACAGAGACAAAAGCAGTTCGGGAAATCTGGCAGCAAACAGAACCCTACACAACAGATTCTTGTGCCACCTGGCCCTGAGGACGTGGAGGAAATAAAAGGTACCACTCCAGCCCCAAGGGGAAAGCAATGGATAGATGAGAGTATCCTGCGTCCCCAAGACCTGTGAAGGGAGTCAGAGCACCCTCACACACCCAATCTCAGCGCCTCACCAACAGGCCCCATCTCTTGGATAAACGTGAGCTCTCGGTAGATTATTTTGTTTTGTATTGGGGATTGAAGCTGGGGCTTTGGGCATACTACCCAGGTGTTCTACCACTGAGCCGCCGTATCTTCAGGCTTGCACCACCTTTGTGCCTGGTGCCTACAGAGGTCAGGGGGTGGTGTTGAATCCCCTAGAACTGGAGTTACAAATGGCTATAAACCACATGTCGGGCCCGGGAACCAAACCTGGGTCCTCTGCAAGAGCAAACAAGTGCTCTTAACCACTGAGTCATCTCCCCCACCACACCTGCCCCAAGTTCTCTTATTTGCATTTTGAAACAGGCTTTCCCTGAGCTGGCTGGCATCGAACTTGTTAGCCTCCTGGCTTAGCCTCCAGAGTAGTTAGGATGATAAGCCTGTAGTGCTAGTCCCAGCTGGACCTCACTACATATCCCGGCTAGACTTGCAGTTCTCCTGCCTCAGCCTCTTGAGACAGGTGTGCACCCTCGTGCCAGGCTCTTCATAGTTATCTAAAAAACCTTTCACATCTATAGTATTTGATTTCTTTAAATGAGTATAGTCTAAGATTAAAGTTTTGGAATAAGGGGGTGTGATGGCTATTATTGATTGCCAACTCGACAGCCTCTGGAATTAGCTAAAACTCAAATGGCTGGGCACACCTGTGAGAGATTTTTTTTTTTTTCTCAGATCATTTGAAGTGGAAAGATCAACCTTTTCTGTTTGTTTTTGTTTTTTTATTTTTCGAGATAGAGTTTCTCAGTGTAGCAATGGCTGTCATGGAACTCACTCTGTAGACCAGGCTGGCCTTGAACTCACAGAGATCTGCCTACTTCTGCCTCCTGAGTGCTGGGATAAAAAGCATGCGCCACCACTGCCCAGCAGGAGATCCACTTCTAATCTGGATCTTTGAGGTGGGAAGTTCCACCTTTAATCTAGCCACACCTTCTGCTGGCAGCCTTTATAAAGGACAAGGAAGAAGGAAGCTCTCTCTCTCTGCCTACTTGCTCTCGCTGGCAAGCCCATTCTTCCATTGGCATTAGAGCCTACTTCTTCAGGATTCCGGCATGTACTGAAGACCAGCTAAGACATCCAGCCCTGTGGACTCTGAACAGCTACTGGATTCTTAGACCGTCTCTTTCCACAGTGGCTTCTGAGACTGAACTCAGGTCATCAGATCCCACAGCAAGCACTCTGCCTGAGTCATCCTTTTTTGTTGTTGTTGTTCTTTTTCTTTCTTTCCTTTTTTTAAATTTTTTTATTTTGAGACAGGGTCTCACTTGTAGCCCTGGCTGGAACTGGTTGTGAAAACCAGGCCTTGAACTCACAGAGCCTCACCTGCCTCTGCCTTCTGAGTGATTTTATATATATATATATATATATATATATATATATATATATATATATATATGCTAAGAGCCAGTGTTCTATCTCTAGACTATATACATAAAGTACCCTGAGTAGACATTTGGATATATAAATTTTGTGTGTGTATAAGTGCATGTGTGTGGATGCACATGTATGCACATGTTTAGAGGTGTGCGTATGTGTGTAAAGTTCTGTTCCTCTCTGTGACTAATACAGAGGGCTAGGACAATTGCTCAGCAGTCAAGAGCTCTGGCTGTTTTTCTAGAGGACCCGGATTCAATTACTAGCACTCACATGGTGGTTCACAACTGTCTGTAACTCCAGTTCCAGGGGGTCTGACACCCTCTTCTGGCCTCTTCACAGCACATACAAGGTATACATACATACATGCAGGCAAAACTCTTATAAAATAGAATTAAAGGAAGGATTTTCTTCATTTTTGGAATAAGTATAAAAGCAAATATAGTTCTTTAAACTATATTTGCACACAAAAGCAAGGCTATGTGTGGCTTATGGGGAAGGCTGAGAGGCACTGAATTTGTTCTGCTGACCTCTAAGTTATACATACTCAATATGGATTTATTTATACTTAAGTATATATTTATACGATTTATTTATACTATTCAGAATGCTTCTTGCTTCCAGTGACAGAAACCAAACTCTGGCCATATGACATGCCCAGGGAAAAAAATGGCTGTACGGCCAGGGCAAGTCCTCATGACCGCAGGATCTCTTTGCTGAAAGCTGTCTGGGCCCTGCCTCCTGTTGTGTGGGTGATCATCCCAGCAGCTGCTGTCCTCTGTCCTCACATACCTAGAGATATTTCTGCGATGTGTTTGGAGACAGATTTTTTTTTTTTTTTTTTTTTTTTTTGGTTTTTCGAGACAGGGTTTCTCTGTGTAGCTTTGCGCCTTTCCTGGAACTCACTTGGTAGTCCAGGCTGGCCTCGAACTCACAGAGATCCGCCTGGCTCTGCCTCCCAAGTGCTGGGATTAAAGGCGTGCGCCACCACCGCCCAGCAGATTTTTTTTTTTTTTTAATTTGCAGGTCTAGCTAGCATGGTGATACACGCCTTTAATCCCAGCACTTGGGAGGTAGAGGCAGGTGGATCTCTGTGAAGATTGAAGCCAGCCTAGTCTACATAGTGAGCTCCAAGACAGTTAGGATTACATAGTGAGACCCTGACTCAAAAAAAAAAAAAAAAAAAAAGAAGGAAGGAAGGAAGAGGAGAAAAAAGGAGAGGAGGAAGAAAGGAAGGAAATTATAGGTCAAATGGCACAGACGCTAAATATTGCAATAAATGTGACAAAATGACCTTCCAAAAGTAAAACCAGTTGAGTGACCCTCCCACCATGCTGGCCCCTGCTTGTAACCTGTGTTCCAAGGTAGACCTGTTTTCTTGGGAGTCCAGCCCAGTCCCTGGGGCAATGTGAATGAGTCTCCTGCCCTGAACAGACCCAGCTCACAGATACCTGCCTAGCACCCCCCCATCACATTAGACCTCTTTACCCTTCCTTCCCAGTGGCCCTGGGTAACAGTGCTGGTCCTACGCTCACATGCTCCTCTCCAGGGGAACTCTAGCGAAGGCAGAGAGGTGTGGAGCCCCATATGAGTACATCTCAGTCTGTCAGGGCACTGGCCCAAAGCCCCAGCCCTCGTCACATCCGGGCACTCTGGTCGTTTCAGACATCCTCCGCATCGATAACCTCTGGCAGTTTGAGAACCTGCAGAAGCTGCAGCTGAACAACAACATCATCGAGAGAATCGAGGGCCTGGAAAACCTCGTCAACCTGATCTGGCTGGGTAAGGCCCGGCTCTGTGTCCGCCAAGGACATCTGTCGCCTCCCTGCAGAATAATCGCGGTGACACTAGCCTGCCAGCCTGTTGTTAGCCCAGGCGCAGCAGAAATGCTCTGTTAGGAGCAAGAAAGTGACAGTCTGTTAAAAGCCTGGGGCTTGTGCTGGGCAAAGCATGACAAAGACATGCTGTTGCATACCAGGCAGACTATTCTATCCCACCTGCCAGCCTCTCAGGTTGGTGGGCACAGGGACAGCCCTGGACTGGCATTTTACATAGGCACAGGTGGCCAACTGGCCATTATAATGAGCGCAGTGCATAGCCATGTGCTGACTGTGGCCAGCTCATGCTTCATAGGAGTTTGCTTGATCCACGCACCATTCCCATCAGCACAATGAGTAAACCAAGGTGACAAGTTAAAAGAGGGTCACAGGCTCCCTTATCAGTCTCTGTGTGATTCTAGAACTTTCTGCTTCACTGCCAAGGTCACTGGGAGCTTGGCCTCTCAGCTGCCTCTCCACCTAGTGAGGGGCATCTAAAGGACAAAGAAGACGGGCTGAAAGCTCCTTAGAAACGTCTTACTTAGACCCCACAATGGTCCTAGGAGATGCTTAATGGCTGTTAGTATCCAATCCGATGGAAAGGGGGCTGAAGCTCAGAGAAGCACAGCCAAGCAGCATCAGAGCTAGCCTAGCCCCGCTCCTGTCTGTCCTATCCCAAGGCACATGTCCCTCCGTCTTGCCAGGCTTCCCAGGGCCATGAATATAGCTCTCAGCCTGCAAAGCACTCTCAGCTGTGTTTGTGCCGATGTTGGGAGCCACGGTAACCCCACTCGTGGGCTTAAGGGGCCACTTCACAGACGCAGCCTCTGTGGCTCCAAGAGGCTGACTAGCCAGACAGAGTTGTATGCTCCAGGTGGCAGAAGCAGACAGAGATGAGTCTTCTGGCTGTGGGGCCAAAGTCTCCTGCTCAGGCACACTTTGCTGTACCCTAGTACTCATTAGCGCTGGTTCCCGGTCTCTGGGGTCCATCTGCATGGCTAGGAGTCACCTGTCTCTATAGGAAGTGAAATCAGTACCTCAACAGTGGGACAGGTACCCACATCAGCCCAGGTTCTGAGCAATACCTGATACCCAAAAGCCAGCAGGCCAACCTGTCTCTTGGAGTAAAGCCATGGATCCTACAAGGACACATGCTTGACCTTTCACCCAGAGGGAGATTTGAATACTAGCCACACTACCCTCCTGACCCAAAGCCTCTACTTCCTGCCTGATCAAAGAGAAAGATTCCAAACTACCACCTGGAGGTATCAGAGGACATGCATATGAACATGTGGTAGATGGAAATGCTAAGCACATGGGAAGTAGTCTTGCTAGAATGTTCACAGATATAAAGGAAAGGCCATCTCCCAACTCTGCCCCTGATCCCCAAGTACATCATTTAGATCTACTACTGGGTGCTCTCATCCCAGAACTGACAGGGCAGAGAAGACTTCCCAGTCAGAGGGGAGCTGGCAGAACCGGGTGGATGGCAGACAGAAGGTTGCAGGAAACAGTCCATCTGATTCTCCTGGAATCCCTGAATCAGCTCCTCCGCTACGTGTCACTCCCAAGAGCTCTAAGCAACCTGACAGTTAGGTTTCAGGGCCATCCCTCGTCTAACCCAAGCAGTATATCCTCAGACCCCTCAGAGTCCTCCTCCTTTTCAGATCTGTCCTTCAACAACATCGAGACCATTGAGGGCCTGGATACCCTGGTCAACCTGGAGGACCTCAGCTTGTCCAACAACCGGATCTCCAAGATGGACTCTCTAGATGCCCTGGTGAAGCTGCAGGTGCTGTCGCTGGGCAACAACCAGATCAGCAACATAATGAATGTGAGTACCAGGCCTGGGGACCCATGCGCAAATACAGCAGGGCCTTGGACCGTGCCAGAGCAAATGGTAGACACACAGTATGCCCTTTTCCTGGAAAGATCAAACATCCAAATTATTCCACAAGGGATTTGAAAACATGGAAAGACCACGCTTAATCTGACAAAATCTTCTCTGGGTACCAGGTTGTGTGGCCTCCGCTGTGGTCCTATTCCTGCTGAGTCTCATGCTCATGTGACAAACCTTCGCTGAAGTGAAAGACCTGCTGGATGTGGGGCATTTGCTCTATGCTTAGTGAGACAGAGATGGCAATGTATGGTCTTTTGGGGGTAACCAGTCATACCCACATCCTCTAGACAGAAATGACAGGAAGTTAGTGTCTCAAATAACAATGAAGCAATCCCTGTGGATGGTAGCAGGGCAAATGTGTCTATATGACAGCAGACATTGTTGGGAGGTAGGCTGCCCGCAGTACACATCACCATGGGCTCCCAGTAGGGAGACACAGCTTAGCTTCTGGTAACAACTACTGAGTGCTATGTCAGAGGTGATCCCATTGCTTCTCCAGCTTAGACATCAGTCCAGGGCTGTCTAATACCTTTCAAGATTCCATTTGCATATATATCAATCATTTGTCCTAGCAATGCCCAAAAATGGCTCACCTGAGCAGAAAGAGTGAGCCAAGGCACCAAGTTGTTGCCCACACTTAACTTGCTGCCTTGGCTGTTCATCACAGCCCAACTGTACAGACAGCATAGTCCTCATTTTACGTGTCAGGCATGAAGATCTAAGCCCGAGTGAGGTGCAAGCTTTCCACGTCTCAGTTTTCTCACCTGTCACATAGAGAGGTGACATTGGCCCACCAGCTAAACTCTAGGTGAGGTGAGAAGCAAAAGTACCAGGTACTGGAAGAGGCTGTTCTCTCTCCCTCTCCCTCCCTCTCCCCTCCCCTCCTCTCATCTGTGTACCCCACTGTGAGCCTTAAAGTCGTGTCCTTCCAGCCTCTGCCACCTGAATGCTGCATTACAGGTGTGAACTCAGCTTTGGAGCAGGTTCTTAACACACTGAGGCCTGTTGTGGCTGGTATTTGCTGAGAGAAGGTCAGGGATAAGAGTCAAACCTGATTCCAGTTCCTTAAAAGATATGAGAACCAGGGTGTGGTGGTGCATGCCCTAGATCCTAGCACTCTGAAGCAGAGGCAAGCGGATCTCTGGGAGTTGGGTGTGGTGGTGCGTGCCCTAGATCCTAGCACTCTGAAGCAGAGGCAAGCAGATCTCTGGGAGTTTGAGACTAGCCTGGTCTACATAGTGTCCAGGACAGCCAGGACTACATACTAAGACCCTGTCTAAAAAAAAAAAAAAAAAGCCGGTGGTGGCGCACGCCTTTAATCCCAGCACTTGGGAAGCAGAGCCAGGCGGATCTCTGTGAGTTCGAGGCCAGCCTGGGCTACCAAGTGAGTTCCAGGAAAAGGCGCAAAGCTACACAGAGAAACCCTGTCTCAAAAAACCAAAAAAAAAAAAAAAAAAAAAAAAAAAAAAAAAAAAGGATGAGTGCCTCCATCTAGCCAAAGGAAGAAAAGGTGAGTGAGCAGCAGCTAGAGAGGCACCTGGGAAGCCTGTATGGGAGAGTCAAGGGTGTACAGGTAGCCTGAGAGCTGAGATCTTGTTGCAGACAGCAGCATCTAGAGAAGTGTCAGCATTGAGGCATGTCCCGGGCAGGTATGTACAGGAAGGAAAGCCACCATTGTCAGGGTAGACTGGAGGGGACCATGTCAATGGTCAGTCGAGCATAGTATCACCTAAAAGGATAGAGCCTGAAAGAAAGAAAAGCTGGTCTCCAGCTGGCTGGAGGCAAAGCTCAGGCAGGGACTTGGGTGCAGGTGGTTGGCTTAGGAGGTGACTTCTGGAAGCTAGAGCAAGCTGCTGGGGAGAGGGAAAGTTGGCATTGGGTGTCACTGAGATTGCTGCTATGGGTGATGGGGACTTGATTCTTCTGGGCTTCAGGAATATCTAGACCGCCTTCCAAAAGGGACTCCCTAGTTGCTGGAGTCCTCCTGAGGACTAGTCTTCAATTCTGTCCCCAAGCAGCTACGGTCACACCGTGGAGATTAGCTCCTTCCCAGCCTGGGGGTGGGCCTCTGGGGCCATGAAGACCTTGCTGACACAGAATACAAGGTAGAGTGCTGTCAGGAAAAGTCAGTCCCAGCTGAAGTCAGAAGTAAGCTAAACATCTGCCACAAACAGGCACTTGGTGTGTGGTTAGTGGCATAGCAGGGAAGGGACTTATCAACAGGACTCAGGGGCTCGGCCATCCTCACCATTTTATTCTAGCTGTTTATCCTATGGCATCCTTGTTTGTATATGACAGGGCAGAGAGAGGGAGAAATCTCTTCTCTGGTGTCAGTGTCCCTTCAGTCTGCTAGGCCACTGAAGGCTCTATACCTACCCTCAGACCATGTCATGTGTGAGCATAGCCTGCTGGGCAGCTTAAGTGAACAGCAGAGTAAATCAAGCATTGACTTGTCATTAGTATTGAAGTCTGCCTGGTGGGGCCAAACCCTAGAGATTGATAGTCTCAGAGGTTTGCTGTGTACAACAGGTCAGAGGATTTAAACTCACCAGAACCCTTTCCAAATTCAAGCCCCAATTATCCAGTCCCCTCTCTGCTCTGTGAGATAGGGAGCCCCAGCACTGCCCAGCAGGGTGACCAAGTAAGGCCTGAAAGGTGTGGCTAGCAGTCAGCCAATGTTAGCTGTCTGACATTGAACTAATGACTTAGATTCTATGTGTCCATTTGCACTTCTATACAATGTGATTAATAGTAGACCTCAGGGTTGTTGTGAAGACTGAATCAGTTACTGTACTATATGCCTAATGCAGGACCCACACAAAGTAGGTACAGAGAAAATGATAGTCACTCAGGAATTTTCAGGTTCTGGGTTAACCCCAAATAGCCCTTTTGTTTTCTTTATCTTTTCTTTCTTTCTTCTTAAAAACTCATTTGTGTTTTAGCACTGCTAAGGATATAATCCGGGGACTTGTGCGTGCAAGGTCCATGCTATACCACTTACCCAGAACTTCCAGCCTCAAACCTTGGTGTTGAACATTTAGCATCAGCTTCAGCCTCAGTATGTCCCGCACCTGGGATCTCAGCATGAATCATCATCTTTGGACACTGGAAACTCTAATGGAGCTGAGGCCTTACCCAGGCCTGGACAAAAGAAGATGGAGAGGTTAGGGAGGCTGTATCAGAATGCCCCACTCTCAGCTAAAGACTTTAGTGTTCTGCCATGCTGCCCTGCAGCACCTGGGCAGGTGAGGCCTCATCACTCTCTCCAGTAGGGTGCTGGGTACCAAGCTCTCTTGTCAGTACTCTAGATGTACTTATAGCCTATCTCCAAAGAAAGAGAAAAATGATTGTCCATGGAAACCTGCAAGGTATCTGAGATATCTAGGCCAAGTGTCCCCAGGCCTAGAGACCTTAGGGATCTGGCATCCTCTCCACCTAACCAGGAAATAATCTTTGTTGCTTGACCCAGAGAAGCCTGACTGACACCCCTTAGGCACTAGCTTTTTTTAAAAAAAATTATTTTACTTTATTATTCTATGTGTATGTTTGTAAGTACGCAGATGTACTTCTGTGCACCACTTACTTGCAGAGCCCATAGAGGCCATCAGATGATGTTAGAACCCCTAGAACTGGGGTTACAGGTAGTTGTGAGCCACCATGTAGGTGCTGGGAATCGAACTCAGGTCCTCTGGAAAAGCAGCCAGTGTTCTTAACCACTGAGCCATCTCTCTCCAGCAGGCACTAGCTTTTTTTGCCTAGAGTCTTTCCTATTTATTCAACATCTAACTACACACTGTTTTGTAATTTATTTATTTGTTGGGGTTATTTTAGTACCTGCTGATTGCATTAAAAACACAGCCAAGCCGGGCGGTGGTGGCGCATGCCTTTAATCCCAGCACTCGGGAGGCAGAGCCAGGAGGATCTCTGTGAGTTCAAGGCCAGCCTGGTCTACCAAGTGAGTTCCAGGAGAGGCGCAAAGCTACACAGGGAAACCCTGTCTTGAAAAAACAAACAAACAAACAAAAAAAAAAAACACACAGCCAAGTAATCCTAAGTCAGAGCACAGAAGCCTCAATTTTCCTGCCTCTTCCCCACACCTGAACTTCTTCTAAGTTCCATGAGTTACCCTCCAGGCATCCTGTGTTCAAGCATATGTGTGACTGTCACATTTGTCCAGCTGTCCTCCACGCACCTGCCTTCAGCTGACCCCTCTCTTCTCCACTCAACACTTAGCATGATTACTGACACGGCAGACGGGATTCCCCACCCCACCCCCCTTGCTGGATCATCATGTGGCCCTGGTTCTCTAGGGTGGCAGTCAAGGTCATTTCCAGTTGGTGCCATTGCATGTCTGTGAGCAGGGTGTAGTAGAACAGGGTTCTCTACATGCGCACCATTCCATCTGTAAGGTAAACTCCTGGAGTGGGGCTGCTAGATCAGAGGGCATCCTGCTTCTTTAAACTCGTCTAGTGAACCGGAACTGTTTCCAGACCTCCCCCAGAGAAGGGGCTGCCTGCTCACTCTAACCTTCTACCACACATCTTGTCAGCAGCTTTTTTCTCTCAGTGGCTAAAAGATGTAAAGGGACTCATACCTGAAAAATCTTCTAGAAATTAAACCAGATACTGCCTTCCTCCATAAACAAGACTCCAGTGGCTTTTGTAGTTTTTAGGACACCTCTAAATTCTTCCTGAAAGCCTGGATGGTCTTCCGGGAAGCAGCCTCTGATACTGTCTCCCCCGTGTCTTGTGTCCTTCCAGCTGTCCCCTCCCCACTGCTCTGCAGCAA
Organism: Peromyscus eremicus; assembly: GCF_949786415.1. Taxonomy (NCBI): domain Eukaryota; kingdom Metazoa; phylum Chordata; class Mammalia; order Rodentia; family Cricetidae; genus Peromyscus; species Peromyscus eremicus. Next base: position 43,581,722 of record NC_081423.1, read on the forward strand.
CCTCGGCTGAGTGCTGTTGGTGGCGGTGCAGAGCTCTTCCATGGCTGGGTCTTAGTGAGGGTTTCTATTGCTGTGATTCAACACTGTGAGCAAAAGCAACTCGGGGAGGAGAGGGTTTACTTGTTTACACATCCACCTCACAGTCTGTCATCAAAGGAAGGCAGGGCAGGAGCTGCTGCAGAGGCCTTGAGAACCCTTACCTGGCTGGTGCACAGTGCAGCGTCGGTGTTTCCATGTTGCTGTTATGCAGGCACGAGCCACGTGGTTGGTCTCCTCATTTTACTAAAACCAAAGCATGGGAAAAATGAACCGCACCCAGTGGAATGCTCTTCTTGCTGTTGTCCAGTGAAGGAAGGGTGAGCCAGGAATCCACCTCCATTTAACGTAGGAGACCTGGGACCTTCCTGTGGTTTTACTATCTAAAACATCACCCTGTTGTAAGTGGACACTCACTCAGTGAGTGATGTGCCCCTTGCTGACTGCTTCTCATAGCTTACTTCATGTGGCCGTCTTATGATACACCATGGCATTCTGTCCATTTTATAGAGGAGGGAGTCAAGGCTCACACACTAGACTGATCATTTGCCGGAAGTCCCTCAGCTAGGATTTGAGCTCTCCTTGTCTGATTCTTCTGAAAGTTTGTGGCTGGTCTCAGGACTAAAGTCTGCCACAGAAGCCACAGGCCCTCACCTGTCTGTGTGGAAGGTGCCCTGGCCAGGCTGTAGACTCAGGAAGGGTGTAGAGGAGAGGAGCTGTTATGTGCTACTCTAGTTTTGTGGCAGACTTCTGCTTCTCCCTCCCCAGGTCATCTACCTGCGCCGGTTCAAATGCCTACGAACACTCACCCTCTCTGGGAACCCCATTGCTGAGGCAGAGGAGTACAAGATGTTCATCTATGCCTATCTTCCTGACCTCGTGTATTTGGACTTCCGGCACATTGATGAGCAGGTGGTAAGTATCCTGGCCCTGTTCCCAGTTCTGCTATACAGTCTTTAGAGCCCAAGGTTTCCAGAGACAGTGAGGATATCTCCCCATCTGTGGTTAAGAGAAGATGGTTCCAGCTGAGCTCTCTCCCCACCTATGCACAGCCATTCCAGAGTGGCTTCCTGCAGTCCCAGGCCCCTTCTACATATCACGAGGGCTACCAGGCATCTCTTGTCTATTTTCCAAGTGAAGACTTTAAGGAGAGTAAAGGAAGGTGAACAGTAAATTGTCATGATCCTGAACTGGTGGCAGGGCCAGACTTACCCCCAGCCTGAGCCTGGGAGCCATTCCATAGCGATCCCCTGAGTGTTGTCACTCCAGGCTGTGAAGGCCCTGCTCTCGTCCCCATCATTCTGGAAGCACTTGTAAACTAGCACACAAGGGAAACGATTCATGCACAGTCTCCCAGTCAGTTAGGGTTAATCTAGGAGTTGGCTCCAGGAAGTTGTTCTTTCAGCCCCATGCTCTGTGTGTGTGTGTGTGTGTGTGTGTGTGTGTGTGTGTGTGTGTGTGTGTATGTTTGTGTGTGTTTGTGAGACCTTTAGTAGCAGGACCATGAAGTTTCTCTATGTCAGGTGCTAGGGAAGCAGAGACAGGAGGATCCTAGAACTCAGCCAGTCTAGCCCACTTAACAAGCTCCACGCCAGGGAGAGAGCCCATCTCAAAAACAAGATGGATGGCTCTTGAGTTACAAAACTTGATGTTGTCCTCTGGCCCCCATACACACACATAAACTCACGTGTACACCCACCCCCCAACACACACACTAGACAAAAATACATTTGCATACTAATGAGATGTAGGTGGCTGTTTATTTTTACATAAAGATTAAATCTTGGTGAATCTAGAGAGCTGGCTCAGCAGTTAAAGGCACTGACTGCTCTTCCAAAGAACCCAGGTTTGTTTCCCCTACACCGTGACTGACAACCCTCTGTAACTCCAGTTCCAGGAGATCCAACATCCTCTTCTGGCCTCCACACCACTGCATGCATGTGGTTCACAGACATACATGTTGACAAAGCATCCGTGCACATAAAATAAGTAAATCTCAAAAAATCTTTAATTAAATATCATGGGGAGGGGAAGGCTGGAAAAATGGCTCAGTGGTTAAGAGCACTTGCTGCGCCGGGCAATGGTGATGCACGCCTTTAATCCCAGCACTCGGGAGGCAGAGCCAGGCAGATCTCTGTGAGTTTGAGGCCAGCCTGGGCTACAGAGTGAGTTCCAGGACAGGCTCCAAAACTACGCAGAGAAACCCTGTCTTGAAAAACCAAAAAAAAAAAAAAAAAAGGCACTTACTGCTCTTGCAGAGGACCTGGGTTCAGTTCCCACCATACATATGGTGGCTCATAGCAATCTATAACTGGATCCCTTCCAGTTCCAGGAGATCAGACATCCTCTTCTGACCTCCACAAGCACCAAGTATACATACAGTACACATTCATATTCATATGGTGCACATGCAGGCAAAACATTCATACACACAATAAATGAAATCTAAAAAAAATTAAGGTCAGGTGTGGTGGCACATGCCTTTAATCTCAGAACTCAGGATGTAGAGGCAGGCAGATTTCTGTGAGTTTGAGGCCAGCCTGGTCTGTCTAGTGAGTACTAAGCCAGCCATAAATACAGAGACCCTGTCTTAAACATTAAATCTTTACTAGATATATAAACTGCAAGATGCAGAGACTCTTCAACAGTTTTAAGAGTTGATCAATATTTTGATTTTCTAGTTCTCAAGGATAAGAACTGCTTTGCATAAACACATAGAACAAAATGGCAGAATTCTGCTTAGGGGCATTTCAGAAATTATTGAGGGGTCAGCAAATGGTTCAGTGGGTTAAATGTGCTTGCTGTATGAGCCTGGAAACTTGAGCTCAAGCCCCAGAACCTACATAAGGCTGAAGAGAGAGAAATAACTCTGAAACGTTGTCCCCTGACCTACATTTGCCCTTTGGCACATGGTCCCCCCCCACATACACATCAAACATATGCAATAATATTAACATCTTAAAAGAAAATTTTGAGAATTCTGTCCTAATCCCAAGTCAAAATTCATTTAGTGAAACTTGTCAGCAACTCAAACAGCATTTTTAAAACCAAATATTCTAACATAATACAATTAAAAAGTATAATAACAATACTTACATACCAAAGAATGATGGTCATTATTTTCTGCAGTTTCTATAACGGCAGGAAACTTTACACAGAAAACAACACCATCTCAAATCTGGAGTGCAGGTGGGGGTCAGGAAGCATGGTAGATAACATTCATGTACACATAGGGTGTGCATGGTTTCTACTCAGAACCAAGACTATAGTGAAGTCATATAATTCGGCATGGTTAACCAAGGCCAGAAACATCTGGGGTCAATTATACACTTGATTTTAAATTAAATTTTGGTCATTGTATTTTCAGAAAACTTTTATTGTTGCCAGGTGTGTGTGTGTGTGTGTGTGTGTGTGTGTGTGTGTGTGTGTGGGACCTCCACATTCAGTTACTCCATCCAGTATGGGATAGCAACCCTCAACTTAAGAAGCCAAGATTTAGGTGTTAATTTGAAATGTGTCATGGGCTCAAAAGCTTGAGTGTATGATGCCCTTTAAAAAACACAGGACAGGGACTAAGGGTGTAGTTCTAAAGGCTAGCACTCACCCTAGCATGAGGTCTTGCGTTGTATTTCCAGCACTGAAAAAGGTCACAGGTCAGCCCTGCATCTGCAGTACTGTGCTCAGGCATGGTCTCGTGGATATTCAGAAGTTCCCATCAAGGGCAGCAGCATATGTGGCCTGCATGGCCTTCCATGATTCAAAATAAATAATGAGTAAAAGTTCATAAAAGCAGAACTCTGTCAAGCAGGTAGTGGGACTCCCCTCCAACCGTGATGCCTGATTTCAAACTGGTGCCGTAGAATTCAGGAAGGGGCCAGGGGCACGTCAGGCTGCTTCAGGACAGGCTCTTGGGGCACCTCCAGTTCTGGGATTCCCCTAGGCATTCTCTCTCCAAGGCCTCATGCCTTCCCCAGCTTTAACGAAAGATACCCTCCAACACACTGGCCATGCTCACAAGGCCCGAGGGTGTGAGGCTGGAGGGACAAGATATCCTTTGGTAACAATGCCGTTCCCGTCCCTGCGTCAGAAAGAGATGGCGAAGCTGAAACATCAGTACAGCATTGATGAGCTGAAGCACCGGGAGGCCCTGATGCAGGCCCGGCTGGAGGATGAGCAGGCCCGGCGGGAAAAGCTGGCTGAGCACAAGGTACCACACAGAGCTACCCTGGACACAGATGTACCATGACAGTGCCAGTCACATTAAACCAAGATCCACAGGGATCCTCAGACTCCCAAAACTTGTAAAGCGTACCGCGGTCACCAGACCTGACACCAACTCTCTGCCTTGCACAGTCCCTATCACCATGTCCGGTCCCCATCCCCACCCCCAAGCCCAAAGCCATGGTCCTAAAAAACACTTGGTTCTAGTGACTCCTTTACTGAAGACCCTCGAGCTGGTTCCCATCCCGTGCAGTTACAGTTTGGTCTTCAGCTTTGTGGCCCCGAATTTGTGGCTATGACCCTGCTGGCTTCCCTACGACCCTAGGCAGAGCGGAAGGCCACTTCTTGGAAAACGGCCTGCCCCTCTATCTTCTGCATCTCTACACATATCCTCTCTGGGCCTGGAGCAGCACCACACACTTGCCTTCCTGGAAGGGAGAGAGGGCTGCAGCTCAGGTGCATTGTCCCCCCTCAGGAATCCTTGGCTGCCTCAACCCTCATAAGAGCCTGGCTCTGGGTCACCATGTCTGGGTGTTTTAATCCACAGTTGGCGTTCATTGATCACTTGGACGGCTCCTTCCTGTTCGACAGCATGTATTCCGAGGACGTGGAGGGCAACAAGCTCTCCTACCTGCCTGGTGTTGGTGAGCTCCTTGAGGCATATCCTTTCTCGGTCACTGCTGCCTCGCCAGCTTGCCTTGGGCAAGTTCATTTTACTCTGTACCTCAGTTTCCCCATCATTCATGTGAGACCCTGGTAGTTAAATCCCTGCTGGCTTACATGTATGCCAAAGGCCATTCCAGCCGGACCAGTTGACCTTTGCAGGGCAGTGCTGTCCAGATTTCTGCAGGCACATTGAGTGACAGCTGCTGGCTGGGTCTGCCATGCCTGGCGAGCTGGGTTTTCTGAGATAGGAGTAGGGAATGTGTTTTTACATCAGGGATCTCCACCGGCTACATTACTGCTCTTGATCCACATCCCCTTAAGCATCCCACCAGGTGGCTGCCATTGGTAACCCCAGAGGTTAAGTAGTTTGTACAGGATCACTCTGTGGGGCCTGAGAGCTTGCATTTGGCCCCTAGCTGGTCAGAGCCCAAGGATGGAGTCAGCACTTGTCACAGATAGTGGCGGTGATCATGAGAGCCAAGCCATGGGCTTCAGTGGTAAGTGGGAGATAGAGGGGACTTCCAGGACATGAGGCGCTGTGGAGCTGAGGGCTCCGAGTTGAGACAGCCAGTCCCAAGTCGGTCTGCGGGGCCACCAACACTGGTGCCAACCGCCAGAAAAACTAGAGACAAACCTCTAAGACAGGAAGTGTTATTTGGGAATAAAATATGAAACTAGAATTGCAGTTTGAGAAAGGTCAGGATTCCCCAGGCCTGAAAAGTGACTGCATTGTGCAATTTCATGGTGCCAGCAGCAGTCATGGGGTACAGCTAGTTCTTTTCCTGGGCTGGGCATGTGAGAGTATGTAGCTGGCTGGCCCTGTGATGACTCCTATGTGAGAACCTCCATCCATGGCCTCCCAGCTGCTCTGGCCAGCTTTGGTGAGCACCTAAAGGCAGAGCCTAGACATTGGTGGCCACACAGAACCTGACAACTTTCTCAGTTGACCTCTTCCTCAGAGACCCATGCTCTCAGCTTAAGCACTGTGAAGCTGTGGGGTTTTGGAGAGGCATCCGATCTCCTGAACACATCCCACAGCATCCCCAGGACCCTCTGGGTTTGCCTGCCTGAGCCCCAGGACTCTCTTTTGTTTATTTGTTTGTTTGTTTTGTGACAAGGTTTTGCTTTTGTAGCCCTGGCTGGCTTGGAACTCACTCACAGAGATCTCCTGACTCTGCTCCTCACCCCTAAATTCTGGGATTACAGGTGTGTGCCATCATGCCCAGCCTTCAAAGGACTCTGTGGTGGCTTCCTCGATGCCCTTAGCTGAGGTAGGGACACTGAGGCCCAGAGAGGTACTGACTAGGATGGATCTCAGAAGCAGCATTGGAGCCATGACTTGAACCTAGACCACCTAGTTCCTCTGAGCTCAGATGAGCCACAGGACAGGCCCTTCCCAGAGGATTTCTTTTAATTTTAATTTAACCAGAGATTTAAAAAAAAAAAAAAAGGCTTCAACTCATTCTCCTAACCAGGCTGCTTCTAGCTCTTGCCTGGACCCCCAGTCCTCTGGAAGTCTCTTCTAGGGCCTTTAGCTGTGCTCCTGAGTTCCTTAGGTGCAGGTAGAGATAGATAACTACCACGTTAGGCTGCAAATGGCAAACCCCAGCTCCTCGGCTCCTCTGTTCCTCCTTCTGTCAAAAGGACCACCTGTAGCCTCCATAGTGTTCAGCACGGCATGCTCTGCAAGGAATTGTCAACATTTTTGTCACAGTCCTGGTAGCCTGCTCCTGAGCCCCACACTTCCTTAACAGCCACTTACCTACAAGGACAAATTTGTCATCATCTGCCTGAACATTTTCGAGTACGGCCTGAAGCAGCAGGAGAAGCGGAAGCTGGAGTTAGACACTTTCACTGAGTGCATACAGGAGGCCATCCAGGAGAACCAGGACCAAGGCAAGCTCAAGGTTGCCAAGTTTGAGGAAAAGCATCTGCTGGTAAGTCCCCTTCTCCTGTGCCAGGGTGCCAGGACTCCCCTCACTGTGGAGCATCTGCAATGTCCGTGCCCTCTGGTGGTCCCTGAGGCCCCTAGTCTCTGTTCATGTACCAGGGATCACAATTTTACCAAATGGTACCACACACAGCTCCAAGGAGCCAGCACAGGGGCTTGGGCCAAAGGCGTTCTTACCCGAGTGAGCAGAGTGGAAGGAGTTGTCTTAGAGCTCTGAAAGGCTCACTTCCAGAGAAGGGCCAGGGAACTTCAGAGGTTCCTGGGGCCCCTCTGCCAGCAGCGCAGGCAGGGATCAAGTCGCGGTGCCTCGGGTTTTTAGTGGAATGCATGCTGCTCGACACCCACCGAGTCCGTTCCATCCACAGCCTGCCTGCTCCTCACAAGCTCCTCATTTTAGCCTAGCCTTGATTTTGCTTGTCTAGTTTACAGCCATTCTGCCTTTGTCTCTTTCTCTCACCTCTGTGTTTTTAAAGGATTACTTTATCACGGCTCTTTATAGGTTGAGCTAGCAGCCCTGGGTCTTTGAAGTCACTTCAGAGTATTTTTCTCAGTTCACTCTTTATCTTGACATTTGTCTATGGTACTTTTGTCATGAGGAGTGTTTGTTTGTGGTAGTCAGGCAGTCTACTGCTAAGCATATTATATCCCTAGCATATCATTTTTTATTTTTATTATTACTATATTATTATTATTATTATTATTTTGGTTTTTTGAAATGGTTTCTCTGTGTAGCTTTTGCCTGTCCCAGAACTCACTCTGTAGATGAAACTGGCCTTGAACTCACAGAGCTCCGCCTGCCTCTGCTGCCTGAGTGCTGGGATTAAAGGTGTGTACACCACCACCACCACCACCACCACCACCACCACCACCACCAGCATAAATTTTTTGGTTGTGGTTGTTTTTGTTTGTGTTTTTGGAGACAGGGTTTCTCAGTGTAACGGTCCTGGCTGTCCTGGAACTCACTCTATAGACCAGGCTGGCCTCGAACTCACAGAAATCTGCCTGCCTCCACCTTCTGAGTGCTAGGATTAAAGGCACCACTGCTTGGCATAAATTTTTTAATAGAATAGAATTTATCCGTCTTCCTTCTGGTTGTTCTTGGAAAGTATTTCTCCATTCTGAGAGTCCCCATAAAAATCCTTCTTGAGCCAGACAGTGGTGGTGCACACCCTTAATCCCAGTACTTGGGAAGCAGAGGCAAGGGGATCTCTGTGAGTTCGAGGACAGCCTGGGCTACAGAGTGCGTTCCAGGAAAGGCGCAAAGCTACACAGAGAAACCCTGTCTCAAAAAACCAAAAAACAAACAAACAAACAAAAAGCAATGCCGTTACTCCTTCCTGCTTCAGGGCTCATACTGTTAGTCACAACCAAAGGTTGCATTGCACTGGTGCTGTTCACGTTACTGGGACCTTTGCTGATGACCAGGTTGCTCATCAGCTCACGAGACTGTCTCGTTCTCTCTATTTTCCATGGACTTCCACTTGCTTCCTGGGGCTCTAAGGAGGTCTGTCTGGTTGGCTCAAAGATTGGAACTGTTTTGCTATGGCATGGGTATCACTTCATCCCTAACTACCGCATCAATATTGAGATGTGGTACCTTTAGGATGTGATTGGGGATGTTGGGCGAGGTATGGCTCATAAGGTAAAGGCATTTGCTGTACAAGGCTGGAGACCTCAGTTCAATTCCTGGAAGCCATGCAAAGGTGAAAAGAGAGGACCAGCTCCACAAAGTTGTCCTCTGAACCCCACATGCATACACACCCAATAACTTTTGTTTATTTTAAAAGAAATGAATTGGTCGATAGGAAGGACCGATGCTTTTCCCTGTGTGGGCTTGGGTTGCTGACCTCTTAGAGGTGGGTGCTATAAAGCAAACTCTGCTCTGCCAGCCCCCTCCTGTGCATCTTCCCTTCCCACATGACCCCTCTGTACACCTGTCACCTGACGCTGGAGCATGTACTCCAATGTCATGCCACCCACCATGTTGTGATGCAGCTAAGAGGCCCTGTAGAGAGTCCAAACAGATGAGGCTAACCAGCCTTGTACTTTTAACCTCCCACAGTGTGCTAAGTAAACTGATTTTTTTTTGGGGGGGGTAGTCTGGGTACCAACCCACAACCTTACCACTTAGGCAAATACTCTTCCATGGAGCCAAATCCTCAGCCTGCAAATTTTATTTCCTAAGTTTACCTGTATATGAGTACACTACGTAAAGCAGATGTAATAGTGCATGCCTGTGGACCTAACACTTGGGAGGTAGATGCAAGAGGATCAGAGTTGAAAGTCATCTTCAACTACAAAGCAAGTTCAAGGCCAGTCTTGAATACATGAGACCCAATCTCAAAAGAAATAAACAACAAAAAGCAGGGCTAAAAGCTTACTGTATGATTATACATCACTTTATGGTGATAAGTTCTGAGAAATCTGTCATTATGGGGCTGTCCCTGTGGGAACACCAAGCTGTTAGGAGGTAGTTGGAACTTTGTAGCATCGTTGTCTTAGGGAGCCACTGTCATACGTGCAGTATATCACTGACTGAGACGGTATTGTGTGGTACATGACTGGACTGGACTGAACAACTAGGATTAAGCTGTGAGAACAAGGCTGAGGATAGTAGAGATGTGATTAGCTGGTAAGGTTTACTTTACTTTATTTCTTTTTTACTTTTTTGTTTGTTTGTTTGTTTGTTTGTTTGTTTGTTTTGAGACAGGGTTTCTCTGTGTAATCCTGGCTGTCCTGGAACTCCCTCTGTAAACCAGGCTGACCTTGAACTCAGAGATCTGCTTGCCTCTGCCTCCCAAGTGCTGGGATTAAAGGCATGTACCACTATGTCTGGTTGTTTTGTTTCTTTCTGAGCTTTTTGTTTGTTTTCATTGGTTTGGTTTCTGGGTTTGAGTTTTAGATTTTTGACACAGGGCCTCATTCTTGCTCTAATCTGGAATCTTAGGCTGGCCTTCAACTCTTGATTCTCCCACATCCGCTGGGATTGCACACAGGTGCCGCTATGCCTGGGATGAGTTCATTTCTTTGATTATTTATTTCTATTTTATGTGTGTGGATGTTTTGCCTACATGTATGTCTGTGCATTATTTACATGCCTAATGCCCATGGAGGCCAGAAGAGGGCATCCGAGCCTCAGGAACAGGAGTTATAGACAGTTGTGAGCTGTCATGTGGGTGCTAGGAATTGAACCCGGGGTCCTCTGGAAAAGCAGCCAGGCCTCTTAACCACTGAGCCATCTCTCCAGCCCTATGAGTTAGTTCTAAAAGCTTGATTTGCACAGATTTTCCTCAGCTGTGGCTCCCATCTCCGATGATGAGAATGTCTTCCCTCCTCCTGCCACAGACAAAGAACCTTGCCCATGGGAATTTCATCTTCTACTTTCAAGGAGATAAGGGGAGGTCTGAATGCTCTTTTTCCATCTGTCATGTGCAGGTACCTTTACATACAATATGCCAGAGCAGCAGGTAGTGTCTCCAAAGGTCACAGAACTAGCAAATTGCGAGCTAATGCTTGAACTTGGGCACTTCAACCCCAGACTCCCAGTTTTTAACCCATAAAACAAAATTGTCACTTCCTACTGAGTAACACGTTTAACTACTGAATCCTGAAACATGGTTTTTGTTTGTAGAACTTAAATACCATCCGAGAAGAGAGTGATCTGCCCAGCATTGAGAAGAAGCTAATAGAGTGCAGTGATGACATCAATGAGCTGTTCAACATGCTCATGACACTGGAGATGCAGCTGGTGGAGCAGCTGGAGGTACAGCCAGACTGCACACATGCATACGTCCCTCAGCATGCAGCTGGTGGAGCAGCTGGAGGTGCAGCCAGACTGCACACATGCATACGTCCCTCAGCATGCAGCTGGTGGAGCAGCTGGAGGTGCAGCCAGACTGCACACATGCATACGTCCCTCAGCATGCAGCTGGTGGAGCAGCTGGAGGTGCAGCCAGACTGCACACATCCATACGTCCCTCAGCATGCAGCTGGTGGAGCAGCTGGAGGTGCAGCCAGACTGCACACATGCATATGTCCCTCAGCATGCAGCTAGTGGAGCAGCTGGAGGTGCAGCCAGATTGCACACATGCATACATCCCTCAGCATGCAGCTGGTGGAGCAGCTGGAGGTGCAGCCAGACTGCACACATGCATACGTTCCTCAGCATGTGGCTGCAGAACCCTGCAAGCATGCCCTCCACAGGCTCTGCCCCTGTGTGCCCGGTGTAACCCAGTAGACATGCAGGAGAAGACTGGGCAGGTGGAGACAGCTGGGTCTCTAGGGCTCACTGGCCAAATAGCTTAGCAAGCATGCTGAGTTCCAGGCTAGTGAGAGGAAAAGCAGGCAAATGGTGTCTGAGGTTGTCCTTTGCCTCCATCCAATGTGCACACAGCACATACACACCCCCACACACATGTGCACACCACCAAATAGGAACACAAGCTTGAGCACACCCACACCCACACAATCACTTCTTTCCAGAACTATTAAAATACATTAAAGGCAGGGGCTGGAAGTGCAGCTCAGTGCTTGCTTAGCACAGACAAGGCCCTGGGTTCCATCCTCAGCGATGCCAAAAAAGAAAAAAAAGAAAAAAAAGAAAGGCACACACTGCTATCTTTGCTGCCTGGGAAAGAACTCTTCTGGAGAATGAGAGGTGAACTTATTCCTCTGCAAACTCCTCTCCCCTATCCTAGAAGAGCCCAGAGTCTCAGATTTCTTATCAGATCCAAGGGGAGGTTCGGGGGCTTGTGAGACAAGGTGGACCTCCACTCGGGAACCAAACAAAGGCTCATCAGTGTTGCAGCCTGGGCTTGCTGTCTCAGGGTAGGCGATGTGAGGAGCCCGTCACTTGGCACTGACGATGGGAAATGAAAAGCACGACCGCCTCAAACGCGTTGGTAGCCAGGGTGACTTGTGTGTTTGCAGGCAGCCAGGCTGGGAGTTGGAAGTGGTGTGATGAATTGGACCTCATCAGATGTTGCTCTGGCTGGGCCAAGAGACAGTGCCTAATCAATTCCTCACACGTCAAGTGACACTTCCTACACGGGACAGATTCGCTGTCACACAGCACAGCAGCCGCTCCTTTCCCACCTGCGGAGGCCGTGCGTGCGTGCGTGCGTGCGTGCGTGCGTGCGTGCGTGCAGGGGAGGGCTGCTGCTGGCCCCCAGCCCTTTCAAGCAGGGAGACTGTTTTCAATATCCAAACATTTCCCAGATCCATGCTCTTGTCCTGCCCAGGTCACCAGCCACTTAAAGCTGGAAGACACTTGTTTGTGCTTTCTACTGACCTTACTTTTATTCACCAAAATAGTGCTCACACATGTGAGAATGGGCTCATTTTTACAGCCTGCAGACAGGCCTTGGGCTCCTATGGGTGTCCCACATCCATGGGCTGATGTTGTAGTGCTAGAGGTCTGTAGGAGGCATGGAAAGGGTCTTCCAGAGGAGCAGGCTTCATAATCACAATCTTCTATCACTTTCCCAACAGCATTGAGATCCGTTTCGGCCTCAAGTGCTCTGCTAAGTAGCAACTAACTGTTGGAAGTCTAGGGTAGCAGCTAGCACTTACCCAAGGTCCTGGCTCTGCCAGATGCTTGGTAAATCATTTGGGTGATGTAGCTAGTTTACCCCGACTAACTACCATGGTACTACACAGAAAACCTGTCTCACATATGAGGAGGCTTAGTGGGTAAAGGCGCTAACCACCAAGCCTGATGATCTGAGTTTGATCCCTGGGACCTACATGATGGAAAGAGAGAACTAACTCCTACAAATTGTCCGCTGATCTCCACATGTGCACACACACACACACACACACACACACACACACACACACACGTAATATAAAAAAAATTAAAACCTGGGGCTGGAGAAATGGCCTAGCGGATAAGAGCACTGGCTGCTCTTCCAGAGGACCCGGGTTCAATTCCCAGAACCCACATGGCAGCTCACAACTGTCTGTAACTCCAGTTCTAGGGGATCCAGTGCCTCCTCCTGACTCCTGACTTCTGCAGGCACCAGGCATACATACTGTGCACATACATACATGTAGGCAAAACACTCGTATACATACAGTAAGTAAATCTTTTCAAAAAACATTGACAGCATAAACATTCTGTGGTAGTAAGTTGACATTAGAGAGCAGCAGGGCTCTGAAAAGGCGGGGTCAATCCTTAGCCATCTGCCCTACAAAGTCAAGTGGGGTGGTCTTTGCCTCTAAGGGTCTGTGATTGGAGGTGGTGCCAAGGATGTGGATACCTATATTGACTATCTTCTGTATCGTTTTCAGGAGACTATAAACATGTTTGAAAGAAACATCACTGACTTGGTGGGACTATTTATTGAAAATGTCCAAAGTCTATATCCTTTCTGTGATGGGCCCTACCTCACCCCATGGGAAGGCACCACGGACTCCTGAGGGTTGTCTTGGCCGCTAGAGCAGCTGGGTCGAAGGTGCCAAGGCTTTTAACAAAAAAATTCGGAAATTAAGAGGAGATCAAGGGATAGCTCGGTGGAGAACTCGCTTAGCAGGTGTGAGCCCTGGGTTCGATCCCCAGCACTGAAGAAAAGAGAAGGGTAAGTAGAGACTAGCAGTGTGTGAACAAGCGGAGGTGCAGAGCCACACCCCCTGCTGCTCCTGCTACAGAGTAAAGTGAGCACTTTAGATCATGCTTCAGTTCCTACCCAAAATACTTACCCCCCATGGATTTGCAGAAAGACCTAAACTCTCACCCCAAGAAGGTGTTTATACTCTCCACAGGGTCCTAGTTCACAGCTCTCCATTTTTGAAAGTAGAAGAACGTAACAGCTACCAATTTTCATCAAGGAAGAGGTCCTTCCTGTCATAGGATGCACATTTGGTGATCACTGAGTATACTCCATGACACCTGAAGTGGTCCCGACACTACACAGTGATGGCCTTGCTAGAATGCCAGTTTGGAAGCCCAGAGGGACTCCAGTGCAGTGGGAGATGTTCATGGGGACACTGACATCTCAGAACCACTGCCTCACTTTTTGTTGCAGGAAAATACTCTGGGATTAGGCAACACCCACTCTGAAGACAGGACAAGTTAAAAGGAGCTTGGCAGGCTACTTGTTAAGGTTAGAAACCAACATTTGAAACGTGACCAGCCCTTTATGGGTCAAAGTGCTCAGTTCCATCCCAGAAGGAACTCAGGTTCTACCATCCTGGGGCTCAGAGTCCAGCATGCAGTCATTGAAGTACCAAGTAGTATGGAGGGTAAAGGGTCAGTGTCTCCCTAAACACTAAAAGACCTGCAGGTGGCCGCAGGAACAGGTGAAAGTCGACACATTCCAGTCAGCAGAAGCAGTGTGTTCAAAGATCCCGAGGATGAACCTGAGAAAACAAGTCTCCAGATGAGGACTTCAGGCCGCGTCGGAGAGTGGAAGCTCCAGGATGCTCTAAGCTAGGAACTGGCTACTTAAATCCTCAGTCTTCTTCCAGGAGAAGGGGAAGAGAGTATGTGAGACCAGTGAGGTCTACTGCAGTGTTGGGAAGCCATGGGGATGGAGGAACAGATGAGAATGAGGACATGAGGGACAGTAATGACCCAGTATAAGGACCGGAATGATATGAGGACCTGACGATGGCCTGGGCTTTGATGCATGGGGGTGACAGCTTGATGGCCATGATGACCCTTAGCACCTGGAAGCAGATCGTGAACCCTTAGAGCAGTGGTAACATATCAGACATCCTACATATCATATTTATATTATGACTCATATAACATTAGCAAAATTACAGTTACAAAGTAGCAACAAAATACTTTTATGGCTGAGGGTCACAACATGAGGAACAGTAGTAAAGGGTCGCAGCGTTAGGAAGGTTGAGAACCACTGTCTTAGAAACTGGTCTCTCTGGTGGAGATTGTAGCCTTGTTTAGCAGAGGCCCTGCCACAGGTGAGAGACACCTGGCTTGCTCTGCCCCTGGCTTTAACTCACAACTGCAGGATGGCTCAGTGCCGGGACTTGGAGAACCATCACCATGAGAAGATCCTGGAGATCGCCATCAACACCCTGGAGAAGATCCTCAAGGGCGAGATGGATGAGGACCTGCCTGACGATGTGCGGGCGGTGAGTGAGGGCAGGACTAGGCACAGTGGACATTGCTGGGGGTCAGAGGTGAAATGCAGCCAGCTCATGGCTTACCTAAGCATGACAAGCTCTTAGAGCCTGGGTTTCTTCACCTGAAGGAGACAGTAGCCTGCTTTACAGGAATATCAACTGCTGAAATAGACAAACAAGGTTCCCATGGTTTAGGATGGTCAGGTGGTTACACGTTCCTTTCTATGGGGTCTTCTGGTACTGTTTTTTGTATTGTTCTCTTTGTTTCTATTTTATTGATTTCAGCTCTCACTTTGATAATTTCCTGGCATCTATTTTTCCTGGGAGACTTTGCTTCTTCTTGTTCTAGAACTTTCAGGTGTGCTGTTAAGTCACTAGTGTGAGATTTCTCCAGCTTACTTATGTAGGTTTTCCAGTTTTGTGGAATAGAGGTTTTTGAAGTATGACCTGATGATTCTCTGGATTTCCTCAATGTCTGTTGTTATGTCCCCCTTTTCATTTCTGATTTTGTTCATTTGGATGCTCTCTCTCTCTCTCTTTTGGTTAGTTTGGATAAGGGCTTGTCTATCTTGTTGATTTTCTCAAACAACCAACTCTTTGTTTCATTAATTTTTTGTATTGTTCTCTTTGTTTCTATTTTATTGACTTCAGCTCTCACTTTGATAATTTCCTGGCATCTATTTTTCCTGGTACTGTTTTTTAAGGAAGCAGTTGCAAATAGAGGTAGAAGCCAGAGATCTCCCTCAGGCATTTTTTTTTTTTTTTTTTTTTTGGTTTTTCGAGACAGGGTTTCTCTGTGTAGCTTTGCGCCTTTCCTGGAACTCACTTGGTAGCCCAGGCTGGCCTCGAACTCACAGAGATCCGCCTGGCTCTGCCTCCCAAGTGCTGGGATTAAAGGCGTGCGCCACCACCGCCCGGCGTCCCTCAGGCATTTTTTAAAAAAGATTTATTTATTTATTATGTTTACAGTATTCTGCTTGCATGTATTCCTGCAAGTCAGAAGAGGGCACCAGATCTCATTACCGATGGTTGTGAGCCACCATGTGGTTGCTGGGAATTGAACTCAGGACCTCTGGAAGAACAGTCAGTGCTCTTAACCTCTGAGCCATCTCTCCAGCCCTCCCTCAGGCATCTTAACCATACAGTGTCTATAAGGAGAACTGCAACATTGCTATACCCCCAAGCCTCATGTCTGGCCCACCACCACACTGCCCCAGTTTCCACCAGGGCAGGTAGTGGTGAATACTGGGGATCCATCATTGGGTCTACACCTAAGGAGGCATCTATGAGTCCAGCCTGAGCTCCAGCAGCAGCATGTAGATGGCTTAGGAAAGGGCTCCAGGAAAGGATTAGTGGGCACAGGTCAGAATACTTTCCCTCAGGGGCCTGCTTTTGTTCATACACTACTGAGCTCCTCAGCTACCTCCATCACTGTGCTATCACCAGGCCATGGTCCACATGCCTTTTGCCTGCCTCCCGGTGCCTTGCTGCCTTCTTATAAACTGTTCTCAATATGCAGACAGGTAGGTCCACCGGAAACCCAGACTACGCAATCCTCACCCCTCCCAGCTTTCTGTGACCTTCGAGAGAGTTCATTCCCATAGACTAGACCTGCCTCCCTTGGCAGCTCCCACCCCAGGCTCTGATGCTCAGTGACCAGCCTCTGGGATGCTCCCATCTGTCAGGCTTGCTCCTTTCAACAGATGTTCTGTCTTAGTTACTGTTGTAATGAAACCATGACCAAGCAACTTGGGAGGAGAGGGTTTATTTCATCGTATAGCTCTCAGGCCATAACCTAGTACTGAGGAAGTCAAGGCAGGGACTCAGGCAAGGCAGAGACCTGGAGGCAGGAGCTGATGCAGAGACCATGGAGGAGTGCTGCTTACTGGCTTGCTCCTCATAGCTTGCTCAGCCCGCTTTCTTATAGAAGCCAGGCCCACCAGCCCAGGGATGGCACCATCCACAATGGGCTGGACCCTCCCCCATTGATGACTATTTAAGAAAATGACTTACAGCTGGATCTTATGGAGGCATTTCCTCAATTGAGGCTCCTTCGTCTCTGACGACTCTAGCTTGTATCAAGTTGACATAAAACCAGCCAGTCCGCATTCTATCTGGCAGACATGCTCACTCTTCGGTCTCTATGTGCTTTTCTTGTCCTTGCCATTTAGATCTCAGCTCAAGTGCTAGCTCTCCTGAGAGGCCTTCCCTTAGTACCTCTTACACTACTGCCCCCTTTCCACTCCCCATCCGTCAGGTCACCGTTTTAAACTCTGGCTCATGTTGATTTGTTTCCACACCTATTCATGCTTTACATAAGCTTGTGAGGGAGGACAGAGAGGATCTCCTCATCACCATGGACCACCTGTGCCAGCAGGAGCCTCCAGCATGGCAGCAGCCGAGTTGGGTGGATGAAAACATGTATTCACTAAATCTTTACCGTATCAGGAGCTAGGCTGAGCTGTGCAGATAGAAGGCCAGCAGCCTGGACCCTATAGCCTCTGTTCTGAGGCTAGGACAAACACCAATCACAGCAGCATGGTGCAGGGCCACAGTCACACTAACCTCCTCTCCACAAGCCACTTACAGAGCTCATTGTTGACCAGACAGGAAAACACTACCCTGCCCTAACCAAGCAGCAAGTCTCCTCTGAGAAGTTCTGGAAGTCTGTGACAGTACTCATGGAGTGGTAGAGGTCTGTGACACGCAGTGAACAACATCACAGAACCATGCTCACTCCCTAGTGACTAGCACACAGTAAAATACGGGCCCCAGAGGCCATCTGCAGAGAGGCAGGTCAGCTTGCTCCCTTACCCAAGTGGCCCTGTCTAGCACTGTAGTGTCTGGCAACAAAGTTGCTTCGTTAGAGTATTACCACCATCCAGCCTGTTGACCATATGTGATCTCATTTCCTCACCAAAGGAAGCACCGTTGTTACTTGAGGTTATGGGTGAGAACACTGGGTAGGCAGGCTCATAGATGTGTGGTAAGAAAGACACAACCAGTGAGGATGAGCGTCTGAATTCTGACTCTAGTCTGATAGACAGTGCTGGGTCTGTGACTGTAGTCAGCACTATGCCCTTCCCTATTCACCACAGCTGGCAGGCATTTTAGGGGTGCCCATGGCAGCAGGCCATGGGGCTCTGCATCTCTGCTAAGGGATTCTTAGACTCACCAGCAAGACTGGAATAGACTACTGCCTTCAAAGCCTCATGGGGAGCCAGTCAGCCAAGTGCTTTACCCCGGCACTTGGGAGGTAGAGGCAGGGGGATCTCATGAGTTCCAGGACAGCCTGGGCTACGCAGAGAAACCCTGTCTCAAAAAAAAAAAAAAAAAAAAAAAGCAAAACCAAAAACCCCCTGGGGGAAAGCCTGGGAAAGCCCCTTCTTCTTAGGAACATTCACAGTAATAGACAAGAAATCCCCAGAAACCCACAGTTGCCTTTCGTAGAAGCAATGAAATGACCTGTTTTCTCCAGAGAAAAACATTGACTACGAGAAAGTGTGCCCACACCAATAGCTGGTGTATGCTGCAGCCCCTGAGAGCCAGCCTGCCATGAAGGCTGGGCACAAAACAGCCCCTTCAGTGCCCAGATAGACCTGGAAGTAGGCACCACTGTGTTTCCATCCAGATGAGGGAAGGGAAGCATGGAGATGACAGCGGCAGAGCTGTGATTTGGACCCAGGCAGCTTGGCTCAAGAAAATGTTTCCTGGGCCTAGAGCAAGAATGGTCCAGAAGAGGAAGAGGGCTGAGGAGGAAAGCAACCTGGCTTCTGCTACCCAGAAGAGTCATGCACAGATCGTGATTACAAAGTCACGTGGCTTAGAATGTTTCCAAAGAACCCCTCTAAAGCCAACTGCTGTTGGCCATGCCACACTCCTGGTCCAGCTTTCCTGCATTTGTATCCTCCAACCTGGTCAGGAAATTCAAGACTCCAAGCCGAAGAGAGAGCTCAGAGCCAACAGAAAGGAGGAATGTCACCTGCACTCTAGGAGCTCTGGACACCCATGCAGGAGTGCAGCTCCAAGAGCTGGGTCAATGCTCAGGTCTGGTCCATGGAAGGAGCTGCAAATTCCCAAAAGCTGCTTGAAGAAATACTAGAGATGATGTTGTGGCTGTACCTCTTTCTGAAGTTCAGGGCAGTATATGCTCTGCACTGCCGTGGGATAATTCCTCTTCTGCAGTTACTTTTGGATGGGAGGATGCTCCTTTCCTGATAGATAATATTGGAGAACCACCGTGGAGAAGGGGATGAGTTCTGCAGGACCCCTTCCAGATCACCTCAGGCATCTGCTAATAAAGTAATAGTCAAGGAATTCGAAACAAAGCTTTGAGGAGGAAGGAGCTTTACACTGGTGCATGCAGGTCCAGGTCATTGTTCTCAGTCTGAAGCTAATGAATGCAAATGAGCTCACCAGAGGCTATTGCAAAGCCACAGGAACAGCGCCCATACTGTGGCGGAACTGAGGATGCTCCTACAAATGCAGGGAAAGGGGTCTAATCTAAAGCTCTTAGAAGAAATTTAGTGTGGCACCTGCATAATGGGTGGAAAATCTTGTAATTTTGGAACACTTCGAGCACTGAATGGACTCAGGAAGTCAGACTCAGTTGCAAACAGACTCTTATGTGAAGGGCAGAAGGGTAAGTTCTCTGCAGGCAGAATTCCTCCCTGCTTTTTAGTTAGAGAAGGAGCCTATGGATTGGCAGTGGATCATGGGATACCCTCTTGCTGTCCTAACACCATGACCAGATTCAATTTAGCTGCACTTAAAAGGAACAAGAGGTAGCTGGGCAGTGCTGGAGACGCCTTTAATCCCAGCACTCAGGAGGCAGAGGCAGGCGGATCTCTGTGAGTTCGAAGCCAGGCTTGTCTACAGAGTGATTTCCAGGACAGCCAGAGATACACAGAGAAACAGTCTCAAAAAACCAAAAACAGACAAGAAGAGGAGGAGGGAGGGAGGGAGGGAGAGAGAGAGAGAGAGAGAGAGAGAGAGAGAGAGAGAGAGAGAGAGAGAGAGAGAGGAGAGGGAGAGGGAGAGGGAGGGAGGGAGGGAGGGAGGGAGAGAGGGAGAGAGGGAGAGAGGGAAGAAAGAGAAAGAAAAAAGAATGAACAGGAGGGAGGAAGGAAGGAAGGAAGGGAAGAAGGAAGGAAGGAAGGAAAGAAGATTTGGGCCTTTGAGACACAGTAGGTGCTGTGGTTGTGGGTCACAAAGGGAATGTTGCTGCTTTTGTCTCAGATGAGGCTTGGCCTTGAAACATCCAGGGAGAGCTGGGCAAGCTGCTCTTTCTGGATGTGCTGCTGAGTTGAAAATACTGGAGCTCACGACCCCTACTCCACAACTCTGAGTACCTCAGGAGTGGAGAGCATCGTGTTTGCATCGAATTGGCTGGAGAATGTTCACAGGACTGACAAGCTGAAGATGCTCACCGAGCTGCATTGGAGACTATACAAAATGAGTTTGTTAGTTCACCATCCGTCAACAGAGGAGACTGCATGCAAGTGTACCACAGAGTGACTCTCCAGTCACACAGACACCCCTAGTGGAATTTGTCGGTGGAGCTACAGCACGGAGGATATGTCAGCCTAGGACAGGAAAGCTAAGACTCACACTTCAAGACTCCCTTCTGGGGCTGTGGCAGGACAGCCAGCAATTGAAGATGGGGTTTGTTGCTTGGACAACCCAGTGAACTGACCTCCAAGCTGGGTGTGAAGTGTCTGAGAGACATTCCAGAACCTGAAACTGAGTGTTTTGTCTTTCTTGTTCTCTAATTCCTGTTGCAACCTGGGGCACTAGTTGGGACATAAGTGCTGCTTAGTACTGGTTGACACTCAAGTTTTTGATGGGGAGCCGGAGCATATGTGGGTGTGTACGAATGTGCAGTGTCTGGGTGTGCTTCTCCCTGATGGAATAGGATCTCAGGTGTGAACTATGACCTAGAAAAATCAAGTCATCTTTACAAAACGTGTTTTTTAACTGTTGTCAAGTAAAACCTAAGGTTGAAGGAAACTTTCATTTCATTGAGGGACCAGCTGTGGTTGATACAATGTGTAAAGAGAGAATCTGCATGTTTAAATGACTTGACCTTGATCCGTTTAGTAAGTGTTGTACTTAGTAGTCTAAGTGGATGTGTTCTCATCCCTCACACATCGCATGCTTCCTTTTACAAAGAATGGTTTCAGTGAAACAATCTAGCAGAGACTTTAGGTCAGAACCTTTTAAAGTGATAGTCTTAATGATAGTTTGTTCTTTCCTGAGTAATTTGAAGCTTAAATAATGTTCAGGTATGTGAAGTCTTAATTTGAGTATAATGGACTGTTATGTACAATGTAACACTGTAATAAGAAAGCAAAGTTTATTTGTTTCTTGTTTAAATATGTTTTAAAGATAAAGGTACAAAAACAAAAGAAGCCTGTTACTAGGTTACTTACTCCTGAACCCTAAGTGTGGACAGGTTAGGTGTTCATCTTCTGATGCTTCTCAGAGCCTGGCCTGTTGCCTGAGTAGGGAGGAACTGAATGACTTCCTGTCATTCCTATGGTATGACTGTGCTGATCCACTGTTCCACATCAGATAATCTGGCTTTTCTCACATGTGATTCTGTAGTGAACCAGCGTCCCACAGACACTGTTCTGAAATGGAGTGTGTGTGTGTGGTCAATAAGTTGGAGAGAGAGAAGACATGAGAGAAAATCAAGCAGGTTGTTTTCCACATGACTTTGTAGAGCATTAAGGACACTTTGTGCCTCCTGAATCTTCCTTTGGGAGCCTGGAGGTTTTGGATCTCCCAAGTATTAAAATTTCAAGATCAGACAGACATATTTTTGAAGCGTATTAGGCTGGTACTCTAGAAAGTAAAGCAAAACAAAGTACTGTTGTGTATCTCTGACCCAAAAATCCAAACAGATTTTGGTGCATCTGAGATTTCAGATTTTCTGGTTGCAGGAGTGTTATAAAGACAAACAGGAGGTAGACACCTATCAGCTTACAGGGCCCAGGGTTGGAACAGCCTGGAGACCCAGCCAGACCTGACTAGCAGAGGTTTAGGACTACCTAGAAAGAGGCTTTGTGAAAACCGATATGCCTAGTGAGGCTGCCTTGCCTAGCCACCTGCGATCTCCCTGGAGAAAACATGCTTTTGATGGGGACTGCACATGACATCTGCCATGGCTCAGGCTGGGGAGCAAGCTGTTGCCCAGGGATGAGCTGGCACAAAGTGACTGATACAGTCCGGGCTCTCCACTAGGTGTGCCACACAGCCTAGGGACTCCCAGGGGCTTATCTTCTATTCAGCTCCCTCACTTTGTGCTCAGGGCATGATACACACACGATCTCATTTGGACCTTCTCACTTTCCAGCTTTTTGTTGACAAAGACACAATTGTTAATGCTGTTGGGGCATCACATGACATTCACCTCCTGAAGATTGACAACAGAGAGGACGAGCTGGTGACTGGAATCAACTCTTGGTGTGCACAACTGTTAGACAAGGTAACGAATGCCAAGCCACCCAGCAGGCTGGCTCGAGTTCTCTAGCTACCAATCCGTGTGCTATTTTCTATCAGAAACGAAGTACAGAAAAGAATTAAGGATTGTAGAATTCTGCCGTGAAAATAGTGTAGCTTAGTCACGCTCTTGAACCCATGTACTTCATTGTACCTGTAACTCTTGACTCAGAGAGAGACCAGTGGTGTGTGTTGTGGGTGGGGCTCTGAGGTAAACATCTTCCTTCCCTCTCTCCGGCCTCAGTTTACTCATTTATGATGTTAGCTGTCATATACACTGAGCACCTGGCTTTCCTTCCATTCCCCAGATTCACAAAGATGAGATCATGAGGAACCGTAAGCGAGTGAAGGAGATCAATCAATACGTCGACCACATGCAGAGTGAACTGGACAACCTGGAATGTGGTGACATTATAGACTAGGTGTCAGCCAGAGATCCCCGTTAGGGGATGGACCCAGTCCCTGAGAGTTATGGGAATTCCTTAGTTCACACCTACCCCAACACCCTTGGTACTGTTTCTCAATATAAAGAAAAATAAACGTCTGGTGTTAGTATTCTCTTAGCAGGAGATCATGGCAATGATCATGTATGAGCAGATCCTGAACCACGTACGCAAACATCTCTGGGTGGCTGGCAGTCAGTTGGAGGTGTGGTTATAGCAGAACACTAACCCCATGCTAGTGCTAATGCTCTTCACGAGGCATGGCCAGGGTAGGCTGCAGGCAGCATCTTTCTCTACTCTGGGTGCTGATGACCAGAGAGAGGCTGAAGCCCCTGCCGCAACACTGAGGCCTGAGCTGCTCTTGAAGGCAGAGGCCACAGCTGCCTTTAGCTCAGAACTTGGCTGCATGATCCCAAGTTAGGGACTCAGGCTGGTTATCCAGGTCCATTGCCCTTCCACTAAGCACAGCAACAGGAAGCAGAGCCTGCTGCTAAGACTGTGGAGGTGGCCGTGTGGAGAGTACTCTCAGGACTCCCTTTGGAAGAGGAGAGGGAACACGCATTGTTAGCTTCCCGTCACTGTAACAAACACCATACACAATCAACTGATGGAGAGAAAAGGTTTATTTTGAATCTTAGCTGCAGAGTCCAGTAGGCATCATCATGGCAGGCACACAGAGTTGAGGAAAAGTGAAAGGAAGAGGAAGGATGCAGTCTCAAGACCCCCATTTGAGAGCACATCTTCAGTGACCTAAAGAGCTCCCATGAGGCTCTGCCACCCAATCGGAAAACCTAGGGGTTGGTCTTTGACACATGGGGCTTTGATGGAAAATGAGCGACTTCTCCTGGGGAGTTTATTTCTACTTACCTCAGGTAGGGCAACAACAGAAGAAACAGTTCCACCCAAGTCTAGCATAATGACCAATGGGCTTAATTAGGATTACTTACAGGAACCTGGGCAACTGGCAGGCAGTGTCGTCGTCCGTCGTCCCCCCCCCCCCCCCCCCCCCCCCCCCCCCGCCTCTAGCAATTGGTAGCTACTTACATATCCCTGGGGAGGACACGGCCTTACAGGCTCCCTCCTCATCCCATGAGGGAGTATTATTGGGCCAATCTTGAGAGGGCCTCATGCAGGTAATCACAGCTGCTCTGGTTTCCAGATAGCAATGGCCATGCCACATCTAAGGCACAGATTTTCACACACTCTACACTTGCCTGTGGCTTGGCTCTGGCATTCTTTCCATTGCTTCTTCTATAGTGCTCCGTGTACCTCGGTGAGCGTGACTGCTAGAGAGGTATGATTATTTCTTCCATTCAGGGCTGAGCTCTGGCTGCTACACCTTGATACCCCCCATTCCCAGCGGTTTGACCAGTTGTATCTCTGCAACAACCACCGTTCTCTAACACAAAAAGCATTGTTAGCCAGGGCCAACCACAGCAAAAATCTCTAGGTATAAGCAGAGAAATTAGAAGAAATCAATTTGAAAATTAGACTGGAGCACACACCTGTAATCCCAGGTCACCTTCAGCCATACAGTGAGTTTAAGACAAGCCTGGGGTAGAGATGCTGTCTCAAACAGGGGGAGGGGTAGGAAGCAAGAGCAAGGTCGAGGGGGGACACAACCTGACAGTGGATCATTCAACAAGACAGCAATAGCTTCTCACTAAAACCTGCATCCTCCTTTGCCACAGATTTTGGGTCTGACATGGGTCCCCACTGTGAACCGGGTCTTAAATCCAAATGGAACACAGTTTTTTTGAACCATCTATCACGTGACTATGGCACAGTGGCTGAATCCTGCACAGCATGCTGATAGCGTGACACATGAGGTCCACAGGTGAGCAGGATCAATGGTAAGAATTCTCCCCTGGTGGCCTGCACAGTGTCCTCCAACCTCCCAGCACAGGCAGTAGGGAGGGAGCTTCTAGTTCTGGTCTGCAACCAACAGCAGTGGAACTGTGTGTAGTGTGTGTGTACTTGAGGAACCCCCACCCCCACCCCCAGCTCAGGGAGGCAGCCCACCCCAGTACTGGAATCTTCATTCAACAACCAAATTATGTGTTCTGGGTGTGTCTTTTCCTACTCTTGCAGGCACCTTCTGAGTCAACACTCATGATTTTTTTTTTAGACAGGATCTCACTGTGTAGTAGCCCTGGCTGTCCTGGAATTCATTCTGTAGACCAGACCTCAGAGATCTGCTTGCCTCTGTCTCCCAAGTGCTGGGATTAAAGGCGTGTGCCATGCCTGGTGACACTCCTGTTTTTTTAGACACAGGCTGTTGTAGGAATTTCTCAATCACCTTGGCACCTCAATCAAGTGGCACCTGTGTCTTACCTAACTACAAAATTCTCCAAGATGTTCACAGCTGTTGCTTGGCCCCTGGCCCCTGTGTGGGCTGATTTCTCATCCTTGCTTCTCTGAGTACATTTGCATGTCCTTCAGATACATTTCTAAATCTGAAAGCCTCTCAGAAATTAACATTATGTGATGGATCCTTTTTATAGAGTGGGCAGGTTCTCTGAAGGCACACCAGCATCTGTTCCAAACAAGTGCCAACTGGACTAGGGATTCAGCAGCTAAGGACACTAAAAAAATTTTAGCAGGTCCAAAAGAACATGAAAGGGTCCCACTGTTTATGTAATTTCCCAAAGAAGCAAGGTTATACAGTGGTGTGGTGGGGGCACTGTGTTACTTAGCTCTCTGCCATCCAGTTGTTCTGTAAGCCTTCGTGTCTCCTCAGCCTGGGCCCCACACATATCTCTCCAAACTAGTGAGCTCAGAGGGCCAAGGGGAGCAGGGCCATGCTCCTCTATTATACCAGCTTCTCAATTCCGCTCCCCAGGTTAACAGGCTTTTAGCCAGCACACCGGTGGCTTCTCCCTCCCCTTAGCCACACCTGGCTACTCAAGGGCAGGGCAACTATCTCCATACCCAATATACTTTCGTGTAGGAAAGAAATGTATACAGCTTCTTCTGAGGATGGGAGAGGGGGATAAGCTTAACCTTTTTTTTTAAATCTATGCTGCTTGGCCATTTCTCCTAAGATCTGTTGATCAAGCATTAGTGTCTTTTAGAGGCTTGTGAGTTCTGACTTGGCAGTTTTTACTTAAAGCTCTACGTTGACAGGAATCTTGCTGAGCTCGCTGTATTAGAATGATTTACAGGCTGTCTACCAATGGAAGGTCTAAGAATCCATTCAGCATTTGCTGGAATCCTGAAGAAGTAGGCTCTAATGCCAGTGAAGGAATGGACTTGCCAGCAAGAGCAAGCAGGCAGAGAGAGCGAGCTTCCTTCTTCCATGTCCTTTATATAGGCTGCCAGCAGAAGGTATGGCCCAGACTAAAGGTAGATCTTCCCTCCTCAATGATCAGGATTAGAAGTGGATCCTCCACCACAAATGATTTAATTAAGAAAAAACGCCTCACTTGTCAATGGTGGCGCACACCTTTACTCCCAGCACTCGGGAGGCAGAGCCAGGTGGATCTCTGAGTTTGAGGCCAGCCTGGTCTACAAAGTGAGGTCCAGGACAGCCAGGACTACACAGAGAAACCCTGTCTTGAGAAATAAAAACAAAACAAAAAAATTTGGTATATACACAAGAATTCCAAGGTCCTTAATTTGGCATAGTGTCCTCAGAATCTGACCTTTGGCTAGCTCATCGCTTTCACTGTTTCCTACTTACAATCTCTATTCCAGGTATACTGCTTTGCAGGTTAAAAAAGTCAGCGTATAGCCAGGCGGTGGTGGCGCACGCCTTTAATCCCAGCACTCGGGAGGCAGAGCCAGGCGGATCTCTGTGAGTTCGAGGCCAGCCTGAGCTACCAAGTGAGTTCCAGGAAAGGTGCAAAGCTACACAGAGAAACCCTATCTCGAAAAACCAAAAAAAAAAAAAAAAAAAAAAAAAAGTCAGAGTATTCCCTGACTATAATAGTTCCCGGCACTGGACCAGTAAGGTCCCCCCCATCAACATGGTAAATCATGGATTTTCCCTTCCTTTATACTGACTGGATCGGAAGGTATCTTCTATCACTTCTGCTTCATTCTCAGGCTTCCCTTTCTACTTGTCCTGAGAAGACAGTACTGGCACTTTCCCACTCTAAGTTCCTCCTATGTAGGCACAGGTTCTTTCTGGGCAGTCAGCTCAGCCTCAGTTGCATGTCTCACAGTAAAAACATGTAACTGCTATCACAGCCTGCTTAGGAGTCCTTCACACAGGTACTACTTTCAGTGACTACAATATGTTCTGAGTCCATCAGCCATCTGAGGGCATCTCCTGTACTCTCAGACCCCATTCATGGAGGAGGCGTGCCACTGTAATCCCCTGGCCATCCTGTAATCACCCCACCTCAAGGAGCCTCTACCTTCAATGTTCCAGCCTCAGCTGCAGGTCTTATTACCCAGAGCAGGGGCCACAAACTGCCACTATAGCAAGAACTACTATGTACCACAGGGGAGGTCTGCCACACAAGTACTGATCTCCACCCTCAGATGGCTCAGCCTCAGCTGCAGATGCTCCTTCCAGGCTCATATTTGGTTCTGTCATGTCCTTATCTGGGCACCAGGTATATGTGACTTTCTGAGGAGTCTACTACTCACTCCAGATAATGACAAACTAAAGAAACAATTCCACCCAGTCTAGCCTGGAGAACCATGAGAATATTAGGGTTACCTGCAGGTCCACTTACTCTAGCAATTGTTAACTACTTATTTAGTAGATGAACTCTTCCATCATCCATGAGGGATATTAATGAACCCAATTCTGTATCTGGGTATTACAGCTGCCCTGATTTTAAGAAACCAATGGCCATGGCATACCCTGAGGACATAATTCCACAATAGGAAGACACCCCAGATCCAGATCATAGCACTGCATTTGAGTAACCAGGGCAGGGCCACCTTTGCATTCATCCCAGAAACAACTTATATTTTTAAGAGTAAATCATTTTTTTTTTTTTTTTTTTAGAATAGAAAGAACAAACAGTAACCAAGCAGCTTAGACCAAAGACTTACTTTCAAAAGATCACCTGGTGGAAAGCCAGGGGAAAAGGTCTTCAGGCTGAGGGCTGAAGATGAAAAGGTGGTGTGGTGATGTGCTTATTTCCTGCCTCCCTCCCGCCGTGAGGTTCCCAGCCGTTGGTTAATGCACATGTAAAAATGGTGACAAAGCTCAGATAAAACTAGAATGGAGAAATGCTGAGACTCACATGAGAATGAGGCTTGATATATTTACAGGATGAAAAAATATTTAATAAAATCAGGGTCCACAGAAAGTCTCTATGCCTCCCTCGTTCCTGGCCAGGCCAAAGGTGCCTCAGGGGTTGAAAGCCATCCGACCTCAAGACAGGCACATTGCATCTCCAGGGCATCACAGGGTGCTTCTGGATAAGGCCAAGCCACAAAGGCCGGGGAAGACCAGGTACACACTGGGTACCCCACAGGTCCAGAGATTCAGCAGCCAGGGGAGCCCCGATCAGAGCACCTGTGTCCGTGCAGT
Source organism: Peromyscus eremicus (assembly GCF_949786415.1). Classification (NCBI taxonomy): domain Eukaryota; kingdom Metazoa; phylum Chordata; class Mammalia; order Rodentia; family Cricetidae; genus Peromyscus; species Peromyscus eremicus. The sequence goes on from NC_081423.1 coordinate 43,610,124, forward strand.
TCCTTTCAGCCAGTATTTGCAACCCAGGCCTCACTCTTGTAGCAGCTTGTGCTTGACCGTAGAGCTTTCCGAGCAGAGGTGGACAAAAAGGGTACCAGCAGCAGTGCGAGCCCGCAGCTCCTGGAGCTCATAGTCGTGGGCCCACTCAATGTTGCCCCACTTCTGGATCTAAGGAGAGGGAAAAACAAGCTTCTGGGTGAGCAGCCTTGCCTGGTGACCTGAATCCCATTCTAGTCCCATCACTGGGCTAAGGGTCGTGAGCCATGACCCTATCAAACACTTAAGACCCATGTGGGTCATCTGATAACATTCAGGAAGCTGGAGCAGGCTCCTTTGCTGTCTGGGGCTTAGAGAGTCTGGGCAGAGTGTATCCCAGATAGGGGCTGCCCACTGCTAAATGGGCAGACACCGGAACACACTGTGTCTCCTCTAATGGAGCCTCTATCTCACACTTGAGACCAGGAAGCCAGCATGAAGCAGCCTGCAAACTGCCATCCTCTATGAGTTGTACCTCATTGTCCTTCAGGGCTGTAAGCACTACCATGGCAGGGCCATAAATAAATGAAGCCAGGCCACAGGCAACTTGGTTCAGACCCCTCAGGAGCAGTAGAAGAGCAGTGACTCTGTGCAGCATACTGGAAGCCACATGAAGACCCTCAGAACTGTTAACAAGAGGGAGGAGATCTGGGCACACTGTGGCTGTCCAGACATGAGTGACAGGAGTCCAGTAGGCCTGGCCTGATCACCCAGGAATACAAAATCTTTCAGGTCACACAAGCTACCTGCATTACTGGTGCCTTGGTCTTGAAATACATCATCTGAGGTAATTTTCACCTTCATTTCAGGTCATCCTTCATTTTATGTGGGATCAAATCCAAAGTTCAGAAGGTAGCCTGGCTTGAGTCCCATAGCCAAAAGCAGAGTCCAAGCCAGCAGCCAGATTTCCTGGTCTTATACCAGCCCTATGGTCCTAATAGCTGACATCAGCCCTTCCCACAGAATGGCTAACATCAATGGATGGCTCTCCTCTGCTGTATAGAAATTTGCCTATGGCATTTTTCCAAGCAGAAGATTAACTATTCCAAAAAAGGCTTTCAATCATATAGGACCCAACTCCTAATAACATTAACCTTCTGAGGCTGGAGTAGTAGCAACCCACAGAACCACAAGGAACACTAAGTCCTCAGGGTTAAAGACGCAAGCAAGGGGCTGGGGAGATGGCTCAGCACTTGCTGCACAGGGAGGAAGCTCTGAATTAAGATCCCAGCACCCGCATAGAAGCCAAGTGGGTGGCAGCCCACCTATAATCCCAGCTTGCCAGAGGCAGAGACAAGGATTGCCTAGAGCAACTGGCTAACTACAGAAGCCAAACTGGTGAATCCTGGGTTCAAGCAAGAGACCCTGCCTCAATATTAAGGTAGAGAAGAGTTGAAGAAGATACCTCATGTCAGCCTCCACCAGAAGGTGCACCTACACAAATGTGAACACACACACGAGAGAGAGAGAGAGAGAGAGAGAGAGAGAGAGAGAGAGAGAGAGAGAGACAGACAGACAGACAGACAGACAGAGAGAAATGCAAACGAAAGCCAGGCACGGTAAGTGGCACACATCTGTGATGCAGCAGCACTCAGAAGAAAGGACAAGAACATCTCCATATGGCCCAGGCCAGCCTAGTCTATATACTTAGTTTCAGACCAGTCTGAAAAAGCCAAAAAAAAAAAGTAAACAAGCCAGCCATTGTGACACATATCCATAACCCCAGCACTTGGGAAGTAGAAGCTGGAGGATCAGAAGTTCATAGTAAGGCTCAGATACACAATGAGCTCAAGGCTAGTCTGGACTACATGGGACCCTCTCTCAACAAAACAAAGCAAAAACTGAAACCAAAAACAAAAATGCAAACAACAACAGAAAAACCTTAGTCTTTCTGCCTCCTACATCAAATGTGTGTGTGAGCACCAGCTACTCCTTGGCTCCTCTGCCAGCCAGGAGTAACATCAGGGTGTCAACTCCTACCGCCTTAGGAGCACAAATGTGGGGCAGATGAGGCCCAAATACCTTATCTGCCCAGGAGCCTGTGGAGGCCTTAGCCCCAGTCACCCAGACACGGGTGCCAACCCCAGTGGAACATTCTCCCGAAGTGCCATCTAGTACCCTAGTTTATCCTTATGTAAGATAGAGGAAGTACGACTCCTACCCAACTCCGTCAAGCTGTTGAAGAGGACCTGGGGGCAAGGAGAGTGCTGAGCAATTCTGAACCTTTCCAGTGCATGGGCATGTGTGTGTGGAGCTGATGATGGAACCCAGGGCCCAGAGCATACTAGGCTAGTGCTCTACCACTGAGCCACACCCCTAGCCCCAGCAACTCTTATACCTTTATTGTTCCTTAGTTTGACTTTTTATATGTACAAAGTAATAAAGCTCAGGGAGTCTGAATCAGAACGGGGTGGGTGAGGTGGGATCTGAGATCAGACCCTTACCTGGTACTCCTCCTCCAGGCGTGACAGAAGCACAGCCTGCTCGACAGTCAGGCGCAGGTCCATCAGGCCCAAGGTCAGCAACATGGACTTGAGCTGGGCCACTACAAACTCAATCCCTGGGGGTGGGGGGACACAAGCCAAGTTAGTAAAGCCACTGCCCATCAGTTCCTGTTCCCTCATGGAATGGGGGTAGAGTGCACCATCCTGGGACCCACCTGAGGCTTGGCACACTTTTCTGCTAGAACATTATTCCTTTCTTGGGGTGATCCACCTGTCTTTTCCTGGATAGGCATCTGACCTAAACTTGGTCAATTAAGAGTATGCCCCAAGCCTCACTCAGTGATTGGTTTATAGATGGGCATATGGTTCCAAACTAATGATACACAAAGTTGAGACTTTTCCTGGAGGGTGTATGACCCTGGAGTGCTAAGTAAAAGGGCCGGGCATCAGAGCTACTCAGCCTCCATGCTCAGAGCACTCAGCAAGGATGTGTCAATATGTACCCAACCCTCAAGGCCCACAGAAGCCCAACTTGTACCTTGTAGGGCCCACATGTTGTAAGAGGACAAGTGGCTGATAAGCACCTCTCGGGTCTGGGAAGGTATGCTGGGTCCCATTATGCTGGTGGAGGAGCCGATCTCCACGCCGTATCTAAACAGAAAAGGCATCAGCATGTCTTTGGCACTCTGCCTCTTAAGAGCAGAGCAGTCCAGCTTTTGACTTAAAAAAAAAAAAAAAAAGAATATGGCATATGTGCTTTTCCTTTCAAATCCCAGGGTGGCGGTACATGGAGGTGCACACCTCTAATCACAGCACTCAGAAAGCAGAGGCAGGAGGATCAGGAGTGGAAGGCTAGTGGTGCCTACCCAGTGGATTTGAGGCTAGCCTGGACTACATGAGACCATATCTCAAAGAACCAAAACAAACAAATAAGTAAAAATAGCCCCACAACATGCCCGGGTCGTTGTGAGCACTCAGGAGATGTGTAGCAAGTGATAATTTATGTGAAAATTGTTATGATAGAAGAAAAACCATCTTGGCATTTGTTAGAAAACCCTGCCGACAAGGCAGTGCCATGGGAGTCATCCCTTCCACATTTCACTTGGAAAGAATTGACACTGAATTTATTTTGCCACCTTATCAATATCTGTTCAATTCTATACTCACAAGAGTCTTCTGTTAAAGAAACTGCTGAGTATCACCAATCCCTAGAAACCACACATCCACAAGGTAGTATTCACAACACTGCAGGAAATATCCTGACTTGTTCATGTGCATGTGTATCTTATACACTGTAAGTTTTACTTAACAGTGCAGGAATAATGAAGAAGACTAAAAAAAAAAAGTCAAAATTTGAGTTGTTACCTCTGCTGCACAGAATACTAAGCACTCTGCTGGCTTATTCCTCCCACCAGCCTGGCTGGCAGGATTAACCCATTTCAAATAAAGGAAACCAACACTCAGAGACTGGCTTGGGGATAAGAGGCCTGGGGCCTTTGGTGCTTCTTGGGGACACAAAGCTGCCCCTACATTAGTCATGGTATACTACAGTGGCAGGTATTCAGGGCATGATGGCCTAAATGAATTTGAGGAACATGTTTTCCAAGGTAACCCCTACCTCTCAACGCCTGAAGAAGCCCAAGCTCAGGAGAGTTCTGGCTCAGGAAGCCAGCCTGAGATTTCAGGTATGCTGTGTGGCCCAGACCCCAGCACCCAACCCAATACCAGGCCTACTCAATGTTCCATGCGGAGCTGCACAACTTACCTTTCCTTAGCCCATTCTATGATTGGATCCCATTCGTTCTTTTGAAGTTCCACTAATGTCTCTGGCTCTTCCACCCTGTAGCTAATTCATTGTAAAAATCACCTTCATTAATAAAAAAGTACAATTCTTCATTGAGGGACATTAAAGGAAGATCCAAAGGGCAACAGCAAAAACTTCCCACCACCAACCCAGCATCCCAAGTCTTGTCCCATAAAGCAGTAGTTCTCAGAGAGCAGCCTTGGGGCCAGAAGCATCAGCGCTAGCCTCACTTGGGAAGCTCATTACCAGGACACCTTCTCAGATAAATCCCATATGATGACAAGCAGAACCTCTGGGGTGGGGCCTGGCCATGTTTCCACATGCCCTCTGGGGAATTCTGGTATAGCAATCCGCTATCCTCTGGCTCCCAAATACCTGACAGGTCCAAATTTGCGGCCATGTTAGTGCTACTCAAAAGCAGATCTGTAATAATAATGGGATCTATAGCCACTGGACACAAGTGCTGTGCTAGAAGTTCAGTGACAGATCCACCAAGACCCTGGTTCCTGGTCAAGGACCAAACACCTGCTGATGCTTCAGGAGCCCAGCTACCTCCTGGAATGGATTCTTTACCCAAATGGATCACCACAGAACCAGGTGGTACAATTCATTTTGATAAAGACACAGAAGGGTCAGTTGATAGGAGCTAAGCTCAAACTTCATGGATGGGAACCCTGGGGCACCACAGAAAACTAGTTTCATATAAGCAGAGAGGAGCAGAGTGGGCATGGGTATGCAGAAAAGCTGGCTGCTGAGAGCAGAGTAGGAGGCCTCTCTTCCTATCCAATCCTGGACCTGAAGGGAGGAGGCAGGTAGAACTTGGTACCTAGGGGGTCCCAACTGCCTTTGCTTGCTTATTAGAACCCTGCATAGTTTTCAAAAAGCCCCCTTTGCCAAAGGGAAGCTGAATAAGCTCTGTTCCCTGCAAGCCACTGTGTTCTAGCAAAAACAGAGTAGGTTTTCCTACTGCAAGCTCTAAGTGATCCTGGAGCCCATCCACTTCCAGAGCACCTATGCTAACACCCCAAGTAATCCCTGGGGTGACTCATAGCTTCTGAGTAATGAGGCCAGCAGGAACAGTAATGCTCAACCATTCAGCTGTTTCTCCCAATTTTCCTTCAATATCACCGACCAACAAGCAGAGAATATAGACACAAGGAGAGAATTTAGAACCAGAAGAGACTAGCCCCTGACTATTGCCACCTGTAATAACAGGGATGCTAATACCTGAACATGCTGAGGGCCAGACATCAGGGCCAGATGCCCTGCTGGGGGTTGGCCAATGGGTCCTGTGCTTCTGGAGCCTGAGAGAATGACATATCTCCATGCCAACTCAGCTCAATCCAAGGAGGACCCTGTGCTAGGCAGACTGAGAATCCTCCTCCTGGGGTTCAGTCACGTCAAGTGGGCTACCTGCCTGCAATGACAAAGGCCTTGCCTTTTCCTCCACCGATATGCTCTGGACAAATGAGGCAAAACAGACTAAGAGGCTCACACCACCCAAGCAGAGTGTTCATCTAATGTCACTTACCAGATGGTGTCAGTGTCCAGGAACTTTACAACTGCCCGGATCAGCTGATCCTTGTTTCGCTGGGTTGGATTGTCCAAGGATGTGTTGCACAATGTGGTCTGAATGAAAAGGCAGAAAATGCTGTCACCCACATGTGGGTTCTGACATACAGCAGACAGTATACCATCATCACAGCCTATCTGCTGAGCGGATCTGAAAGCCAGGCTCCATGCTCAAACCCCACTGTGCTTATGGGATTCACTAGACTCTCACAGTGGTCCTGGATTAGTGAACTTCTTCAGAGTTTCAGGGGCTTTATTTATATTTTCATGCTCATGACTACCAGATTAATATGTACCACAATACTTAGGGGGCAGATGCCACTCTTCTACCCATTTTAGAGATGTGGAAACTGAGGTGAAATACATAACTCAAATATAATAATGAAGACCTAAAACTCAAACTGACTGAGAACTTTACCAGCTTATTTGACACCTCTGAGGATAAAGCAGCAAATCGAACTGGGAACAAGATATTCTCCTAGTGTTACCTCCTCAGTAAGAGGTAACACCACTACTAGGCAGACTACTCTAGGCATCAGTCTGACCTCGTCAACCTGATTACATTAGACAGTCAAGAAGTAGACTACACTGCTGAGGAGGCCCACCTGGGTCTGTATGTCAAAGTGGAACACAGCAGTGCCCAGGATGAGAATACCTAACCCCAGAACTGGCTGGTGCCTTCCCTGGAACCACATAAGGCCTCCATGCACGGTATCATCTGGTCAGCCATGGCTCCATAAGGTGGGTAGTACAGGCGGGCATCGTGGGGCTGAGGAAGGATGGCCACCATGTAAAGCCATGTAGGCTGCAGAGGAAGGCTTCAGGGGCCTCAGTAGTACCCAGCCACTGAGAGGCTGGCCCTGTGGAACATCCTCCTTTCCACACCCATCTGGCGGCCTGGTTTGCACACCTACCAGTGTTTGCTGAGCTCTATCTATACTTGCTGTTGAAACTACTGAGTAACAAAGACATGGCCACTGCTCTTCTGTCACTCACCACGCTATGAAAGACACGGGCAATGAACGTGTAAATACAAAACAGGCCACTGCAGACCACACGGTGATGAATCAAGCGACTGGCCGCCATAGTAAAGAATAAAGGCTGGGCTTGGTACAGCAGCACACACTTTTAATCCCAGCACTCAGGAGGCAGAGGCAGGAAGATCTCTGTGAGTTCGAGGCCAGCCTGGGCTACATACAAGTTCCAGGACAGCCAGGGCGACATAAAAAGACCCTGTCTCAAAAATAGAAAAAATAAAGATGAGTGATGTGGCTGAGACACTGCACGGTTACCTAGCATTCATGAAACCCTGGGTTCAATCCCTACACTGTATACACGGGGCATGCAGACACATGCATGTAATCTCAGCACTCAGGCGGTAATGGGCAGAAGTTCAAGGTCATCTGCAGCTACAAATTAAGTTCAAGACCTACCTGAGACATGAGACCCTGTCTCAAAAAACCAAAACCACCCAAACAACAAAAATAAAAACAGGATGGGGGTGACACTGGGAGCCAGTGGCCAGGCCAGGCAGGGAAGAGCTTGGCCTGTTCAGTGACAGTTTAAGTGTGACTGCAGCCAGGCAGACAAGAGCCTACCCCAGAGCCTTGTCATAATATGGAGGAAATCTAAATTTTTGCCAGGAAGTCTTGGTGGGCATCAGGTAGAAGTTTGTATGATAAAAGTCTGTTTGCTACAAGTTTGTTACCAGGTGCATGGTGTAGAACTTGATGGTATCCTGCTGAGAGTCCCATTCAGTGGCCACTGCAATGGCCAGGGCCTCACTGGGGACGGTAAAAAGCTTGGCTTGGGGAGTTTTCAGCTTTCTGTGGTCCAGGTTTATCTCAAAGCCACCTTAAAAGAGCAAATGAAAAATTCTCATGGATTGTGAATTCAAATGACCCATTCCTATATTTTAGCCACCAAACTGGTGCACACAAAGACAACATCAGACAAAGTACCACCACTGTACCGGCTGGAGACAAAAATGTACCCAACCAGTCACAAAAAGGCCATCAAATTTTCAGACACTCACCTTCACCCTGTGAGATGCTGACGTTCTCATAAAACCTCTTCCTTTCTGTAAGACAGATTTTTCAGGGGCAATTTAAAGTAGCAGCAAGAGGACTCCAGAGGCAATACCAACTCGTATCATTATTGTTAATGCTGACTGATTGGCTTGATTTTCATATCATCATTCAATGCCTGCCCTAGTCTACAGTCTAATCAACAGCTTCTGATTAAAGCTTGGGAAAAGGGAACAACCACTCTCCAGGGACAAGGGAGGAACAGGACTCGCTGCTCAGGCCTCTTCTAGTATCCAAGCTAGAAGACAACTGATCGAGGGCACGTGGAGCCTCCGATTGTGACCTGAGAATTCCAGACACCTGCTGTAGCAGCAAAGCATGGCCACCAGGCCAGCATAATGTACTGAATGTAAAGCTGGTGTGTGAATGGACTAAAACCAGAGACTTCTCTCAGGCAGACACCTCTGAGAGAGAAAGCCAATGTGTGTGCTCATGTACACGTGTGTACATGTGTAATGTACAAGTAGAAAATAAAGCTACTGAGAACATTTCCTATTCCCTCTAACTCATTTACCCAGCTAGCCAGCTTGTCTGTGTATTCAACAGGAACTCCAAAAACCTCCTTCAAGAAGGGGGACAATCTGTGTTGTACATTTTTGTTAGACTATGGGAACTTAGAAAAACTACATATGTGTGCAAGGCAGAGAGAGGGCACTTTTGTTTCCATATTATGTTAGTTATTTGCATAATTCTCATTTGCTGTAAAGACAGGACCCCCAAACTGCATTTCTATGGGTACACTCAGGAAACTAAAGTTCAAATTGTTTTCCCATTAAACTATCTGTATGCCAACTATGGGACACATCCTGTTCTGGGCATCTGGGATACAATCATGAATAAGACATAAAAATCTTTGTCTTTACACGCTTTAAGTTGTTTATAAAGTGATCAGCCCTCCCAATTAAATGCAGTGAGCCACAGAAGAGAAGCCTGGCGGCGGCGCACACCTTTAATCCCAGCACTCGGGAGGCAGAGGCAGGCAGATCTCTGAGTTCGAGGCCAGCCTGGGCTACAGAGTGAGTTCCAGAAAAGGCGCAAAGCTACACAGAGAAACCCTGTCTTGAAAAACCAAAAAAAAAAAAAAAAAAAAAAAAAGAGAAGCCTGAAAGCAAGAGGGGGACTTGTTGGAGAAAGGGAGGACAAGGGGAGGGAATGAAAGGATAATGGAGGATATGATCCAAGTACACACAAATGTGTGTATGTGTATGTGTATGTGTGATGGTTTGAATGAAATTGGTCCCCAAAAGCTCATATATCTGTATGCTTGGTTCCCAGTTGGAGGACTGTTAGGAAGCATTAAGTGTGGCCTTGTTGGAGGAGGTATGTAACTGGGGTGGGCTTTGAGGTTTTCTCACTTTCTACCAGCTGCCTGGATCAAGATGTAGCTCTCAGTTACTGTTCCAGCACCATGCCTGTATCATGCTCCCCACCATGATGATAATGAACCAACCCTCTGAAACTGTAACAAACCCCCAGTTAAATACTTTCTTTTGTAAGAGTTTCTTGGTCATGATGTCTCTTCATAGCAATAGAACACTAAGACAATACATATTTTTATGTATGTACAAAACTGTGAAAGAATAAATAAATTTGAAAATTATCAGATCTGGACACTGAGATGATATGACACAATTGACCATATCATGTGAAACTATAACACTAATTCTAGCACACATTCTACACCAAAATAGGTGGTTTCTGCCATTGTAGAGTTCTTAAATGTCCCTACCTTCCCTGCCACCCTGGTGGGTTGGCCACAGGCCTCTTTTCTTACCTCTGAAAGAAGTTCTACACTATGTCCATTGTGCTTTCTGGTGCCTAGACTGGACAACATGTAAAAGCCTGGGCAGGCAGAAGTCAGTGAGCAGGCACAATGCCTCACACGGGCCTGAGAAATGGGCAAATGGCAGAAACTGACTGACTCCCCCAAAGCTACCAGGACAGCTGTGTTTCCTATAACGCCCACCTGGCATGCTCTGCTGGCCAGGGCTACTTCCACAATTGAACAAGAATTTTAAAAGTCTGGATTGTAGGATGACTAGAGAGAGAGCATCAAACCAAAACTGCTCAAAATGGGATAAAGACACACAAAAAATAAGGCAGCAGAAGGCAAAAAGAACTCAAGAGACAATGGCCTCAGATTCAAAGGTGGTAGGCTTTAGATAGGGCAAGCGTCAGTCTTTCTACTTCAGGGAATACTGCTCACATTAGAGGACCAGCCTTGGAGATAAGATGTGCCCTGGAAGTTCTGTCTATTGAGAGTAAAATAACCAAGTGATTTCAGTGATTAGTAAGAACATGTGGGAAAACGGGAACCCAGACTGAGGAATCCCCATCTCATCATGGGCTGGAAAAAGACCTCTGAGTCGTTAGTTCCTACGTGAGCCACAGAAGCAGCAGCTACTAGATCTCATTTAGGAAGGGATGTATAGAAGTAATTTTCAGGGTTAGAAATGGCTTATATGAAGCTCAGTTGATGAGGTACTTGCTGCGTAAGTGTGAGGACCGGAGCTGAATCCCCAGCACCCATGTAAAAGGCCAGGGAACAGTGGTGCATGCTTGCAGTCCCAGTGCTGGAGAAGAGGAGACAGGAGGACCCCTGCAGCTTCCTGGCCATTCAGCCTAGCCTATTCAGCACCCCTGTGTCAAAAACAAGGAGAGGCTCGACAAGATGGCTCAGCAGGGGAAAGTGCTTATGCAAGCTCAAGACCAAATTCAACCCCCAGAACCCACATAAAGGTTGAAGGAGAAAACTGACTCCACATGCATGCATAGCACATCCATCCACACATGTTCCCACACATACACACGAACTGAAAAAACAAACACACACACATAACAAAACAAGGAGGCAACCACAAGAAAACAAGAGAAACACAGCAGATAACAACTGTGAAAACTTCTCAAAGGGGCCTGGAGAGATGGCTCAGTGGTTAAGAGCACTGGCTGTTCTTCCAGAGGACTCGGGTTCAATTCCCAGCACCCACATAGCAGCTCACAACTGGCTATAACTCCAGTTGCAGGGAACCTGACACCAGTGGCAAAATACTAATGCACATAAAATAAAAACAAATTTAAAAAATGCTCATAGGAAGAGTGCTGGATGGGAAATTAGTAACCTACTAAAATAAAAGATCTTTCTTTCCTGTGAAGTTGCTTAAGCCCATATAAAGAAACAAGTGGTTTTCAGTGTCATTTTCTTTTTAAATCCCTCTTGTCTAGTGTGTGGTTTTTCTACCAGTCATAATTTAGGAGCTGGCCTTTTTTTAAGAAAACCGAAAGCCCCAGGACTACAATTCCCAGAGTGCACCAAGAAACAATGCTAGTCATACAATCACAATACCTTTACCTTTTAAAACAGCGCCATCTGGTGGATCTTGAACCTTAAAGCTAAATTCAAAATAGGTAACCCCCTATAATCCTGGGACAGCTCTAACCAATGTTTTTCAGTGATTTCAAAATTTATATCTAAACACATAAAGAATAGCCTCCAAAACAAGGCTTGGTGTGGTGTTGCATGCCTTTAATCCCAGCACTCAAGAGGCAAAGGCAGGCAGTTTGAGGCCAACCTGGTCTACATAAAGATCTAAGCCACCCAGGACTACACAGAAAAACCATCTCAATAATTAATAGTAACAACAACAACAACAACAACAATAATAATAACAACAAAAAATCCACCATGAGATACCACCTCACACCCTTTAAGCTGACTATAATAAAAAAGTCAGGCAATAAGAAGTTTTGGTCAGGATATAAAGAAATTAGAAACCTCATGTACTACTAGAGATTTAAAATGGTTCATCCACCTTAAAAAAAAACAATCTTACAGGTTGGGGATTTAGCCCAGTGGTAGAACGCTTGCCTAGCAAGCATAAGGCCCTGGGTTCGGCTCTCAGTTCGGGGGGTGGGGGGGGGCGGGGGGACAAACAAACAATCTTACTATTCCTTAAAAAGTTAGTTTCCATTTATCCCAGCAATTTTAAGCTTAGGAAATATAGCCAAGAAAAAAGTAAAACCAAAGTCCACACAAAAACTTGTACATAAATGTCTGTATCAGCATTATTTATAACAACCACAGTAGAAACAACTTACATGTCCATAAATGGACAAATAAAATGTGTATTTATACATATTATTCATCAATCAAAGGACTGGAATATGGATATATGATACAACATAGACAACTCTTAAGAACATTATACTATGTGAAAGAGGTCAGTCCTAAACCCCACACTCTATTTGTATGAAATGTCCAAAACAGGGAAATCTTTGAAGGAAGAATAGTGGTTGCCTAGGGCTGGAGAGATGGCAAGGAACACAGACAGTAACTAAGGGGTACTGACTGCCTTTTTTCTTTTCTTTTTTTTAAAATGTGTTTAGGTATTTTGCCTGCATGTATGTCTGTCTACAACGTACATGCCTGGTGCCCAAGGCCAGAAGAGGGCATTTGCTCCTCTGGGACTGGAGTTATGGACGGTTGTGAGCTGCCACGTAGGTCCTGGAGTTACAAATGGTTGTGAGCCACCATGTAAGTGCTGGGAACTGAACCTACATACTCTGAGCCAGTTCTCCAGCCCCTATTGACTGCTTTTTATAATAACAATATTCTAAAACTGATTGTGATTACGGTCGCTCAAACTACTGAATTTACACTAATAAATGTACTATATGCTGAGTGAGTTATCTTTAATTTTTCCTTAGATTTATTACTTTTATCTTATGTGTGAGTGTTTTGCCTGTAAGTATGTATGTGCACTATGTATGTGCTTAATGCCCACAGAGGTCAGAAGAGGGCATCCGATTCCCTGGAACTGGAGTTATATCGATGGTTGGGAGTCACCATGTGAGTACTAGGAACTGAAGCCAGGCCGATGGTTGGGAGTCACCATGTGAGTACTAGGAACTGAAGCCAGGCCCTCTGCAAGAGCAACAAGTGCTCTTAATCTCTGAGCCACCTCTCCAGCCCCTAAATGAACTAATCTTTTTGTTTGTTTGTTTGGTTGGTTGGTTGGTTGGTTTTTTTAGAGACAGGGTTTCTCTGTGTAGCCCTGGGTGTCCTCACAGAGATCAACCCACCTTTGCCTCCCAAGGGCTTAAATTAAAAATTCTGCAGGCCCAGAGAGATGGCTCAGTGGGTAAAGGTGCTTGTATGCAAGTCTGACTGAGTTCAATCCCCAAACCCATATAAAGGGGGAGGGAGAGAAATAACTCTCAAAAGCTCTTCTCTGAACCTCCATGTGTACAGTGACACATATGTGCCCAAATACACAAATAAATAAATGTAATAAAAAATTCTTGCAGCCAAATATATAACTGTACTGTTCTCCAAATTGCTCTTCATCTGGAGCAGAGGTCAATACTCTCGGTTGTTCCAGCCATTATAATAAAATATAATGAATTATAATGAAAGCAGCCATAGACAATATATACGAGTATGTGACTGTGTTCCAATAAAACTTTATTTCAAAAACAGGTGGCGGACTAGTCCCCTCAATGAGGATGGCCAGGCCAGTAATGCTTCTGAAGTGGCAGAGACTTGGAGGAGCTGTCTTGTACAGACGGTAATTTGTAAATGGTAGAGACAGGACTTCTAACTTTGATTTCTTTGGGAATTTGTATTCAGCCTCATATGCTGCTTCTCCCAAACTCCTTCCCCTCTAGGCAGCAGGAGGGCGGCAACAGCCTCACAAACATCTCTGCACTACACTACCTCCTCCTCCAACCTCTGAGCCCTTCAAAAGCCCCTCCTCTTCAGACAACCTTCCATGGTGTCGCTGTTCCTAAGAGACTGGCAACTGAAGTCTTCACCGAGAAGGACCCAGTGGGTATAATTTACACGACTTCAAAGATACACAGAAAGCTCACAATTGGGGAGGACAAGGAGAGCAGCGCGCATCCTAGGGAGGCACGGCATAAGCAAAGGAACACATTCAGGAGTTCACTAAATAGGCAAAGGGCTAATTTAAATGAGTGGATGCTTTTTGCTTTACATTATGGAGGCATCTGCTCTGTCAGCTTTTCTGTATTACAGACTTCCCAGTTGGCTCTTAGAATTATCTAGCACATAGTAGGTAATCAAATGTGAAAGAAAATAGGAATGCATGAATAAATGAGTGAATGACACAGTGAGAGAGAGGTATGTAAGTCAAGCCTTGTTCTCCTCCTCCTCTTCTTCCCTTCACCCCCTGATGAGGTCTTGCTAGTGTAGCCTAGGCTGACCTCAAACTCTTGGACTCGAGGATCCTCCTCTCAGTCTCCCAAGCAGCTAGTACACATGTGACATCACACTCGGCTCCCTCCTTCCTCTTTACTGTGTCTTCCTGGTGCACTTCCAGGCCATTGTTTTGGGTCTTGATAAGTGAAAACTCAGCTCCCTGTTGCATCCAATCTCTTCCCCCATTTATATAAAATTACGGACTTTAGACCACTGAAATGGCTCACCATGGAAGGGTGGTTGCCACTAAACCCAACAACCTCCGTTCAACAACCCCTGAAACCCACATGATGGAAGCAAGTCCTGCTAGCTGTCCTCTGACCTCCTCCATGTGCGTGGCAAGTGTGAGTGCATGTGCGCACGCTCACACACACATACACACAAAGAAAATGAAAAACTATGGAATTTACAGCCTAAAGAATCCTTAAAGGCAATCTTATGTTTTAGATCACTAAAGAAAGCAACATCATCATATATGCCTGAGACCACAGTACCTCAGAAGTTTAGCAACAACAGACCCCAGGTTTGCCAAACGGCCTATGGAATTCTGTTTCTTAATGTGGGCAGCGTTGCGGCAAGATCTCTAACACCTTGTTGTCTCCTCTGGACATGTTACTCTATTTCTTTTCTTTCCACCAAACTCTTCACTCATCCGTCAAGCTTCAGTTGAAGTACCCTTTCAATCAAGACCCCAAACGTGCTCAAGATAGAAGGGAATTCTTTGTGCTCTCTCAGACCCTTGGTATATCATATCACAGTATATTAAAACTATTGTTTAGTAAGCATAATGTATCCTGCATTTGACAGTGAATGTCATTCAGGTGAGACCACATGCCCTCCACCCCAAACAACTCACTGAAAGGGAGACTGTCACTACTTTTCCTTCACTGAAGTGAACCTCGCTCGGGAAAATCTCTCTCAATGGAATAACCTTCTTTCAGGCTTATTACAGTCCTTAGTAGGTGAAAGAAGCATGGCCTGAACTCCAGCTTAGAGAAGGCTTTAGAGAATGCAGGGGCTGCAGCACTGCACAGGACAGAGGGCCTGCAAACCCTCAAGGAGGGGTGGAGGACTGAAGGCCCTGCCTGTTCTGTGCCAGGTCTTATGCTGGGTGCTGGAGACACAAGACTGAAGTCAGGCCAGTCTTTGCCTTCCACAGACCTCAACCAGTCTGCTCTGTGACCTTGGAAGTCCTGCTGAAAGCCTAGATTTTCCTTTCTGAAATCAAAGAAGACACCTGCATGCCTTTAATCCCAGCACAGAGGCAGAGGCAGGAGGATCTCTGAGTCCGAGGCCAATCTGGTCTACAGAGAGAATTCCAAGACCTGGACTACACAGAGAAACCCTGTCTCGAAAAACAAAGAAAAAGAAAATTGAGAAAAGCCACAAGAGCCAAATATCTCGCTGTGCCCTCTAAGGTCATCCCTGCACTGGCTTGAATGTCATTTTCCAATCTGAAACAACTCCATTGCTCTAAATATCCTCATGGGCCTGAACGCTGCCTCAGTCACCCCGCATGGCACGACAGAAATCCTCCACCAGGTGAGCCAGACTTGGCTCCTGACCAAAAGGTAACATATATCCGGGCCTCACCTGTTGGTGGTACGTAGGCCCTGGCTGGAGGCCGCGGGTCTGGCCTCAGCCACATTGAGGCGGTGGGGTCACTGAGAAGCCGGTTCAAGAGACCGCGTCCCCGGTCCCTTAGCCGAGGGCAGATCCGCCACATCATGCCCAGGGGCCTGGGTGGACGCATACGTCAAAATAGAGAATAAGAACAGAGCGCAGAGATTCCCAAACCCCTCGCTGCGACTGTACGGAAACCTCTCACCACGGGCTCGAAGCCCTCAGCCTCCTCTGCACGCCGCCATCTTCCTTATGACACCTACGGCACGCCGTCGCCACCGCGCGCCCCCGGCGCACCCCTCCCCGCCCCCGTCAATCAGCATCATAAGCGTGCTCGCCCCGCCCCCTCCATGCCGCGCTGCGTGTGGAGGGGGGGAAAACTACAAGTCCCAGAGGGCTGTTCGCGCACCGCGCCACGTGCCCTCTCCGCCCGCCAATAGGCAGGAGCGCCGCATGAGCTTGCTCCCGCCTCTCCGGCGCTCCCGCGCCAATCGGGAGCAGCTGTGTGTATATATGTGTGTGTGTGTGTGTTTGTGTGTTTGTATGTGTGAGTGTGTGAGAGTGTGTGTGTGAGTGTGTGTGTGTGTGTGCGTGTGTGTATGTGTGCGCGTGTGTGTGTGTGTGTGCGCGCGCCAGGGCAAGTGGGGAGGAGGGCGCAGCTCAGGACAGGGAGGCCCTGCTAGCAGGTCCCGGGGTCCAGGTGGCGACACGAGCGCTCGGTCGGCCGGCAGCGGGCGGGTGGTTCCCCGAGCCCCTCCCACGCGCGTGCGCGCCCGGGTCCGCCCTCCCCGCAGCCTCGACTCCCGCGCGGCGGCGGCGGTTCCTTCCCCCTCCCCCCAGCCCTGGCTCCGGGGGACCCCGCGATGCCGGTCCGCACCGAGTGTCCCCCGCCGGCGGGTGCCTCAGCCACATCTGCGGCCTCACTCATCCCGCCGCCGCCCATCAACACCCAGCAGCCCGGCGTGGCCACCAGCCTGCTCTACAGCGGCTCCAAGTTCCGCGGCCACCAGAAGAGCAAGGGGAACTCGTACGACGTAGAGGTGGTGCTGCAGGTGAGCGCCGGGCGGCCAGGCCGGGCCCGTGGGCCTCCTCGCGGCGCTCACGGGCCAGGCCTGCCCTGGGCTCCTCGAGCCCTCAGCCGCGGACCAGGCCCTCGCTGCCGGGGCCTCCTGCACCCGGCGCCTCCCACCGGGACCTACCCAGCTGATGTCACACTCTCGAACCCTAGCCCTAACCCACCCCTAGACCCAGAGCCTGTAGCGGCCAGCCTCCGACAGACCCCAAAGACTGTCCCACACTTGGAGCCTTTGACCCGCCCGCTTGGGATCCGGAAGCACCCCTATGACTAGCTGTCCTTTAACCTGGGTCGGATCTTCCCAAGTCCTGTCTTCCCTACACCAGCCTGCCCTCCCACCAGTCCCTGTCGGATCCTGAAGAACTCCCCATTGGCTTCCCCAAACTCAGTACCCGCCCGGTGGCGACCAGTGTCAGATTCTCCCAGAATGAAGCTTGTCCCCTGACCATCACTCCATCCTGAGAGCCAGGGACCTTGTTCCTTTGGAGAACTCAACCAGCCCACCGCCCTCGGGGCGGCGGGGGCGGGGTGGACAACCTCCCTCCATTGGCTGAGACAACCCACAGCGTTCCTCAGCCCTTGGCTCCCCAAAGACCAGGTACTCACACCCAGGTATCTCCAGTTGCACCACTTAGTGTTAGGACCTTGCCTCCAGAGGCCTTCCAGCACCAAAACCCTGCTTCAATCAGTCCATGGCCCAGTCAGCCAACTGCCCCCGCACTAGGCTTCCTGCCCCAGGCTTCGTAGCCTACCCTGCTCTGTGGCCACTTCCCATCCCTGGCAGTCCCCCTGGCCTCTCCCCAGAGCTCGCACCTTGGTCTAGCTGGTTGCTATTGCTGGCTTCAGTGTTGCTGATTTTTATCTACACAGCTCCAGAGTTTCCTCCTTGCCTCAGATGCCCAAGTACTGGGAAATCTAACCCAGTTTTGTTTTGTGTCCACTTAACCTCCCCCCATTTGACCTGGTTATCTGAGTACTGGCTGTCGGCCGCCAGTCCCTGAACAACTTTGAAACTAGTTTCGGATGCTCTGGCCCTTTCCTTTCCAGCCCTTCACCTCTTTTCTCTCTCCTCTGAAGCTTTTCCCAGCCAAAGGAGATTGGTGGAGGTGGATATTTTCTTTTATCTCCTCTCTCCACAATAGTGTTCTTTCTGGCTACTAAACTGCCTGCCTGAAGACCTATTCTCCCTACCATCCTGTGTGCGTTTTCCTAATGCCACCTCCTAGGCTGTTCCCCAAACCTTGTTCCTTGAAAGCCCTTGCAGAGGTTCAGAGGTGCATGCTGCCTCAGGGCCCCAGTGAGATGTACGGTGTATACCCTCCGCCACCCTTTACTCTTCTACTTTCCTATCTTGGTTTCTTTTGAACAAGTAGACCTCCCACTCCAAAGACATGAGAGTCTCTCCTCTCTAACTGAGGCACACTCATAAGCCCTCTTCGTTCCTACCACTTGTGGGAATAGTTTTCTCTGGTTTTTGACTGGGAAAATGGTGCTCTTATTAATTGTAATTTGTCCCATAGAGTTGTCATAAACTGTATTTATTGTAATTGGAAAACTGAGCTATTTTAGTCCTCATTACCTACTGTGATAATCATTTTTTTCCTCCTTAAAATGTGATAATACAGTATGAGAAAGTCAGGCTTTTTGATTTTAATTCATTCAACTAATCATAAAATTCTGGAAGTGAGATCCCTTCTTGGGTCATGTTTGGAATGGTCTTGAATTTATGCCCACTTGCTGGTTTCTGATATAATAGGTAACAGCTGGGGCAGAGCAACTATGTATCAAAGGAATGTCTGTTCCTATCATTGTGGTGGTCCCCACCTTGTAGTTGCCAGTGCCCTTGTGAGCCAGTGGAAATTGTGACTGAGTTTGGGACATGGTTGATAGGTGTCAGGTAGCCCAGATCCCTATGTGGAATGGCTAGTGGTGGGGGCAGCTGGTGGTCATGCCAAGGAATGCTCCCCCATATCTAGATCAGTGAGCTTGTTTGTCATGATCAGGTGGAGGCATGGGGATTGTTATGTTACCTGGTCTTCCTGCCAAGGCTAGTCTTAGACTTAGCCTTCTGAGAATAGTTGTTTTTCATAACTCAACTTCTTTCCTGCTTTTCTTGTTTGTGTAGTTTAGTTTAAAATATTTTTAGGAAGCAGAATAATGTGGTAGTTGAAGGCATGGCCTCTGAAGTCAGAGCAATGAAAAGTATACCTGCTTATTCTTTTGAAGTACTTTTGTTGAGATGTAATCCACATGCCATACCGTTTACCTATTCAAGGTGTACACTTAATGGCTTTTAGGATAGTCACAAAGTTGTACAACTATCACCTGATTTTAGAACATTTTTATTGCTCCTAAAAGAAACTTCATATCCCTTAGCCACCCCCCACACACACACACCCCAATCCTAGGCTAATCTTTTTCTTTTCTCTACAGATTTACCTCTTCTGAGACTAGGTTTAGTAGTATTCACCTATAATTCCTAAACTCAGAATATGAGGCCAGAGGATGCTAGACTATCCACAGAATGAGAGCCTTTCTCAAAAACGAACATGATTTACCTTTTACCTATTATGGACATGTATAAGTACAGTCACACAGTTGTTTTTCCTTTCATGACTGACTTCTTTAACATAGCTGATTTCCAGGCTCATCTGTATCTCAGCACATGTCAGTTCTTCATTACTTTCTGTTGTTGCCCATCGTAAAACATTGCCTACATTTTGTTTAGCCATTGATCAGTTGAGAGACTTTTAGGTTATTTCTGCTTTGGGGCTCTTATCACTAATGCTGTTGTGAACATTCATATGCAGAGTTTTTGTTTGTTTTTGAGGTGTGGGTCTCTATATTGCTCAGGTTAGCTTTGAATCCCTAACTTCAAGTGACATTCCCACTTTAGCTGCCCCAAGTACTGAGACTATAGGTATGTACCACCAGCAGCCCAGCTGTGTACAGGTTTTTATGTGCACATGTGTTTCCAGTTTTCTAGATATAGATACCTAGAGGTAGAATTACTGGGGTTTATAGTATCTCTAGGTGTAATATTTTAGCAAACTACCAGTGGGTTTTTAAAGTGGTTACACTGTTTTACATTTCCACGGCAGGAACCATATGAAGGTTCCAATTTCTTCACATCTTTACAAACTCCTTTAATGGTAGTTGTCCCAGTGGGTATGGGATGGTATCTCACAGTCTTACTGTAAATGTTCCCAAAGATGTTGTGTATCTTTTCCTATACTTTCAGATCAGTGGGGTGTGTACACATGTGTCTGTGAGTGCATGTATGCATGTGTGCTTATGTACCTGGAGATCAGAGGTCTATATCAGGTGCCTTTCTCTATAGCTTTTCACCTTATTTTTTGAGACAGGGACTCTCACTGAACCTGAACTCACTGATTGGCTAGACTAACTGCCAGGGAATTCCAGGGATTGGCTTGTCTCAGCCTCCCCAGCACTAGGATTACAGGTGTGCCCCACCTCGCCTGGCTCTTATGTATACTAGGAATCCAAATTCAGATTCTCATAGTTGCATAACAAGTACTTTACCAAGTGAGCCATCTCCACAACCCCTAGGGCAGTGGTTCTCAACTGTCCTGATGTTGTGACCTTTAATACAGTTCTGAAAGTTGTGGGGACCCCAACCATAAGATTATTTTTGTTGCTACTTTGTAACTGTAATTTTACTACTGTTATGAATTATAATGTAAATATCTAATATGTAGGGTATCTGATATGCAACCCCTGTGGGGTTGCGACCCACAGATTGAGAACTGCTGCCCTAGAACATCTTTTATTTTGAAACTGTAGTGTAACAGAGTCCCTGGAAATAATATGCAGGATCTTCCCCCTGGATCTTACTATTACTATTTTCCTCTATGCCATCCCATAAGTCATCAGTAGTGTGAAGCCCAGGTCTCTGTGAAAGGTGTATTTAAAAAGAACAGCTGTTAGACATAGCTGTACTGAGACGTCTCCTTGTTAAACATTTGCCTTATCTTTCACATTGAAATACTGGCTCCTTGGTTGGTGAGAATGTGCTGTGTGCAAGTGGGGTGATTTTAGTTCACCCATCATCATCAAAATCAGTTTGGGCAGAATGGGGAAGATGTGGTTGAATAGAGGCCAAATAGAAATTCTGATTGTTGAGCATGCAAATGTGAAGCAATTTACACTTCAATTTTTAATCTCATTAGCAAGTATTTCTTCCATTTGATAGCCTTTAGCTCTGAAAAACCACAAACTTCACTGAGTTCTATAAGAACCACAAAAGGGAGATTTAAGGCCTCCAGCGCAGAGTGTCCTTTAATAAAATCTTTATTATTATTATTATTGCTAAACCATGTGAGTGTAAACCAGCTGTGCTACCTAATTCCAGTGCTAAGACCAGCAGCAAGTGAAGATGCTGAAATACTCAGGCAGTTTGGGCATGGATTACTTTTGATGCCAGTACCAGGATGTGACAGCCCTCTTGGCTTCATTGGAACCTCATTGCTTTGGTGCTGACATCGTCTGGCTGACTGGGCTCATTACAGTTCTTAAGGACTGCCTCAATATTTGATTTGTGTTAGAGATGAAAGTAAATCCCGAAACCTGATAGGTGGGGCTGGAAAGATGGCTCAGCAGTTAAGAGCATGTACTACTCTCGTAGAAGGCCCAAGTTCAATTCCCAGCACTCATGTCATGCAGCTCACAGCTTCTTGTAACTACAGCTCCAGGAGGCTGTGACACCTCTGGCCTCTCTCGTGTACGTGCTCCTAGAGACACATAGATATAATTAAAAATAATAAAGTAAATCTTTTCCCAAAATATGATAGGTGCACAGAACTTCTAATTTTTTGAAGTGAGACCTTGCTTAGCATAAAAATCTCCATATGGGGTTGGGGATTTAGCTCAGTGGTAGAGCGCTTGCCTAGCAAGTGCAAGGCCCTGGGTTCGGTCTTCAGCTGGGGATATATATATATAGATATATCCAGTACCTCTGTACTTTGTTTTGCTTTAATTCAGAAGTTAATAGGCAATTTCAGAGTTTATCATAATTAGAATCACTTTAAGTCATGAACTCTGAAACTCTACCCATTTGGGACAACTGTGTGTGTGTTGGGGTGAGATTTACAAGTTGGTGCACTTCCAGCTCCAAGCATCTAGATTGCATTTCAAAATAGCATGCACAGGGCTGGGAATGTAGCTCAGCTGATAAAATGCTTTCCTAATATGCACATAGCCCTATGTTTGATCACCAGCACCACATAAACCAAGCATGATGGTGCACACCTGTAATCCCAGCCCTCGGGAGGATCGGAAGTCATGTCTTCCTCTACTGCATAGTGAGTTTGAGGCCAGCCCGAGCTACGTTAGACCCTGTCTCATCTACTGTCTGACGTTACTATTTGGCTCCAGGTCCTGTGATGGGTTGGTTCCATTTATCTTTCTGGGCCGCCATCCTCAGCATTTCCTGGTCTATGTCTCTTTCTGGTCTCTTGGTAGCTGCCCTG
This sequence comes from Peromyscus eremicus, assembly GCF_949786415.1. NCBI lineage: Eukaryota > Metazoa > Chordata > Mammalia > Rodentia > Cricetidae > Peromyscus > Peromyscus eremicus. The sequence continues at coordinate 43,632,471 of NC_081423.1, forward strand.
AGATTGAATGCTGCTTGTCATTGTTCTAACCATGAGGGAAAAGAAGAGACACTTGTTCCTCAAATGTTAGTGCTCCTTCCTAAGCACTCAGAAGACTGTATTCTTATTGGCCAGAACTGACTCACTCACCCCTACACCATTGGCTCACAGGTGATGGGGGTCCATACATGCTTTCGATCCACTAATAATGGCCAGGTCTTATAAACAAGGTAGGTGCCAGAACAAAACCCAGGCCCTGCTAGTATGGTTTAAAAAAAAAAAAGAAAAGAAAGAAGTTGGTTGCTGAGTAGGCATCTTCAGTATCTAAGCAACTAATGACCCGTGGCTGCCAAGCCTTAAAATCTCCTGTGCCCCTTCCTCTTGCCTTGGTCTCCTGACTCTATTAAGAAACAGAAGTCCAGGGACTACTGAGATAGCTCAGCAGTTAAGTGCACTGTTGCTCTTCAAGACAACCCGGGTTTGAGTTCCAACACTCACACGGTAGCTCACAACCATCTGTAACTCTAGTTCCAGGGAATCCAGCATCTTTTTCTGGCCTCTACAGGCATCAAGCATGCATATGGTGTAGGCAAAACACTCATACACACAAAAAACAAAACAAAAAAAACACAAGTCCAAGTCAGGTATGGTAACACACATCTTTAATCCCAGCACTCAGGAGGCAGAGGCAAGTGGATCTCTGAGTTTGAGGCAAGCCTGGTCTACAGAGTGAGTTCCAGGATAGCCAAAGATGTTTCACAGAGAACTCCTGTCTTGAAAACAAACAAAAGTCTGTTTATGAAATAGGCCAAGCCGACATTTTCACAATATGGTGGGTGGCATTTTGGTTCATAATGGAAATTTATTCCTCCTAACTCTTCCTAAGATGCTGTTCTCAGATGTCCTGTTTATTTCATAAGGAAATAATTCAAGATGATTAAGGTCAATAGCAGCAGAAATATCTCTCCCAAGACAGTGCTGAATAGCAGAGAGCTGGAAATGATCAAGTGAGACATTTAGGGTTAGAGATGGCTCTGGGTATACAGGTAGAGAGGGCCCTTGTGTCTACCAGTGCACAGACTGAAGGTGAGTGAGAGATGGACTAGAAGTGAGTAGGCAGGCTGGCTGCTCCCGAAAGCTCATCACTCTTGAAATATTTCACAAAAGTGAGTGAGAGAAACATGGGATAATTTTTTTAAGATTTATTTTTATTTATGCATATGTATGTCTGCATACGGGTATGTTCACATGAACACAGGCGCCAGTGGAGGCTAAAAGGTGATGGATCCCCTGTAACTGGAGGTACAGATGGTCGTGAGGCACCTAATGTGGCTGGTGGCAACTAAACTTGGATCCTCTGGAAGAGCAGCAAGTGCTCTTAACAACTGAGCCATTTCTGCAGCCCCTGAGATAATTTTCATTATCAGAACTGAAAGTACCAAAGGCAGCTGAGGCTTAGATTTGCCAGGCACATGTTGACCACTAGGCCTCCCTGATCTGGCCTTGCAGGATTTCTGAAGCACCCCAGGGGCTCATTTATAACACTGTATCCTTTCTTTGCAGCACGTGGACACAGGTAACTCTTACCTTTGTGGGTACCTGAAGATTAAAGGCCTTACAGAGGTGAGTGCTTATTCCAGTTCTGAGTTTGGAAAGTAGTGGCTTGTTTAGCACCTTAGAGAGTCCAGAGCAGTAGTCCCATGTTGAAATTCTTTGACTGTGTGGACCATAATACTGCAGTTTTGACTGTCCATTTGCAAGTGTACACAGTCACAGTTTTCCCCCTTTGGTCCTGGGTATGGAACTCAGATGAAACGAAGGCTTAGCATGCACTCAACCACTGAGCTACACCCACAACCCTCATAGATCACAGCGTGATTGATTAGTCATTTTTTATGATTGTTTTTTGAGACAAAATAGCCTAGGTTGGCCTCAAACTTGAGTTACCCTGTCTCAGCCTCTGGAATGCTAAGATTACAGCTGTGTACCACCATGCCTGGCAGTCTTAATCCTTTTTTAAGAAAACTTATATGGACTGGAGAGATAGCTCAGCAGCTAAGAGTGCTTGCTAACCAGATTTCAGATCACAGCACCCACATAACAAGCTGTATCCATGGTGCTTTTTTTAAGGGTGTATTTATTTTATGTATATGGGTGTTTTGTCGGCATGTATATCTACACACCAGAAAAGGGCATCAGCTCCCATGGGACTACAGTTATACACACAGTTATAGATGGTTGTGAGCCAGGGAATTGAACTCAGGACCTCTGGAAGAGCAATCCGTATTACTTAACCACTGAATCATCTCCCCAGTCCTCCAGTGCACTTTTGTAAACCCACCTCCAACTTAGGCAGAGATTGAATCATTGGAGCTTGCTGGCTTCCAGCCTAGCCAAGAACATGAACTCTGGGTTCAGAAAGAGACTCTGCCTCAAAGGACTATGTAGAAAGTGGTAGAAGAGGATGGCTGGTACCCTATTTTAGCCTGCAAGCACACAAACCTATATAAACGTGTGTACACACTCTCACAGACACAAATGAAAGTCTTGGAAAAATAGGGAAAGCCAACCAGAGAGGTAGTTCAGAAGTTAAGATCACTTGCTGCTCTTGCAGATGACCCAAGCTCGCTTCCCAGGACCCATATCAGACAGCTCACACATAGTTAGCTCCAGGGACTCCAACACCCTTTTCTGGACCCCATAGACACGTGCATAAAGAAATAATACAACATCCACCCTTATCATAAATTTAACAGTCTTTGAGATAGTCATTACTTATACAAGAGCCAAGGTTTTTGAAGTTATTTAAGTTCTGTGGTTCAGCCAGTTGTGGTGCATGCCTTTAATCCCAGCACTGGGAGGCAGAGGCAGACAGATCTCTATCTGAGGCCAGTCTGATCTACAGAGTGAGTTCCAGGACAACCAGGGCTACATGGAGAAACCCTGTTTCAGAAAAACCAAATAAGTAAGTAAATAAATCCTATGGTTCATTGGAACAGTGAAAAGCTAGAGTCTAGTTTTCAGCCTGATGAGTGACAGTAGAGCATTCTGTCCTCTAGTCCAGCTTTCTACTCCTCAAGACTCCTGAGATTTAGAAAGCAAAGAAGAGCATCTCTTCTTTTCCATTAGTGGCTAAACAGGAAGAAAAAGGATGCCTAACTGGCCACTGCGTTCCTTGCCAGGAGTGTCTAGGCACAGCCCCATTGCAGCTTTTCATGACTTTTATTGCTTCATATAGTCCTGATTGGCTAGCAGGATGGAGCTGGGCTGAACGGAGCCTGTTCACCTCACTCAGTCCATTTCTGGATCTGTGACCTTTAATTTCTCAGGTCTCTTCATTTCAGCTTTTGCTTAAAGGAGAGTGAAAAACCACTGCTCTGCTTGGATCAGATAACTCAATCCAAGTGGGGTGCATGTTAAAGTAAGTGTTAGATGAGAATGTAACCCAGATGAAGAGTGCTGCTGTGATGTCCCACAGGGCCTCATCTTCTGCTTGTCTATGCTAGAAGCCGGAATGAGGATTCCCTGGGAAGTTTATTATTGAAACAGAAATTATCTTCCCCATCTCTAGAAACATATCCCATCAGAGAAGTACAGAAGTGATAGCAAAACAAAAACAAAAAACAAACAAACAAAAAAACTCTGCTTTGATTTGTCCTAGGAGAAAACATGTAGTAAAACAGTATATGCTCAATTTATAAGGTGCAGTGCATTAGTTTATGGAGTACAGAGCATAATTCTTTAAAGAAACTAACAAAATGTGTAATGTTTAGAACATTATAACGGTGACTCCAAAGCCAGTCACTTGGGTTGTAGGAAACTGCTAAGAAATTGCAAGTAGCATTAGAAATCTGGGAACAATACACAGAAGTGCTGACAGCTAAGAGCTCTTCCCAGAACAAGATTCCCTACTAAGGGAAGCTCTTCCCTGAGGGAGGGTGCTGGCATGGCATGGCTTTATGCTTGGGCCAGCCCACAGGAATTCATCTTTCCTGGCAACTATCAAATCTGTAGGCAGACAGGCCTTACTAGGTCCGTGTCCTTCCAAAGTAGTCTGCCCAGGTACAGAGTGGAACTGTTTAAGAAGGATTGGGAAGTGTGGCCTTGTTGGAGGAGGAGTGTTTCTAGGGGTGGGCTTTGAGGTTTCAAAAATAAATCCATACCAGGCCGTCTCTCTCTCTCTCTCTCTCTCTCTCTCTCTCTCTCTCTCTCTCTCTCTCTCCTGCCTGCAGATCAGCATGTAAAGCTCTCAGCTACTTCTCCAGCACTGTCTGCTTCCCACCATGATGATCATAGACCAACCCTCTAAAACTATAAACAAAGCCCCCAGTTAGATGCTTTCTTTTACAGGAGTTGCCTTGGTCATGGTTTGGCTTCCTAACAACAGAGCAGTAACTAAGACAGGTGGGAATTCTGAAAAGATAGTAAAGCTCAGAAACAACATAAGTATAATTTCCTGTTTAAAATATATGGAGGCTAGCTGTGGTGTCGCACACCTTTAATCTCAGCTCCCCATGCCAGCCTGGTGGACATAGTGAGTTCCAGGCCAGCTAGAGCTAACCAGTAAGACTCTGTCTCAAAATAAAAACAAAAACAAACAAACAAAAAAATTATATGGAGAATGCTAGAGAGATTGCTCAGCAGTTAAGAGCACTGGCTGCTCTTCCAGAGGACTGGGGTTTGGTTCCTAGCACCTACTTGGCAACTCACAACCATCTTCAATTCCACTTCCAGAGGATCCAGCACCCTATTCTGGCCTCCACAGGCACCAGGCACACACATGGTACACAGACATATGTGCAGGCAAAACACCCACACACATAAACATAATAAGTCTTAAGAGGTATGTAATCTTTGAAATATTCTATGCACTTCCTGGCTTATATAGTCCTTCCCAAAGATGGATTAGTGTGTTTTTTAACATAAGTTAGATTTCCATTTAGGAAAATCTCCCATCTCATTTCTTCAGTCTGTATATATATATACCTGTATGAGAAACCCAGCTCAGCATTGTTAGTGTAGGAGTTTGAGGTTTTGGAGGGTGTTAGATTTGTGTATTTTTAAAGTTCACTGTTAAGAAATGGAATGGGAGCCAGGAAGTAGTGGCTAATCCCAACACTCAGGAGGCAGAGACAGGTGGATCCCTGAGTTCAAGTCCAGCCTGGTCTACATAGTGAGTTCCAAGTCAGCCAGGACTAAAATGCCTTTAGAAAAAAAAAAAATAAGTATAAATGAAAAATAAGGGAGCTTCAGGGTACATGAAGGGTTGGCCCAGGGTCAAAGGAGACTCAGCTCTGGAGCCTTTTCTGGGGGTGTACCCTAGAAAACAGCATGATAAGCTATACTCTCCTTTGACTGTAGAGTATTCAGAGTTCACTGTGGTAGACAACATGCAAATTCTTTTCTAAGAGACCAGAACATAGCAAGTAAGGGCTAAGTGGAGCTCTTTGCTCTGGCAAAGTCTCCAGAGTTCAGAGCCGCTTCCTTTACTGTCCGGGCAGCTGAGTTCAGGTTTATTTCCATAGCCCGGGGGCAGAGCAGTGGATCTAACAGTGGTTTGGTTTGTAGTTGATCTTGTCAAAGTATTAGAAAGAAGTTATAGCCAGGCAGTGGTGGTGCACGCCTTTAATCCCAGTACTCTGGAGGCAGAGGCAGGTGGATCTCTGTGAATTCCAGGCCAGCCTGGTCTACAGAGCGAGATCCAGGACAGCCAGGGATACACAGAGAAAACTTGTCTTTAAAAAAGAAAAGAAAAGAAAAGAAAGAAAGAAAGAAAGAAAGAAAGAAAGAAAGAAAGAAAGAAAGAAAAAGAAAGAAAGAAGTTATAGCAAGATTGGTTATCTCTGAAAGATGAAATAGGCAGGAGGCAAGAGAGCATGTGTTGAGTGGCCTGAGGTCTTAGGTCCCATGAACAGGACCAAGATAAAATGTTTATTCAATGTCTGGGTGTGTGGTTTAGTGGGAGTGTGGGGAGCCCTTGGTTTAGATCCCTGCATACTGCAAACAAAAACAACCAGAAATTCACATTTAATGTCTTGCTTGGATATTTGTTTTTGCTGTAGGAATATCCAACCCTTACGACCTTCTTTGAAGGAGAAATAATAAGCAAAAAACACCCTTTTTTAACTCGTAAGTGGGACGCAGATGAAGACGTCGATCGGAAACACTGGGTGAGTGAAGCTGCGCTCTGCCCTGGGTAGCAGGAGACACCTGGAAAATGGCAGGCCTGGACCTGGCCCTGGTCCCCAGCGGGAGTTAGTCAGAACCCTTTCCTACATGTGTACCAGGTGATGAGAACAGGTCTTCAGTCCTGTGCCCAGCTCTACGCGGCTGTTAGAACCTGGGCAGTGGCCCTGTTCTACCATCTTTTATCTACTCTTACACCTTTCTAATCACTTGTGTGTGGTGAAACCCCAGGAAGCGGGTAGCAGTTGCCTCGTGTTCTGGATGGCCCGCAGTGGGGAGACGCTGTTCACAGAGCCCAGCAAGGGCAGAGTGCGTTGCTTCTTTCTGTTCATCCTAATCAACTTAACCTACATACCATCCAGACACTCTTGAGAAATTCAGATTCCCTGTCCTTAGCAGTCACATGTGCAATACCCTTATTCCCCAGTGGTGAGCATGTCAGAGCAAGTTAGAGTTACTGCCCTGGGCTGCTCTGGGGTCTTTTCCCTGGTTTATGTTTGGGTCTTTACCCGTCTTATAGCTTCAAGTTTTTGTCCTGTCACACCAGCCTTTGGCTTAGTCAACCATTGTGGAGAGAGGTGTGTGTGTGTGTGTGTGTGTGTGTGTGTGTGTGTGTGTTTTGAGATAGGATCTTCCTCTGTAACCCAGACTGGCTTGAAAATCCTCAGTGACCCTCTTGCTCAGCCTCCCAAGTGCTGCAGTGACTGGTGTATGCCACCATGCCTAGTTGGTTTGATTTTTGAGATAAGGTCTTGCTATGTTTACCTTGAGTTCACAGTGTGGGATAAACTACCTCTGCTACATGATAAACACTTTCCTGTTGTAGTCTAGTCAGACATGCACCCTCAGATTTACCTGTCAGCAACACTTAAAGCTGGGGATTCCATATGCTTCATATCTTCATGACAACATGTGTGACTTAACATATCAAATTATAGCATAGTGCTTTGATTCCTGTGAATATTAAACTTTGACTGTTGGCCTTTTTTCAGATGTTTTCTTACAAAGTATGCACTTATTTAAAAATACTTGAAAAGCAAACTAGAAAGGAAAAATCTGTAATAACAACGCAGAGCACTAAGACAAATACTTTGTCTTGACCCTCTTTTGAGTCCTTTTGTATCAATGAGTTTGCACTTTGTATAATCAAATGACTATAGATTGAAAATGTTTGGAGACAGTAACTCATTGATTCTCCCATGCAGTACAAGAAAATGTTAGTAAAAAATATTCTGTCCAAGCCAGGTGGTGGTAGTGCATGCCTTTAATCCCAGCACTCAGGAGGCAGAGGCAGGTAGATCTCTGTGAGTTCGAGGCCAGACTAGGCTACAGAGTGAGATCCAGGAAAGGCACGAAGCTACACAGAGAAACCCTGTCTCAAAAAACAAAAAAACAAAAAAAGATTCTGTCTCAGACTGAGGAGATGGCTCAGCAGTTAAGGACACTGACTGCTCTTCCAAAGGATTCAGGTTCTGTTCCCAGACCCCTGTGACAGCTTACAACTGTCTGTAACTCCAGTTCCAGGGCCTATGACACCCTCTTCTGACCTCCTTGGCACACACATAAAATAAAAATAAAACTTAAAAATACATTGCCAGGCATGGTAGCATATGCCTTTAATTTCAACACTCTGGAAGCAGAAGCAGGCAGACCAATGTGAGTTTGAGACCAGCCTGGTCTACATAGTGAGTTACAGACCAGACAGAGCTATACTGTAAAACCCTTTAAAAAAAAAGAAAAGAAAAGTCAGGTGGTGGCGCACACCTTTAATCCCAGCACTTAAGAGGCAGAGGCAGGTAGATCTCTGTGAGTTCGAGGCTAGCCTGGTCTGCAGAGTGAGTTCCAGGACAGCCAGAGCTATACAGAGAAACCCTGTCTCAAAAAACTGAAAAAAGAAGAAAAAAGTGTGTCTCTACTCAGCACATGCAAGCTATTTTATTTTCATTTTTTTCTGCATAGTACAGACCGCTGTCTACAAGCATCCACACTGCATTCCAGTTTCCTAGAGACAATTGAAAGTGTATAGAAGGATAATGTATACAGATCGAGGTATATTATCTGAGGGATTTGAGTGTCTGTGCAGGGTCCTGGAATCCGTCCTCTGCAGGTACCAAGAGATGACTACATATGCATATGTCACCCCTCTTCGATTGCTCCCTGAGTAGTTGGCACAGACCCGATGCCACGACACAAGAACTGGCTTTCCTGTACCACTCTTCTCTGATTGGACAGGCACTTACTCTCAATCTGTGGTCTAGACAGGCCTTGAACTTGAAATACTCCTGTCTCAGCCTCCCGAGTGTTGCAGTTTATATATATATATATCCACTACCACACCTAGCTCTGACATGCTGTTACAGAGTGACTCAAATTGACTTTGTTTTTGTTTTGGATTTATTATTTTATGTGTATGAGTGTTTTGCCTGCATGTATGTATGTTGGTGCTGGGAACTAGCAACAACTGCCCTTAACCACTGAGCAAGCTCCCCAGTCCTATTCTTTGTTTTCGGTTTATTTTTATGTCTATACACATTTTTAAGAAGTGTCTGGGTGTGTGTGGCGGGAGTGGTGTACATACAGCCAGAAGTCAGCACCGGGTGTCTTCCTCAGTAGTGGTGCGCATTTCTTTGAGGCAGAGAGCAGCTCTGTAGGTGCACACCACCTTTCCTGCTTTCCTGTGGGCGATGGGCATCTAAACTCAAGGTCCTTGTGCTTACATAGCAGGTACTTGACTAACTGAGCCGTTTCCTCGGGCCTTTGTTTGTCTTTTGTTGGGTGAGATGGTCTCTGCATGCATCCCTGGCTGGTCTGGAACTTGCCGTGTAGCCCAGGCTGACCTCCAACTCAGAGATTCTCCAGACTCTGCCTCCCCAGTCCTGGTATTAAAAGTGCACACTACCATGTCCAGCACCATTTTGGTTTTTTAGATAGTCTTATGTAGTCTAGGCTGGCTTTAACACCCCTGTATAGCTGAAGATAACCTTGAATTCTTGATTCTCCAGCCTCCTCAATGCTGGGACCCACCATGACTCTCCTTGCCCCTCTGTATTTCATTTGTTTTTGTTTTTTGAGACAGAGTCTCATTATTTAGCCCTGGTTGTCCTGGAACTCACTATGTAGACCAGGCAGACCTCAAACTCACAGAGACCCGCCTACTTCCTGAGTTTGGGGATTAAGGGTGTGTGCCACCATGCCCAGCGCTACTCTGTGTCTTTGCCAAAATCTCACTAATCCATTTGACCTTATATGTTCTGATAGTAGGGTGTTCTAGAACTATGCCCATTCCCACCTTCGACCCTTTCCTTTGGCTGTGCCCACTGGCATACAGTCTAGTAGTGCCTTGTCCGCTTAGCTGTCCTTTCCAGGTATCATGGCTCAGACACCCATCTTTCCTCATGAGGATGGCTCACTGAAATTCTTTGTTTGTTTTTAGGGCAAGTTTCTGGCTTTTTATCAATATGCGAAATCATTTAATTCGGATGACTTTGATTATGAAGAACTGAAAAATGGGGATTATGTCTTCATGAGGTGGAAGGTAAGGTTTTGCCCAGGCCATCTCCCCATCTCCCACATGCCAGGCCCTAGAGCACCCAGACATACTTTCTCTTGCAGATTATGCCTTCCCACCGTGCCAGGTGCTTGTCACAGTGGGTCTTCATGGCAGGCCCTACACACTTGTAAACAGCAGTTGTGTGGTGGCTCCAGAGCATACCCGAGTAAGATGGTTATGCTGGGTAGTGGACAGTGGGCATATTTGTGCCAGTAGGCACCCCGACTCAGTCCTCTTCCTTTCATTCTCCTACCCAAGAAGCCTGTGACCCTCCAGGATGAGTCATCCAAGTGCTCTGCGGAACCAGGGCAGCTGTCCTTGAACTTAGTCACCACTGCATGCTGTTCCTACCATAGTTTAAATGCCATCAGAGTGACTTGCTCTCCAGCCACATCCTCTACCCAGTGCTCAGGAAGTGGGGGCCAGGATTGAAGCACAAGTCCTTCCCTCTCTGGCCCTTGCTCCCTCTAGTCCTTCAGTGGATTGGCCTTTGCTCAAGAGTCCTGTGCTTCTCTGCTGGGGCAGTATGCTGTCCACAACCACATGGATGCAAAGCCAGGAAACAAGTTGGGAATAGGACTTCGGGAACACCTGTCCACCTCAAGTCCCCATTGCCTGGTCCAGAAGGAGAAAGAAAGCTACTTGAGGGGACTGGAGAGATGGCTTAATGGTTAAGAGCACTAGCTGCTTTTCCAGAGGACCTGGGTTCAATTCCAAGTGCCATATGGTAGCTCACAATTGTCTGTAACTCCAGTTCCAGGGGGCCCAACATCCTCACACAGACATGTATATGCAGGCAAAACACCAATACACATAAAATAAATCATTTAAAAAAAAAAAAAGAAATCTACTTGAATATAACACATTATAAATTTCATAAAGACCAGACATCTAAAGTGGTTGTTTGCTGTCTGTACTTTGTGTGGCTGATCATTTGGGAAGTGGGATATCATTTCCTCCCTAGACAGCCGAGGAGAACACACAGTGAGCTTTCCTCTCTAGCCCCTTCTGCCATCCAGTGTGTAGTGAGCCTCCATCTCCAGCCCACTCTGCTGTCCAGCACATGGTGAGCCTCCCTCCCCAACCTGCCGTACAGTGGGAAGCATGCCAGCTAACCCTGTAAAGCACTTGCACGCATGCTTAGATTAATTTTTCCCAGTGCTGAGGCTGTATCTCAGGCTTTGCATACACTAGGCAAGTGGTCTACTACTGAGCCAGACCTCAGCCCTGAATTGAACTTGAAAGTGATACTTTGAAGATTGAATAAGGCAGAAAAGAGTGTCCATTAAAAAAAAAAAAAAAAAAAAAAGGTAGAGCTGGGGGCTGGAGAGATGACTCAGGAGTTAAGAGCACTGGCTGCTCTTCAAGAGGACCTGGGTTCAATTCCCACCACCTATATGGCAGCTCACAGCCATCTATAACTCCAGTTACAGGGGATCTGGTAGCTATACACAGGCAAAACACCAATGCACATAAAAATATATGAGTTCTTAAAAAAACAAAAAAAAGCTGAAGAAGGGTTGGAAGTATAGTTTTTGGTAGAGCAATTTGTCTAGCATACACGAAATCCTGGGTCTCATCCCAGCATTGGAAAGTAAATTAAAACAGTTGGTTAAAGCAGGGAGTTGTCTCCAAACAATTTCTCTTAGAGTAACTCCCATGGACTTTTGGTTTCCCTGAAGCGCTGGGGCTTCTGACCCCATCTCCCAGAGAACAGGAGCCTTTCACAGGTTGCCTGTCTTTGAAGTATGCCTGGCACAAATGGTGCTGTTCTTGTGACTTTGACCAGGGTGGAGCTTTGATGAGGTGTCACAGGGACCCACCACAGAATGAACACAGACTGCAATAGATGTGACTCATTATTAGAGGTGGTGTCCCAGAACCCAGGGACACTCCCTGGAGACCAGACTGAAATCTATTTCCAGTCTGTCAAGTGATCTTCAAGAGGTAGGTAGGCAGACCCAGAGGAAAGTGTATTGATTGGTCGTTAGATCTCCAGGGGTAACCCCTCCTCTGAGTAACTGATCCTGTGGGCACTGTGAGGTAGATAGGATACTGTAGTAACATATGAGCACCCCCAAACCAGGCAGAGACCCTTTTTCTAGCAGTCTTTAGAACGCTCTGGTGTCTCACTGCAAGGGAAGGTATTGACTGACCCCATATCTGCGTGCAGGAGCAGTTCCTGGTTCCGGACCACACAATCAAAGACATCAGTGGTGCTTCCTTTGCTGGCTTCTATTACATCTGCTTTCAGAAGTCAGCAGCCTCCATAGAGGGCTACTACTACCACAGGAGTTCAGAATGGTAAGGACCCTGGGGCCAGGGCTGGAGCAAAAGTTGCCCTCAGCTCCAGCCACATCTGAAAGAGATTCTCTCAGTCTACCTCTGTCCAAATCCATACTCTGTGTGTACCATCATTTAGACGATCTCACGTAGAACAGAGACTCTTTCTTACCTAGAGAGTGAAGTAATTAAATGAAAGTGGGTATTATGTAAAGATACCATGTCTAAATACTGTTAAAAATTTTTAACTTTTTATTTAATATGTATGAATGTTTTTCCTGCATATATATGTATACCACATGTGTACCTGGTGCCTGCAGAGAGAGGGCATTGGATCCTCAGGAACTAGAGTTATGAATGGTTGTGAGCCACTATGTGGGTGCTGAGAACCAAACCTGGATCTTCTGCAAAACCAACAAGTACTCTTAACCACTAAGCCATCCCTCCCACCTTATTTCTAAATGTGTGTGTATGTGTGAGAGAGACAGACAGACAGACAGACGGACAGACAAACACACACTAGAGATACAACTTTCTGTGTGTTATGTGGGATGGAACCTAGGACCTTGTACATGCTAGGTAAGTGTTTTATTCCATCACTAAGAGCACCCAGTATATCCTTTCAGGCAATCTTACATTTTCAGGAATGCTTGCCTCAATTCTGATCATTTCCTGTTTATTCCTCACAAATTATCAGTAACTCTAATGCAATCACTTATAGACAGTGTGACCTCTGCAGCTACCAGCTGGCACTGCCTCTCATGCCCTTGATCTGGTGACCTAGAGGCCATGAGAGTTCACCTCCCTGTCTTATGTTCCTCCAAGGCTATGTGTGGTCAGAAGGCCACCTCAAGTACTAGCTTTTGCCATCTTTTAGGGGACTCTCGTGCCTCCTTGCTGTACCGTGAGAGTTAGCTATACCAGAAAGTACCTTATTCCTTCTCTGAAAGTGGAATGAAGTACCTTCACTATGGGCTGAAGAGATCGCTCAGCAGTTAGGGGTACTTCATGCTCTCCCAGGGGTCCCAGGTTTAGATCTCAGCACTCACATGGCAGCTCACAACTGTCTGTAACTCTAGTTCCAGGGAATCTAAGGCCCTTTTCTTCCAAGTACCTGTACATATGTAGTGCACATAAATTCACACAGGCTCACACACACATAAATAAACAGTTAAATGAAATTAAAAAAAATAAAGTTGGGTGATAGTGGTGCACACCTTTAATCCCAGCACTTGGAAGACAGAGGTAGGCAGATTTGTGTGAGTTCAAGGCCAGCCTGGTCTATAAAATGAGTTCCAGTACTGTTACACGGAGAAACCCTGTCTCAAAAAACAAACAAACAAGGAAGATTAAAAAATAAAATGGAACCCAGTTTCCTTTCAGATTTTTTTTTTTCTGGCTCTGAGTGATCCTAGCCTAGATCAATTCAAATTCTTTGTTGATGGCATTCAGTAATTGTGTTTTCAGGTGAATTTTTAAAACCTTTTTATAGTCCTGCAATATCCAGCCTTTGTGTCTGACATCTCACTTAGCAAAATGCTCTGAGGAATTACTCCTGTCACCGCATGTGTGGGAATTGTTCTTGGGTTCAGACAGGGTTTCACTATATAGTCCAGGCTTACACTCCCCACATCTGCTTCCTGGGTACTGAGTTAGGAATGTGCACCACATCTTAATGACGGTTTCTATTGCTGTGATGACTGTGACCAAAAGCAATTTTGGGAGGAAATGGTTTATTTCACTTGTACTTCCCTATCACATTTCATCATCAGAGGCGGACAGGGCAGGAACTCAAACAGGGCAGGAACCTGGAGGCAGGAGCTGCTGCAGAGGCCATGGAGGACTGAAGCTTACTGGCTTGTTCAGCCTGCTTTTTATAGAACCCAGAACCATTAGCCCAGGTGTGGCACCACCTACAGTGGGCTGGGCCCTCCCACATTAATGACTAATAAAGAAAGAGCCCCTACAGGCTTCCCTGCAGCCAGATCGTATGGAGGCATTTTCTCAACTGAGGCTTCTTCCTCTCTGATGACTCTAGTTTGTGTCAAGTTAATGTAAAACTATCCAGCACAACCACTGTTGTTAGGCTAGAGCTCTTATTTGTTACCAAATTCTCCGTGGCATATCTGTGCAGCATTTGTTTGTCCATCCTTCTGTCTGTGAAGGGACTCTTGGGTTGCTTTCCTCTTTGGCTGATCAAAGTAGTGCTGCTATGAATGTAGGTGTGTGGATTTCTGAGTTCCTGTTCTCCTCTACTTGGGGCATTTATGTACAAGGAAAGGGCTGGTTAGATGCTGAGTCTATTTACCATTCTAAGGAACTGCCAACCTTCTCTGCAGAGGCAGTGCCTTTTGGTATTCTTACCAGCAAGACTTGAGAGCTTCAGTTTGTCATGCCATCCCCCAGCACATGCTAGCATGTCTTTATAGTTGCCCAAGATGGCAGGAAGAAGTGCCTCGTTGTAGTTTTAATGCCGCATATTCCTAGCAACTAGGACATAGTCCTTTTGGAGTTTGGTGTCGTTTCTTTAAAGATTTGGTTTTATTTTGTTATTGTTTGTTTGTGCATCTTTGCATCTGAGTGAAGATGCCTGCAAAAGGTCAGATCCCCTGGAGCCAGAGTACCAGGCTGCTGGCAGCGGCCCAGTGTGGGTGCTGGAAGTAGAACTTAGGTCCTCTGCAAAAGCAATGTATGTTTATAACCCCTGAGCCGTCTTTCCAACACCTCGTTGGTTTCTTTGGTGTGGTGGGGTGGTAGGGGTATGTATTGTGTGGTAACATGTACACCACAACAGGAGATGGTAGCTTTCTCCTTCCATCATGTGGGTCTCAAGGATCAAACTCAGGTTTCAGTCTTGGCACCAGGTTCACACTGAGCCATCTTGCTACCTTTTTAAATTAAAATTTTTTATTTTATGTGTCTGGCTATTTAGCCTGCATATATATCTGTACAACACTTGCATGTCTGGTGTCTATGGAAGCCAGAAAAGAGCGTTGGAGCTCCTGGAACTAGTTGTGAGCTGTAATACGGGTGCTAGGAACCAAACCCCAGTGCTCTTATCTGCTGGGCCATCTTTCCCGTTCTTGTCAGCCTTTCTAAAAAAAAAAAAATTATTATTATGTGTGTGCATATGATGTGTATGTATATGTTGTATGTGTGGGTGCGTGTATAATGGTGTTCTTGTGGAGATCAGAGGACGACTTCGTGGACTTGGTTCTCTCTTGGTACCTCTATGTGGGTTAAATCTCAGGTGTCCAGGCTTACATGGCAAGCACCACTACCACAGAGTCATCTCACTGGCCTCATAGTCCTTTCTTGAGTTTTCTTTTCTTTTTTTCTAGTGCTTGAGTGTAACCCTGGGTCCTATGCATGCTAAGCAAACTCTCCACTACTGAGCTACATCCTCAGCCTATATTTTAAAATATATATTAGAACTAAACTGCTTTCCCTCTGTTCTTCACTGTTATGTGAGGCAAGTAAGGAAGAGCTAAGTCCAGACACTAATAAAAATGGACCCAGGAGTTATCCTTACAGGGGGACTGTCCACCCCTTTCTTGATCCTCTGAGACTACCTACTGATGAGAGAAACAGACACCTCCAGTCCCCCTGGCAATACCGCCTTATAGCCACATGTCAGGAAGTGAGAAGCAATGGGGAGTGGGGAGATACTCATGGCAAGCTATGAGGATCTTCTCTCCAGTGTCTCTTTGGGTGCAATGAGAATTGGAATATTCTTTGCTCTGCATGAAGTATGTCCTACAACATCACATATTGGTATTCTTTAAACACAAATACAGAATTACAAGTAGGAGAAAGAGGATGAGCTCCATCTCTTCCTAGAGCTTATTGGGGTCCTGCTTCTTTTTTTTTTTTTTTTTTTTTTTTTGGTTTTTCAAGACAGGGTTTCTCTGTGTAGCTTTGGAGTCTGTCCTGGATCTCACTCTGTAGACCAGACTGGCCTTGAACTGACAGAGATCTGCCTGGCTCTGCCTCCCGAGTGCCAGGATTAAAGGTGTGCACTACCACCCCCCCCTCCCAGCAGGGTCCTGCTTCTTATTCTTTAGTTTTCGGCTTCTGTTTTGTGAACCTAGGGCCTGAGCTACATTTGTTTGTTTGTTTGTAGACTTAGTTTACTGTGGTGACCATGAACTGAGGTGGCCAAGAACTTGCTATTCTCCTATCTCAGGCTCCCTGGTAGCTAGGATTACGGACCTGCACCTCCAGGCCCAATTCAGGATTTTGTTATTGTTTCAGACAGGTTTTCACTATGTATCTCTGGCTGGCCTGGAACTCATAGAGATCTACCTGCTTCTGTTCTCCCATGCTGGGATAAAAGGCTTGTGTCACCATGACTGGCCTCAGGGTCCTATTTTTGTGAGCTGTGTTATAGTTGTTTCATGATTAGAGCAACTTACCTAAAAAACGGTTCTTATTTATGGTACTGGTGGAGCAACAAAAAAAGGAACAGAGGGGAACAGACTCACTGGGTGCAACTTGGCATTTATAAAATGAGTTAGCAGAGCCAGACACAGTGGTGTACTCCTGTATTCCCAGCTACGTGGAGGCTGAGCCAGGGGGATGGATTGCTGGGTTGAATAGCGAGACCTCATTTTAAAAATAAAACAAGAGCTGGAGAGATGGCTCAGAGGTTAGAGCACTGGCTGTTCTTCCAGAGGTCCTGAGTTCAGTTCCCAGCAACCACATGGTGGCTCACAACCATCTGTAATGAGATCTGGTGCCCTCTTCTGACCTGCAGGCAAATATGCAGACAGAACACTATACACATAATAAATAAATAAATTTTAAAAATAAAACAAAATGGGGGCCTAGAGAGCTGGCTCAGCAGTTAAGAGAACTTGCTGCTCTTCAGATGACTTAGGTTTAATTCCCAGCACCACATGGTGGCTCCTAACAATCTTTAATTACAGTTCCAGGGGGTCTTATGCCCTTTTCTATCCTCCACAGGCACCAGACACACACATGATGTATGCACGCGCACACACACACACACACACACACACACACACACACACACACACTAATATAACAAAATCGAGGCATATGTTTAGTATGTTTAATCCAGCACTCATGAGGCAGAAGCAGATGGATCACTGTGAGTCAGCTTGGTCTACATGAGGAGTTCCAGGCCAGCTAGACCTACATAATGAAACCCTACATTTTTTTTCTTGGGGGGAAGGGAGTGGTTCGAAACAGGGTTTCTCTGTGTAACAGTCCTGGCTATCCTGAAAATCTCTTTGTAGACCAGGCTGGACTTAAACACAGAGATCCTCCTGCCTCCCGAGCGCTGGGATTAAAGGCGTGCACTACTACTGCCCAGTGAGACCCTACATTTATATACATAACTGAAAATGGTTTAGCACCTCAGTCTGAGTATAGTTGGCAGGGGCTCAGGGTGGAGCTCTCCAGCCTCTTCTGTTCAGGATCCCCAAGAAAACTCTCTGTCCTGTCTCTCCCCTGTTGCAGGTATCAGTCCCTCAACCTGACCCATGTTCCCGAACACAGTGCACCCATCTACGAGTTCCGGTGACAGTGGTTCAGAACAGCGGCCAAATAAAACTGAACTTGGCAACAAAGAGCTTTGCCAAGGAGATTATGTACCTGCCAGAACCAGGAGAGGTGTGTTCCTGTTTCTTCATGAGCAGACTTCATCAGAAAGCATGAATGTTAATTTAACAGGACCCAAGGCACATGGCCAACCTGCAGGCAGGCAGAGGGAGCTGTCCACCTCCTACCCTCCTTCCTCTCTGTGGCATTGTGTCACCATCTGTTTCTGAGCAACCTTAAATGCACTTTCCTTCCTGCACAGCTAACTTCTGCATCAAAGAAATGCCATCTGTCCTCGGCCCACCTCTAGCCAAGTGGAAGGTTAGCTCCTGGGTCACCTCAGCCTCGGTGCTCAGTGGTCCCCACCCAGGCCCTACTCCTTCCCCAGCTGCTTGTTTGGTAGCCCAAGGAAAGGCAGAGCCCAGCATAGCATCTTATGCCCCAGAGCTCTATGTGAGGAGTTGGCTGGGCCCAGCATCTACCACCAATGAAATGAGGTGGGGACCCTGGTGGGCCTCATCAGCATTTGACTCCAGTTTGGATGTTTTGTGGGGCCAGTGGCTCTGCTGAGCCCTGTCCTGTTCACAGTGCAAGACTCGCACATGGCTGTCGGGTTTCCTGGGCCTGCTGTCGGGGATCACTAAATTTAAGGCTTCCAGATCCCTGGTGGGAGTAGATCCCAAACTGCTTTCTTAGTACATTTGCTCCAAACTTCTGAACTTGAGGGCAATACTAAAATAAAAGAGTTTTTTATTACAAAATTATTATTTTTATGGTACCTTTAACAAGGACCCTATGGCAAATGCACAATTATTCCGAATTACATTTTATCGTTTTCACATTGAAAACAGCAAATGTTGACTTAGTGATTTTTATATCTATGTCTATATGTATATTTAATCAACCAGCAGTTTTAAAACAAGTCATCTGGTACAAAAGTTTCTCAGCATTGCATAAATTACAGTGCTAAACACAAGAACTGTTTCGGGGCCAGCTGAGCATTTGTGCCTCCTCCTTTTGCTACTCAAAACATCAGTGTGTCATGACAACCTTTTCCAAAGGCAGAAGGGTCTCCATTCTCCGGAAAGGATGACTGAAATGTTGAGATGGGGTGGGCAGGAAAGATAAATGCGCTCAAATAACTCGAGGCTCGTGTGCCAAAGTGTGGGGGAGGGAAGTGGTTTGGTTTGGTTTGGTTTGGTTTGGTTTGGTTTGATTTTTCTAAATGTTTCAAAAGCTTGATAAGTTGGCATCAGTTGTAGTCCACAGATAAGGTCAGGGCTTTGGGGAATTCTGGTGGTTTACAGGTTCAAACACAAGAGGAAAAAGCTTTAAAGTAAATACAGCATCAGGGCTGGGAGTGCGGCTGATAGAACACTAGCTTGTCATATTTGAGGACCCTGCTTCCATTCCCAGTGCTAGAAAAAGGAACAGCAAGGGTAGCAGCAGGTTTACTGTCCGTGTTCTGTGCTGTATGTTACTAATCCTGACTGTTGGGGGAGCCTTAAAAGAGCAGAAGGGGGAAAGGAACTGGCAGGTCCTTGTGATATCTGTAGTCCTGAGACCGTGAGCAGAGTACCGCTTACCCAGTCAGTAAAATCAGGGAAACCCAGAAACCACAAAAATAAATCCCAAGACTTAAGTAGAAAAAATAATTCACATCCATTGCTAATGCTGAATCACATGGCTCCTTACCTTTGAAAAGCAAGCTGGGTATGGTAATGCACCTATCTATACTCCTAACTACTCAGAAGCCTGAGCCCAGAAGTTAGGGTCAGTCTCAGGTGAACCTAGACTTCATCTCCAAACAAAAGATATCAAAATTCAACTGAGCATCAAATGCTGGCTCCGATGAGAAACACCTGCTTACACTCATGCCCACCATCACTTCAGTCAAGCTGAAGGACAGCACTGAAGAATGAAGGAGGTTGAGGGACTATGCTGGCCTTCTCCCTGGAGCACACACTCAACTCCTCTGCTGTCCTTTCGACCATGCCAGTCAACCCTTGTGTATACCATGCAGGTATCAATCGGCAGTAGGTGGCGTCACCCTGAAACTAGGGCTTGTTTCTCCTGTAAACTGGGCAGGTCAGGTTGTAGCATAAGGACACCTCACACACACACCCTTTTTTTTTTTTTTTCCTTTTGGTCTCTTTGAAGTCAGGTTCTCACTGTAACTCTGGCTGTCCTAGAACTCACTATGTAGATCAGGCTGACCTTGAACTCACAGAGATCCACCTGACGGCTTGGAGTACTAGGATTAAAAGTTTGAGCCACCACACCCTGCTCCTTTCTCTTTCTTAGCTAGAGAAGTGTTCCAGTTGTACTTAGAAAAATGAGGTAAGGATGCCTTTAGCAGCCTTCAGACTCTCCTGAAGACTTGCTGCTTAGAAGTCTGCCCCTGGGCATTGGGCAGGAATAAGCATGTTTCACTTAGTAACTCCTACCTGATGGACAATGACTTTTCTTTTTCTGTCCCTGAAGGACCTATGGGGACTTGTCTCCATCTGTAGCTCTTTCCCAAACTGTCTTGGTGGTTTACATGCCTCTGGTACTGTGTGCAATATCTTTGACTGACACTTGTATCTAACATTGAGAAATAAGTGCAGACTGCAAATTTCCTACTGTTCTCTACTCCAGCAAGCCAGCCCCAGGCAGGGACTAGAGGTCTGGCTGGTCTTACCCTCCACTCAGAAGGCTCCACTGCTGTGGCCAGCCTTGGCCCTCCGGGCCCTGCTTTATCCCTCTACCCACCCATCCCTTTTAAGATTGTCTAGCATTTCAGCTGCAGTCCAAAAGTAAGTAGACAATGCCTAATATTAAGTAGGAAGTCAGTCGGTGTGCTGGCTCTGTTAGCAGTGTTGAAGTCAGACTCCAGAGGGACAAAGGGGTTTGTTTCTCAATGTCGTTTGCTTTCAGAAGCAGGGAATTTATATTCTCTTTAAGGCCTTGAATGGATTTGTTTTCCTCATAAAATAGTCACTGATAAGCTAATTTTTAAAAAAAGAAATGCCATTAAGTATGTTACATTGTGGTTTTAAATTACTAACAAGTTCTGGGAAAGAAAAATACTTGATTTTGAATCTTAAATGTTTTTTAAAAATTAGATTTGAATGGGCGCAAAGTATGAATATTTTGTTTCTTTATGGAAGACCTGTGGAAAGGGTTTGAAGATTTGCAATGGGAGAAGTATTTTGCAGAGCTATCAATGTCTAAATAATTTTTAAAAAACAATAAAGGTATTTAAGCAGTGTGTGTCCACTTTCTAAGTCAAAACGATTCCATTAGAAGAAACCAGTCCCTATTTGGCCCTGTAGCTACAGAGCGGGCCACTGCCATGAGTGTGCTATGCCACACACATAGATGAACACATGTATCTTCACAGTGTCAGAATTCACTGGATGACAATAAGGTTTAGTGGTTGCAGTGGCAGTAATGTGTCCTAAGTCCACCTACCTCCGTTGCTGACCCAGGCGAAGGCAGGTTCTTTATTCCACTCACATCACGGAGTAGATACAGCTGTATGTGTATGCATGGACTACAGGATGAATAGAACTGAAAGCTGCTGCAGAGTAGGCTGAAGAGCATACTGATAAGATAATAGATCAGTACCCAGAGGAGCTGCCACCGAGTTTGAGTCCTGCTGTGAGGTGAGAGGCTGAACCAAGTCCAGAGCAGGAAACTACAGGTCAGGTCCGGGTTTGATCAGGTGGATGGGCAGGCAGTCTACTGCATCAGCAGCAGGCGTACTGAGTCAAGTTGGGGAGTCTCAGTCCTTGTACACGTATCTGGTGGTAGATTGGTATGGGTCATGCCATCACAGGTAGGTGTCCATCACTGTGGGGTTGAGAGATGACACCCTTTCCTCAATCTTGTGTGTCCTGTAAGTTCTTGCCTTGGTTTCTCTAATAGGATTTTATTTTAGATTTGATGTGTAAGTGTTCTGTCTACATGTATATATGAATATCATATAGGTGCCTACTAGTCACAGACACCGGAAGAGCGGTTGGATTCCCCTCAAACTGGAGGTGCAGGTGGTTGTAAGACGCCATGTAGGACTCCCGGTGGTGGTGGTGGTGGTGGTGGTGGTGGTGGTGGTGGTGGTGGCGGCGGCGGCGGCGGCGGCGGCGGCGGCGGCGGCGGCGGCGCATGCCTTTAATCCCAGCACTCGGGAGGCAGAGCCAGGTGGATCTCTGTGAGTTCAAGGACAGCCTGGTCTACAGAGTGAGATCCAGGACAGGCACCAAAGCTACACAGAGAAACCCTGTCTCAAACAACCAAAAAAAAAAAAAGGCCATGTAGGTGCTGGCAGTCAAACCTGGGTCCTCTGCAAGAACAAGTTTTTTGGGGTGTTGGGTTGGTTGATCAGTTGGTTTTTTTGAGACAGGGTTTCTCTGTGTAACAGACCTAACTGTACTGGAACTTACTCTATAGACCAGGCTGGCCTTGAACTCTCAAAGATTCACCTGCCTCTGTCTCCAGAGTGCTGGGACTAAAGGTGTGCACCACCATATCTAGCTCAAGACAAGTGCTTTTAACTTCTCAGCTATCTCTCCAAACCCCCCATAGGATTTTCATATGCCTATGTGCCTCTACCATTTAAATTCTCCCCAGTAAACATATAGAGTGGCCCCCTTTTATTCCCAGGAATAACTCATTTGTTAATCTGTACTGGATGGGTGTGCTGTTTTGGAGTCCACCTAGGGGCTGCCGTCATCCTCCCTCACAACAGAGTCAAAAGCTACTCGTAAAATTGAGTCTTCCAGGGGATATGCCCAGCCTGAAGAAAAATCACTGTTTTGTACAGTGGAGTAACATAGAGTAGATGTCAACAGTCATTACAGACTGAGGCCCTCTGACAGTTTTTAACCAGCCACTCTATCCTTTGTCTTCTCTCCATTTTGTCAGTCTCGGCACTTCCTTAGAAATCTGGAAGTCTTTTCTTGACACGTCAGTACTGAGGCAGCATGCAGATGCTATTGGTGTTAGGACCGCTGAGAGACTCAGTGTGGCCTTGAGCTGCTCACATTACCGAGGGAAGGAAATAGTCCTAAAGCATGGGCACTTCGGCTGCACCACAGTGTGCTAAAGCTGGGTGTTGGCAGCAAGCTCTGGGCCTCAATTTCTGTATCGTGTCTGAGTCCATAACTCAGGACACTCAGTATTACTTCATTAGGCTGTGGCCAGAACATTTGAGTTTCTGGGAAACAGTCTCAAATATTTAAGAGATTTAAATTTTAAACTGGAATGTTAAGGAAGTTTACATTGATGGTCATCATGGGCCACAAAGCAAGATCCCCATCTTTTTCTTTTTTTCTTTTTCTTTTTTTATTATTATTTATACAGTGTTCTGCCTGCATGTATACCTGCAGGCCAGAAGAGGGCACCAGATCTCATTACAGATGGTTGTGATTGCTGGGAATTGAACTCAGGACCTCTGGAAGAGCAGCCAGTGCTCTTAACCTCTGAGCCACCTCTCCAGCCCCAAGATCCCCATCTTAAGCCAGGTAGTGGTGGTGCAGACCTTTAATCCCAGCACTTGGGAGGCAGAGGCAGGTGGACCTCTGTGAGTTCAAGGCCAGCCTGGTCTTGGGAGGGTGGAAGAACAGAGTTCCACTGTGGCATAGACAAGCTGGCCTCAACCTGCAATCCTCCTGCCTCATCCTCAAGTGCTAGGATTACAGACATGCTCCACAGCACCTTTCTAGTATCTCAATTTAAAAGTTTTTCTGTGCATGTACATACACATGTATATTGGTGCCATGGAGGCCAGAAGAGGGCATTAGTGCCCCTGGAGCTGGCATTACAGGCAGTTGTGAGCTGTCCCATGTGGGCACTAGGAACCAAACTCAGGTCATCTGGAAGGACAGCAAGGGCTCTTAATCACTAAACCTGTCTCGCCAACGTGTATCTCAATTTAAAAAATTATTTATTTTATCTTATGTGTGTATGTATGTATACCACATACATGCCTGTCATGAGGAGGTCAAAAGAGGGCATCAGATCATCTGGAACTGGAGTTACAGGTGGTTGTGAGCCTCCATGTGGGTGCTAGGAACCAAACCCAGGTTTTTGGGGGGGTTTTTTTGGTTGGGTTTTTTGTTTGTTTGTTTGTTTTTCAAGACCAGTTTTCTCTGTGTAGACCCAGCTGTCCTGGAACTCACTCTGTAGACCAGGCTGGTCTCGAACTCACAGACATTCCCCCTGCTGGGATTAAAGGTGTATGCCACCACTGTCCAGCTTTTTTTGTTTTTGCAAGAGTGCTCTTAACCACTGAGTCATCTTTTCTGCCCTGCATATCTCAATTCTTTTTGTTGTTGTTTTGTTTTGTGTTTCAAGACAGGGTTTCTCTGTGTAACCCTGGCCGTCCTGGAACTCACTCTGTAGACCAGGCTGGCCTTGAGCTCAGAGATCCACCTGCTTCTGCCTCCCAAGTGCTGGGATTAAAGGTGTGCACCACCACTGTCCGGCTTCAGTTATTAAATATCCATATTTTACCTTTTGTCTGCCCTGGTTTGAGGCCTTAAGAACAACAGAATGTGTGGGAATTCTGCTAAGTGTAAATGCAAATGAAAGACAAAGGAAAAGGGCAGGCAGGCAGGCGCTCTGACTCACTGGCCAAGCACCCCTAAGAAGGAAGGCATAGGTGTTGCTCGGGAGTGAATCGGGCAACTAGGGCAGAAGTCTGAGGCCCAACGTTCCATCTCCAGTGCCTCCAACCCCAAAGAAAAGGAGCTGGAAAGATGTCTCAGCAGTTAAGAGCACTGGCTGCTCTTCCAGAGAACCCGGGTTTGATTCCCAGCACCCACATGGCAGCTCACAACCAACTGAAACTCCAGTTCCAATTACAGATCCAACACCCTCTTCTGGTCTCTCCAGGTCCCAGGCACACATGTGGTGCACAAAAACATACATGTAGGCAAAACACCCATGCACATAAAATAACATAGTTCAAAACAAAACAAAAGGCAACTAACCTTGATGCCGGAAGCAAAAGATCTGGGACTGAGTGCTCTTGAGCAGCTTTCTGTCCAGATTTTCTTCAAAAACATCTCAAGGTTGAAACTCCCTTATTTGTACATAGCAGGAAAACATAAAAAGCTTCTCATTCATAGAAAAGTATATTCTAAATTCAAGTTCTTGTTGCCCTATCCCTTCTGTTGTCTCAGCTTCATTCCGCCACGACTTCTCTAGCTGGCATGATGAAGCGAAGCTGCTCAAACCTGGCTGCATGCCACCCTAGAGTTCATTCCAAATCCTTATGTCAAACTGTGTGCAGTGTGCACCCGTAGCCCTAGCTATTGGGGTGCTGAGGCAGGAAGATCATGAGCCCACAGGTTCAAAACCAGCTTAGTCATCATAATGAGACCTTGTCTTCTAGAGATTAAATTCTCAAGTCCAACAGCCCTGTATTGGGCTGAATGCAACCTGTTGGTGTTCCTGAAGCTCCCACCATAACTCTGACATGCAGCAAAGTTTTTCAATGGTGGTGTGAGTCCCACTGAAAATGAGAAAGGCTCTAGAGCAATGGTTCTCAACCTGTGGGTCTTGACCCTTTCGGGGGTCAAATGACCCTTTCACTGGGGTCACACATCAGATATCCTGCATATCAGATATTTACAGTATGATTCGTAATAGTAACAAAATTATCATTATAAAGTAGCAATGAAAATAATTTTATGGTTGGGGGTCACCACAACACGAGGAACTGTCTTAAAAGGTCACAGCATTAGGAAGGTTGAAAACCACTGCTCCAGAGCTTAGGATGTCAAAGTATTAAATGCAGACTTGTGGTGGAAACCATCCAGGCTTCTGGTAGTGAAACCTCAGAGTAGCACTGGGACACAGGGGACCAGGGAGGTAGATGGCTCTGTCAGTAAAGGTGGCATAGGAGCATGGTGACTTGAGTCAGATCCTCAGCACCCACATAAAATCAGCATGCACCTGTAATCCCAGCACTGGGTAGGTGGAGACACAAGGATCCCGAGGGCTTGCTAACCAGCCAGTCCTCCCCCCTCCTCCCCCTCCTCCTCCCCCCTCTTCCCCCCTCCTCCTTCCCTTCCTCTTCTTCTCCCTCCTCTTCTCCTCCCTCCTCCTCCCCCTCTCCTCCTCCTCCCCCTCCTCTTCTCCTCTTCCCCTTCCTCTTTTCTTCCTCTTCTCCCCTTTTCTTCTTACTCCTCTTTCTCTCCCTCTTCCTTTTCTTCCTCTTCCTCCTCCTTCTTCCTCTTCCTCCTCTATTTTTGTTTTGTTTTCTTTTTTCTTTTTTGTTTTTCCGAGACAGAGTTTCTCTGTATAGCTTTGCACCTGTCCTGGAACTCACTCTGTAGACCAGGCTGGCCTCGAACTCAGAGATCTACCTACTTCTGCCTTCCCAGTGCTAGGATTAAAGGCATGTGCCACCACTGCCTGCCACAACATGCTCCAGTTTCAATGAGAGACTTTTAATTTAAAATAATAATAATAATAATAATAATGTGGAAAGCCAAGGAGATGGGTGAGTAAAGGTGTTTGTGCCAAGCCTGACCATCTGAGTTAGATCTCCAGAACCTCCATGTGAGAGAGCTGACTCCCAAAAGTTGTTCTCTGACCTCCACACATCACACTCCACCACAAAATAAAATAATCAAAAATGGTTTAAAAGTGGAGAGTGAGAAAGACACCTGATGTCAGCCTCTGGCCCCTACACACACGTACACCACACTCACCTACATAAACACATTCATCCCTAGTACAGAAGAAGAATAGCACTGGGCAACTATTCACACTATAACTGTAACACAGGTCCTTGTCCTGTGTGTGACTAGAGTCATACAAAGTGTCCACTCATCAGAAGTGGAAGGCTCTAGGAGAAGGAATAGAGCTCCTTGCATCCCAGGTCCTGTCCTAAGGCTCTCTTGCTTTGGCTGGTTCTTCTGAGCACTAAACACAAGACAACCACTGTATTGAGTTCGGACTGCATCAGTGATTCAGCAGAGTGGAGACTCCAAGCATGCCTTTGGTCTGCACAACACATACGGAACAATAGCCATGATGAGAGAGGTCTGTCCGAGAGGGTAATGGTAAGTGAGAAACATCGGAGGACAGGAAAAGGCAGGCAAAGAAAACTGGTGGTACCAGCTGGAGCGGGGTGTGGATGCAATTTTTCAGGATACAGTCAGTCGGAGCCTTATTAAGCAGGTGATATTTGAATGGCCTTTGAACAAAAACCTGAAACAAAGAGACCAAGCCGGGCTGATGTGTGACATGAGCATTCTGGAGGAAACGGCCCACGCAGAGGTCATGAGGCAGAAACCAGTGGGGAAGCAAGTAGTGGGGGGAAGGGCAGGGGTGAGGCTAGTGTGAAGTGCGGGTGTTTACACAGTGAGACCCTGTCTCAAAAAAAAAAAAAAAAAAAAAAAAAAGCCAGGAATGGTGGCGCATGCTTGTGATTGCAGTGCTTGGGGGGGGGGGGGCAGGGGCAGGGCAGGGATTCACTGGTCAGCCAGCCTAACCTACTTGACAAGCTCCAATCCATGTCCTCTGGCCTCGACATGCACACATACACACACACACACAACGTCACGGCTGGAAGAGGCCTGCAGTCAGGAACAGGTGTTTCATTGTGGACTAGACTTTCAAGTGTTGGCAGATGTGTGCAGTGCAGAGAAACTCCCCAGACTCATCTGGGCAGGAGAACACTGGTGTCTGTCAGTACCCATATGGGACACTAAAACCTGTGAGACAGGACAAGATCACTAAGGAATCATAGGTGACTGGGAATTAAGCTCCAAGATTCCCAGACATTAAAACCCATGGATTGGGAGGAAGAATGGGTAAAAGTGACATGGGGAGCAGATGGGGAGGGGGGGCAGGCAGGCAGGCATTGCAGAAGCTGCTTCTAGAAAGTCAGAGACCACTGACCTGCTTCTGACTCCGTGGAGAGCCACAGAAGAGTAATAGCAAAGAGCAGGTAGTGTGCTGAGGAGAGAAAGCTAAGCCTATGATGACAGGGAATTTGTGGCTCGGCCACATCGGGAGCAAAGATGAAGAGGGTGTCCCCGAGCTGAAGGTAACCTAGAAGTGGACCCTTGGTTTGTTTTCCATGTGGAGGTGGTGGTGGTTTTCTGAAAATCACATATCAAGAGGCCTTTGCTGAGTCAAATACATTTTACGTGAAACTGGGGTGTGACTTGGTTGATAGCATAATCACAAGCCTTGGGTTCCGTCCCCAGCACCATGTTAACCAGATGAGGAAACACATACTGTAATCACAGCACTTGGGAGGTGAAGGCCAAACGATCACAATTAAAGGGTCATCTTCCACTACATAGTGAATTCGAAGATAGTCTGGGACATATATCTAAGAGCCTATTTAACATTTTAGCTGTTGCTATCCCAACTTCTCTACACCCACACCCAGTGTCTATTTGTTTCATGTTTTGTGTGTTTCATAGCAGCCAACCCAGGGGGTGAGAAGTAGCTTCTCACACAGGTATAGATTTTCCTGCCCCTGCTGCCTGGGGGCCTTTCCGTGTGCCGTAGCACCTGTGTCCCTTCTTTAGAGAATGTTTAAGTCCTTTGTCCAGCTTTTAGTGGGGTTGTTTTGTTGTTGAACTGTAGACCTTACTATATTCTGAATGTTAACTCTTTGTCAGCTCTACAGTTTCCTCCAGTGCTTTTCACCTTGCCGACAGTATCTTTTGCTGGACAAGTCAAATATCTACATAGAGTAGCAGTGACCCCTCCCTGTGCAAACCAACCCCATCTCCATAGATCTACGAGCTGCATGGACAGCAGGAATCACGGCTGGTTTCCTGGGTTGGGGTTGGATTGGAAGGATTCATATCTTCAAAAGAAAGACTAGCTGCCTCTCCTTTGACCTTGGGGTAGGCCCAGTTCTCAAGCAAATAGCAAAAACAAAACATACAAAACAAAACCAAAAAAAAAAAAAACAAAACCCTAATGACCATGGGATTGTCCTGAAAGCAGACTGCAGAGAAGACTTAGCACTCTTGGAAAGTGAGCCATTTTCCCCAACTGTAAAGTCCAACTGCGCTTACTTCTGTAGGCACATTAGGAAGTAGTTGGAAGGAATGGGTTGGGGTAGGGACGAAGAGAAGAAAAGACACAGCTATATGAATGGAAATGTTACGGAGCTGGAGAAATGGCTCAGTGGTTAGAAGCACTTGCACTTGCAGAGGACCCAGGTTTGACTCAGGACTCATAGGTGGCTCACAACTATCCCTCCAGTTCCAGGCAATCTAATGCCCTCTTCTGACCTCTGCAGGCACCAGGCATGCAGGTACACATATACAAGCAAGCAAAACACTCATACACAGAAAATAAGTCTTTTAAAATGTTATAATGTAACCCGTTATTTTGTATTCTAATTTTTAAAAAAGGAAATTTTTTAAAATTTAAAAAGCAATTAAATTAATTTTGCTTCCCTTTAAGAAGCAAAAGGGACTTGGAGACTTGGGCCTGGGCTCCTCAGGCCTCCTCATCTTCATGGACCAACCCAGCTTCCAAAATGCTCAATCATCTTTTGATACCACCCAAAACATCATACACATCTATGGTACTTAAGTATGATACATACTTAAATCTATGGTAGAAGCATCATACTTGACTACTACATTACTCTGAGGGTAGGTTAGTAGACCTGGAGTTTACAGCCAGAGTTTCATCTGGTCTTGGCACTGTCTTTCAATAGCCTGTGTATCTTGATTTAAAACTGCATAATTTGCGATTTCGATTTGGAAAATGCAATTGTAAGTGAGAATGGTAAGCCCATGCACTTGGCTCTTGAAGAGGCCTGGTTCAATTCCCAGAACCCACATGGTTGTTCACCGTCATCTGTAACTATAGTTCCAGAGGATCTGCTGTTTTGACCTCCACGGGCACCAAGCATGCACATGGTGTACAAACATACATGCAAGCAAAACACACATTAAAAAGAATACATCTAATTTTAAAATTAAATAAAACAAAAAAGCAAAAAACAAAAACCACAGTACCCCAAACCAAGGTTAGCAATAAATGCTCTTAAAACTGAGCCATCTCTCCAGCCCCGTTTTTATTTGTTTGTTTGCTTGCTTTCTTACTGAGACTGATACTAGCTGTGCAACCCAGCTGACCTCAAATTAGCAGCAATCTTCCTGCCCCAGTGTCTTAAGTATTACAGGCTGCCCCAGCCGGCTAGACCCCAGCGGTTCTCTTTTAACGCCTTTACAAAATGAAGTCATAAGACTTTCTGCCCAGCTCCTTTTCCGTCACTATCAAAGAGTAAAGAGGATCCAAGTTCACGATTCACTACCTCAGGTTTCCCTCTCTGCCTTGCAAACTCGTTCTTGTGGGTCTGGCCCTGTCGGGCCAAAGTGTAGACCTGGCTGCGTCCTGGTACATCGCACCTCCACGAGAGAGGAACGGATAGTTTGTGCTCTCCACGTGGTCTGCCCGGACTCCGAATCTCGAAGCACCGGGCGCTCAGGAGGACTCTGTTCTCGGTGCGCTTCCTGATTCTGGCTGCTTTGCCTCCGGCGTCAGACCTCAGTTCCCAGCGCTGTGAGCTATAGGCAGCGTGGATCTCCGCCGAAGCTGCAACTATGGGGATCTTGGAGAAAATCTCGGAGATCGAGAAGGAGATCGCTCGGACGCAGAAGAACAAGGGTGAGGGCGGGATCGGAGGGGTCTCCCTTTCTACCCTCCTCGTTTTTCTTGTCTGTAAAATGAGGGAGCAGCTGGAGCCGCTTCGGAGGCCGGAGAAACGCCAGAAAAGTGCCCAGGCGTGCATGAGGCGGGAGTGGGGCCCGTGCCGCGATGTGGTTTCGGGTTCTTGACAGATCTGATCTGTGCTGGACTCGGTGATGGAGTAGGAAAATCTCAGTGCACACAATAAGCCCATGACCCAGAAAGGCAATGCCGGGGAATTTGCCCTAGGCTCCCAGCTGCCGGGCCTTCATGCTGCGAAGGGCAAGAAGAACTCTCACAAATCAGCTTGCCCCAGCAGACAGGCAGGCGCCAGCGAGGTAGTGTCGAGGAAATAGGGACTAGAGAATTTGTCCACCAGGTACTTGCTATGAAACCTCGTAAAGTCATGTCACCCGATGTCCTCATCTGTAGATGGGGATACTTCCTGCTCTGTTGTATTTCACATGTGCAAAGCCCTTGCCACAGAGTGAGTACTTAATATTTAAAGTAAACCATCCCAAATATACAGCATTAAGAAAGCAGCAAATCTGAACCTCAGACTGTAAGGATTGGAGATCAGTGGAAAGAGGAGATGGAATTGCCCAGCGGTGTTCTTGGGTGCTTTTCTGAGTCTTGCAGAAATATGATAAAGGAGTTAGTACTGCTCTCATCCCTGTTTTGCAGATAATAAACTGATGGACAGGCTAAGGGACTTTTCTAGCCAGTAATGGCCGGGTGGGATTGATCAGGCAGCAACAGGTTCATAGGTCCTGAGGCAAGGACGGGGGTCAGTTTGTTCAGTTCTGTGATGTATTGGGGAGTAGTAGATGGTCAGAGAAGGGTGGAAGAAAACAGGCAGGACAGGTGAGGTCTTGGTTCTCAGCCTCAGACATATCCCCTTCATTATGAAGATTTTGTAGCACCTGAAATAGAATTCCTTTTCAATAATGTGACCTATTTGCCCCCAGAATTTGAAAACAGTGTGGTACCCTAATAATACTATAAAGGAGGAAGAAAAGGGAAGCCATTTATGGTGAAAAAGTATGTTTTTCCCTTCATGAATGCTGGGTGCTGTCAAAATGCAGGAAGTCAGAACAAAGCACAAGATACCCATACCTCTGCCTGAGGGTGCAGAGATGGACACATTAATGCAGGGAGGCGTGTGGCCTCCTGGGTTCTCTCAGAGGTGCATCTCAGCATGGTGAATTTGTCTGTGCCACGGTGTCCCCTTCCTGCACACAGTGGTGCATCCATGGAATTCTCTGGACATCTTTGGGATGTGACAAGTCATGAAGGATTCAGGGACTTCCTGGCTGTTCA
Organism: Peromyscus eremicus; assembly: GCF_949786415.1. Classification (NCBI taxonomy): domain Eukaryota; kingdom Metazoa; phylum Chordata; class Mammalia; order Rodentia; family Cricetidae; genus Peromyscus; species Peromyscus eremicus. Next base: position 43,664,023 of record NC_081423.1, read on the forward strand.
GAATTGCCTCATAATCTTTAGGGCAGCTGCCAGTAAAGATTAAAGCATCAGAGTGAGCAGAAAACAGCCTTGTAACCTTTTTTTTTTTTTTTGCCCCAGGTACCATTAGTGCTACCCACTCATGATCTTTATCCACTGTCATGAGTGCTGAGGTCCCAGTGAGAGATACAAAGGGGGCCTTTGAAGCAAAAGGTGGCTCTTCTGGTCTCCTTGAGGTGACTGTTGTCTGGGCTTGATGTTCTCAGTTAGCGCTTGACCCTGTGTGGGTCCACATCTGACCCATCTGGTGAAGATCCTGATTCTTATTTCTGCCTTGATTTACATCCTCCAGCCACTGAGTACCACCTGGGCCTGCTGAAAGCAAAACTGGCCAAGTATCGTGCCCAGCTCCTGGAACCATCCAAATCAGCCTCATCTAAAGGAGAGGGCTTTGATGTCATGAAGTCAGGCGATGCCCGAGTGGCCCTGATTGGCTTTCCCTCTGTGGGTAAGGTCAGTGATGGTCCACATGGACCTTGGGGAGAACAATAGAGGGTCACCTACCCACATGACCATCCTCACCTCCCCTCAACGCCTCACCTCACTGTCACCCTGACTTACACTTCTTAGCAGGAATAGTTGGCCTTCCAACTCAGCCAATGACACACGTGAAGTGATGGAGTCACTGTGGAGTTTTCTAGAAAGCTTCTGGAAAGCGGCTTAGTTTAATGTCGTGTCCATATTGACTTTTATTTTATGTGGGAAGTAAGATTAAATAAGCATGATTGCCAGGGTAAATAAGGTTTTAATACATTTTAAGATTGATTTGGGGGCTGGAGAGGTGGCTCAGAGATTAAGAGCACTGGCTGTTCTTCCAGAGGTCCTGAGTTCAATTCCCAGCAACCATGTGGTGTCTCACACCCATCTAAAATCATATCGGGTACCCTCTTCTGGCATGCAGGCATGCATGCAGACAGAAACACTGTATACATAATAAATAAAAAGATTGATTGGGGGTGGGGGGGCACATGCCATGTTGGAGATCAGGGGACAGGGTCCTTAGGGTGGAACCCAGGTTGTCAGGCTTAGTGGCAAGTACCTTTTATCTGCTGAGCCATTTCACCAGCCAGTATATTTTTAATACTAGAATGATCTTGGATTTTTAATGATCTTGGATTTTTTTGTGTTACATAGAATTCCCACAGTCCATAATTCCCACAGTCCATATAACTGGGTTCTTTATTGGTAACATTGTTACATAAGGACAACACCCTTGTTACAACTCATGTATCAATATCAAACAGATGTCATTGTGTCCATACTTTGATTCAGATCTCCTTCATTTCTCCCTGCCAACCTAGATTCGCCCATCATGTTCACTTGTCATGACTCCCTAATTCTAGGCAGCCTCAGCATACTTTGATTTTTACTTTTTGTTTTCCTATTGTTTTGAGACAGGTCTTACTATGTAGCTCTGCCTAGCCTAGAACTGGCTCTGTAGACCAGGCTGGCCTCAAACTCACAGAGATCCACCTGCTTTTGCCTCCTGAGTGCTGGGATTAAAATTCTGCCCCACCGTGTCTGGTCCTGATTTTTAGTTTTATTTTACACATGTATGTGTGTACATGTGGAGGTTAGGACAATGTCAAGTGTCATTTCTCAGGTTTCCCACCTTGTTTTTTAAGACAGGATATCTCACTGACCTGGACCTTGCCAAGGTCCAGCCTAGGCTAGGCTTCCTGACCCAACCCCAGGGATTCTTGTGCCTCCACCAGCCTACCCAACCAACCCCCAGTGCTGAGGTTATGGGACCACACCTGGCTTCTTTACATGGGTGCTGAGGAATCAAACGCAGGTTTGCCACACTTTACTGATTCAGCAATTTCCCTGGCCTTTTTTTTTTTTTTTTTTTTTTTAATTTTTATTTCATGCGCATTGGTGTTTTTGCCTGCATGTATGTCTGTATGAGGGTGTCAGGTCTCCTGGAAATGGAGTTACAGACAGTTGTGAGCTGTCATGTAAGTGCTGGGGATTGAACCCAGGTCCTCTGGAAGAGCAGTCAGTGCTCTTAATCACTGAGCCATCTTCCCAGCCCCCCTTTTCTTAACCCCCTTCAGTGCTAGAGATAACAGCCGTCTGCCACTGAGCCATAGTCCCAGCCCAGTTTGATGCTCTTGACATTTTGGTGAAGTGCTGCTTCGGTGCATGAGGTCCTAGCTTTGGGACTGTCTGTCTGCTTCAGCACACTCCCACAGTGTGTTCCTCCAGCCCAGCCTGGCTCCAGAGGCCTGTCTGATCTGATCTACTTCCTGCCCTGGTCTAGGATCTGCCATTTCTCCAAGGAGGCCTCCTGCTTCCCTTTTTGGGAAAATAGTTGTAGAAATGAAGACCAAAGTGCTGATTTACTCTTTAGCAGGACGACTGGCCTACAGATAATAGAGCAGGACAAAGCTGGACACAGGAGGCTGCTCAAAAGCAGGCCTGTAAGCACTCTCTGGGTCCGCACCAGGAGCGGGGGCAGCTCCTGAATCTGTCACAAAGCAATGCACCAAAGAAGGGAATAAGCAGGGCTGGAGAAATGGCTCAGAGGTTAAGAGCACTGGCTGCTCTTCCAGAGGTCCTGAGTTCAATTCCCAGCAACCACATGGTGGCTCACAACCATCTGTGATGAGATCTGGTGCCCTCTTCTGTCATGCAGGCATACATGCAAGCAGAACACTGAATACACAATAAATAAATAAACCTTTTTAAAAAAAAAAAAAAAAAAGGGAATAAGCAGCAGCCACCGTCCCCTGGCGTGCTTGCTATGGGCCAGGCACGATTGTTTGCTTCGTTTGCCCCTCTGTAACTGCTGTGTCTGTGAAAGGAAGCCATGTCCCTAGTGAGTCCTGTGGCAGGTACCGCCTGCCTTGCAGGGTGGCCCTTCTGATCCAGGACCAGGAATGTACCCAGTGTTAGCCCCCGGTGTCGTTGCTGGGGATGGGGGCAGCCACTGCTCTCAGATCCTGCTTCTCTGCCCATGTGACACTCCCTCTACACCCCCAGAGCCGCAGCAAGCTCAGAATTCTGGCTTCACTAGGGCAGTAGGGCCAGAGAAAGGCTGCTGGTACAGGTAGGGAGAGCTTAGGAACCAGGTCTCTCTCCTGAGACAGGCGTGAGGCCTCCAAAGAGCCTGGACTCTGGTGCCAGTCCACGTCTGCAGGCTAGAGACCATGCTCTCCTCTGGGCAGTCACTCTCCACGCTCACTCGAGTCCCCGGGCTAAGGTCAAGGAAGCTCGCTCTCTGTCTACCCAGGCAGCCCCTCGTCCCCTAGGGCCTTGCCCGGGAGTCTGAGTTGGGACCTGTGAGGGCAGTAGCCTCCTTTTTCTCCTAGTCCACCTTCTTGAGTCTGATGACCTCGACAGCCAGCGAAGCTGCCTCCTACGAGTTCACCACGCTGACGTGCATCCCCGGGGTCATTGAAGTAAGTGGAGCGCCCCAGGCCCTGCCTAAAAGAGGTGTGCTTGTGTTTGCACTTGGGAGTGCTCACTGTCTGCGAGCTGAGGGAGCTGCCCTGTGTGGGGACACCCTGAGAAGTACCTGGCTGGCCTAGAACCCTGGCTGGCCCAGTAGATCTGGCCCATATATGGCAGCTCTGTCCAGTGCCCCTCTGTTCTCGGCCCCCTGCGCATCCAGCTCTGGTCGCTGATTGCTGGCTGGTTGGTTCTTGAGCTCCCTGTAAAGTGCTTGCATGGGTAGCAGGTGTTGGAGCCTTGTGTCTCCAAAAGATGTATTGATTACTCAGCGATGTGTTCAGTGAGCCTTCCCAGGCAGCTCCAGCACTTAGGTGGTGGTCTGTTCCGGGCTGAGGTGACAAGGCCCAGACTTGGCCACGGTTGGGACCAGCTGTGGGCCCGTTGTAGGTGCCTAGGCCCAGGCAGGCTCCTGGCCACAGTGGCCCAGCCTTGCCTCACCCTTTTCTTCTGCTTCCTAGTACAAAGGTGCCAACATCCAGCTCCTGGACCTTCCTGGAATCATTGAAGGAGCAGCACAAGGTGAGAGCAGGGCAGGCGGGTGGGAGGCGGGTTGGAGCTCTGCCACTGAATGTTGAAATGGAGGGGGTGTCGTGGAGATCACCTTTGGATCCCTAGTCCTGGTACCCTTGCTTTCCAGACAGGACAAGCTACAATTCAGATGTTGGTGCCATATTCACTTTATGATCTTGGTCCAGTGATTGAATGTATATAAGCCAAGCCATAGTCTCCTTATCTTTAAAATGGGCATAGTCATACCGAATGCACAGCTGTGTTAAGGAATAAATGAACAAGTGTTCATGAAGCCTGGCTGGGCCTACTGCAGGAAGGGGAGGAAGGTCATTATCATCTATCATTCCACTTAAGGTGGTGACTTCTAGAACCAGCCTTAGCTGGGCTAAGGTGGTACACATCTGTATTCCCAACACTCAGGAGGCTGAGGCAGGAAGATCATGAGTTCAAGACCAGCCTAGGCTATATAGGTGAACCCTTGTCGCAAAAAATATAAATAAATAAAACCAGCCTCCGTGAGTGAACAGCTTATGGACTCTTTCCCAAATGCCAGGAAAATCATAGCACAGGATGGAATGGAATAGGAACAGTGAGGGTCTGTGAGGGCCTGGAGTCTAAGGTGTTTCAGGCTGCATAGGCACATTGTCCTACATCTTGCCTGTGCCTTATTGAGGCATACCCTTCCCTCTACCTGTCCAGGGCGAGGCCGTGGCCGGCAGGTGATTGCTGTAGCACGCACAGCTGATGTCGTCGTCATGATGCTGGATGCCACCAAGGGAGATGTGCAGAGGTCTGTGCAGCAGGGCAGAGGAACCCACAGGGCCAGTGACGGTCCCATGTGTCTCTGGCTAAGTGGTCTGTATCTAACCCAGCACCACCAGGCCTAGATGTCCTCTCTAGGTGGTGTCCAGCTCAGGTACAAGGGACACAGCCTAGCCTTGGTTATTACCCTCCCCTGCTTTCAGATGGGGGCACACCAGCCTGCCCCTAGCAGTAGGCCCCTGGGAGCTCCTCACCCTCCTCTAGGGACCCATGAAGGCACGGTCTAGCCTCCACTTTAGAAGCTCCACCACAATTTTGGGCTGTTGGATTGCTAGGGAAGGGGCTGGGGAAGGGAGCTGGCTTCTTTGTGGGCAAGCAGTGCTGCCTGGGCCATGGGGAAGCTACATGGCCTGCTTGGAAACAGCCTTTGAAGGCTCGGGCTTTGCCTAGGTCCCTGCTGGAGAAGGAGCTGGAGTCTGTGGGTATTCGACTGAACAAGCACAAGCCCAACATCTACTTCAAGGTATGTCCAGACTCTACCCAAGGGCAGCTTGGGGACTGCCTGGCCCTCAGCAAGGGACGGACAGCTGACCTGGCTGCCCCTTCAGCAGCAGCCTTCCCTGCCTCTCTCTTCTTCAGCCCAAGAAAGGTGGCGGCATCTCCTTTAACTCCACGGTCACACTGACGCAGTGCTCCGAGAAGCTGGTGCAGCTCATCCTGCATGAGTACAGTATCCTTCCCGGCTAGGGGGCGGGGCTAGGGGGTGGGGCTAGGGGCGGGGCTCCTAGCCTGGGGGCAGCTGTCGGGGCTCAGCCCCAGCCACACACTGACATTTGGCTTCCTGGCTCTTCATTGGATGTTCAGGTGGCCAGTTGACATCTAGAAGAAAGATAAGTTGTTCTGGGAAACTGTCCTGAGAACTGGGGGGTCTCTGGGTTGGAGAAGAAGCAGCAGCTATGAATGCACCTGTTGGTGGGTGCTAGAGGATGAGCGGGACTCCAGAGACAAGAGATAGCAATGAGTCAGACCAAGCAGGGGCGGGATGGCACTACCAGCCTTCGCATGGTGCTCCTGGACAGCATCTTGGGGTGCCAGGTGCTATTTCACCCTGACAGCAAAAGTTGAGGTCAGCTGTTTGTTGAGTTGTTTTTTCATAGTTTGTGGTTTAGGGAATAGAAGTGAGAGATTTCCTCAAGCCTTCAGAGCTGGCCAGGACATTTTATTGCTTAGTTCCCCGCTAAAAGACACATGGGGACACCAATACACAGCCTGTCCTTAATCTGAGCTACTCAGAGATCTTCAATGCCGAAGTACTCTTCCGAGAAGACTGCTCTCCAGACGAATTCATTGATGTGATTGTGGGCAACCGGGTGTATATGCCCTGCCTATATGTAAGTGGTGTGGTGGCCCAGGCTGCCTGTGAGGAAGGGGCACCCTGGCCCAGGCTACGTACCACTGCCCCCACCGACCTCAGTAGTCTGCTGAGAGGAACTGAGAGCTTGGGACCACCTCCCCTGCCTCAGTGGCTGCTGGAGTCTAGAGGCATGGAGAGCTTGGAACCAGGGTTCCAGCCCACGTAGTCCTTCCCTTTTGTGGGAGGAGGGGGGAAGGGGCGGGGGGAGGGGGCGGGGGTCTTCTCCAGCCAGAGGCATTGAGGGGAGTAGGCCCATGGGCAGGTGTAACATTTGAGGCCCTGGCCCTGGCCTGACTGCTCCTCCACTGCCCACCTCCAACTGTCCGATCTCAGGTGTATAACAAAATCGACCAGATCTCCATGGAAGAAGTAGACCGGCTAGCCAGAAAGCCCAACAGTGTAGTTATCAGGTAAGAAAATGGCTTCCTGACACTCTGCTGTCCATTCTGAGTGTTGGTTGCTTGTGTGTTTATCTTGAAGCAGCCTTTCTGCCTAGCCCTGGCTGTCCTAGGGCTCACTGTGTAGAGCAGACTGGCCTTAAACTCACAGAGATCCTCCTGCCTCCGCCTAGTACAGGGATGAAAGGCGGGCACCACCATGCCCCTTCTTTCTGAGTGTTCTAATCACTGGAGACAGGCCTGCTGGCTGGCCAGCTCAGCTTGGAAGAGAGCTAGACCCTCTAGCACGTGTGAGTTCACATAACCTAGCATCTCCTCCCAGGGGATAGTTCGAAGCCTAGGAGTTGCAGGAAGGGCTCCCATAGCTGCTGGAGACGGTGTTCTGTCACGTCTGGCAGGCCCCGCTTGAAAAACAACAGCAAGGCTAACGGGTTATAAAGCTTGGTAGTGAGTACAGGTCCTAGAAAGCTGGGTATGACCACCTGTGTTGGCACCTTGGGAGATGTGTGCTGTCAGGAAACTCAACTCTGGGTGGGTGAAGTCCACCTTGGCCACCACTCCCTGCCCTTTTTTTTTTGGTTTTTCGAGACAGGGTTTCTCTGTGTACCTTTGCGCCTTTCCTGGAACTCACTCTGTAGTCCAGGCTGGCCTCGAACTCACAGAGATCCGCCTGGCTCTGCCTCCCGAGTGCTGGGATTAAAGGCGTGTGCCACCACCGCCCGGCCTCCCTGCCCTCCTTTATTGACTAGGGCACAGGTCACAGGTCACAGGTGGCTCATTCCCCAATGCCACCCTGCAGGGGGCTCCTCTTCAGGGGGTTTATACTAAGTCCTCTGCTTCTTTGCCTTCCTCAATCAAACCAAGTGTTCTGACTGCTCCCCAAGGGCCTGGCCTGTGGGGACAAGTGACAGCTGAGGGTTGCCTCCTAGACACAGTAGCTACTGCAAAGGACAGCATCCCTCCTGCTGCCTCCCAGATACTTTGGCTGCCTAGGACATACTCATCCTTGGCGTGGGAGGTGGACACCTCTCCCTGCTCGTGCTTAGCATGCACTCAGGGCCACCTGGGTCTGGCTGTCCCAAAACCTAAGTTCTCCCCTCTGTATTCTAAAATACCTGTGGGTGGCCCTGGGCCTTTAGCAATATATCTGTGCTCTTTAGGGGAGGGTGAGCATGCCCACAGTCCCAATACAGCAGGCCTCTGTCCCTAAAGCAGATACCATGGGTTCCCTATAACGTGCAACCAGAGTGATCCACAGGGGATGCTAGTTCTATTAGTCATGATGCCGGGTAACCAGAGGCACAGCTGCCATCATGATAACCTGCTTGTTCCTGGCAGTGATGGCAGGGCCACATTGGCCTTGGTAGTACTCTCCAGCAGTAGACTGTGGCCTCTGAGCCTCAGGACCCCGTCTGCCTGACACTCCCTTCCCTGCAGCTGCGGCATGAAGCTGAACCTGGACTACCTTCTGGAAATGCTTTGGGAGTACCTGGCCCTCACCTGCATTTACACCAAGAAGAGAGGGCGTAAGTCGAGGACAACTGCTCAGAAATGACTGCCCCCCCTTCAACTTTCCCAGGGCTACCAGCCTGCTTGTGCCACCCAGAGGTCTCTGTGCCAGTTTGTCTGTTAGAGCAAGCCCATGTGGCAGAGATGCTAGCTATGGGTAGCTAGTCTGGAAGCTGCACCAGGTCCCCACTGGCCACAGCAGTCCTGCTTTCTTGCCTTCCCTCCACAGTAGCAGGCCCCTGGGTAGGTTCCCACTCTGTCTTCATCCCGGTACACTCGTGCTCGTATGGCCCAGCTTACCTGAGCTTGGGGCAGCCTGTGGTAACCCTGCCCTTGTAAGCTAGGAAAAGCTATAGCTTCCCTCCCAGACTTCAGCATCCACTCCCCCTGCCCATTCTCCCATCCCACCTATTCCAGTGGCTCCTCCCTGGGTTCTGGAGTGAGGGACAGGGTGGCATAGCACAAGGTTCCATGCTGCAGGTGTGACAGAGCAAGGAGCAAGGCTGGGGGACTTGGGAATTGGAAAGGGTCTCTGCAGCCAGTGCCCTGTCATAAGGAAGCCCAATCCAGCACAGGCAGAGACTGGTTGACATGCCTCCATCTCCCTACAGAGAGACCAGACTTCACAGACGCCATCATTCTCCGGAAAGGGGCCTCTGTTGAACACGTGGTAAGTTGAAGCCTATCTGAATGGACAGAATAATGAGGCCTCTGAGCTGTTTGTTCTAGCCAGAGTAGGGAGAGATGGGGTAAGGCAGGCTTGCCTTGCCTTACCTGGTTGTTGGACACTGAGATAGGTTCCTCCAGTGAGGTGGGCCGTGGGGGTGGGAGTGGGGGGTCTTACTTCCTATCCTGTAGGGTGAGGTAACAACTGCTGGGTGGCTAAGATCACATTGAAAAGGCTCAGCCGGCCTGGCCCTGAGAAGGTGCCATCGTCTCTGCGTCCCATGCTGCAGGGTGGTTTGGGCTGTCAGTGGTGTCTCCCTTCACCCTCGCTGTTAGGTTCCAGGTTCTCTAGTGTATATGGAGCTAAGCCTGGGAAAGACCGTTCAACCAGTTTCTTCCCCCCACCTGGTAGCAAAGCCACTGCTCAGAGTTCCCCCCTCCTGTGACCGCCATTCAGTCCCCAAGGGCTCCTGAGGGAGGCCCAGCTATTCTGCCTTGGTCCCCAACTGCCTGAGTCCAGGATGGCCGTGGCTGCTTCCTGCTTCATGAGTTCATTGAACATCAGCACCAAAGATGGTAGCCCTGGTTTTTTGTTTTTTCTTTTTTCTTTTTCTTTTTGGGTCGTTTTAAGACAGAGTTTCTCTGTGTAGCTTTGGTGCCTATCCTGGAACTTGCTCCATAGACCAGGCTGGCCTTGAACTCACAGAGATCCACCTGCCTCTGCCTCGAAAGTGCTGGTATTAAAAATGTGTGTTACCACTGCCTGGCAGCAGCCCTGGTCTTACCAGAGCTTAGCAGATGTCAGCCCCCTGTCCCCAGAGCTCAGCAGTTGTGTGGGGGTCATGGGCTGTGGTATGCTCACATGTAGTTCAGGAAGAAGTTTGGAGGGCATGGACGAAGATGCCCTGGAGTCCAAACTAAGACAGTACAAACTTGAAGGAGCATCCCAGGCAGGGAGTTCTGGGTTTGGGTGCCTTTCCCTGTTGGAATCACTGCCCGGCACACACCCTAAGTAGCTCCAGCCACACAGCCACGTTCCTGGTTCTTTTCTTAGGTTTTGTTTTCCTCCAGCCCTGTTATTCTCAGGATCTGGTCTCTGGAGGCAGGGAACCAGCCTTTCCCTCAGAAAGACAGTGGTAGGGCAGACCAGTAGCCACTCTCTTACAGCCTTTCACTGGCAAGTCTAGCCTGAGCCGACTGGGTACCAGCCGCGTGGCACTTGGACACACAACCAAGCTAGTCACCCCCTCTTCTGGGCCCAGGTTTCATGGTCATGGGCTAAGGAGAGTTGACTCCAGTCTATCCTGGAGCCATGACTGTAGTGCCCCCTGCTGGGAACTCCAGACACAGGCACTGGCCCTTCTAGAAGAGCGTGCTCTGCTTTGGACCAAGCTGCTTACCTAGAGTAAATTGGCTCTCACTATATATGGTGGGAAGAGCAGGCCAGCAAGAGAAGGGTGTGGTGTGTGTCAGGAAAAGCACACATAGAGGCCCAGAGGCAGGGACAAAGGGATCAATGGGCACAGGCACTCAGAGGAGAAAAGGCCAGTGGGGTGGGAGAGGACCTTTGGCCTTTGCTCAGAGCCTGGACTTTGTCCCAGAGAAGTCTTCCCTGTAAGGAAGAGGCCTGCTCCTACCCTGAGGCATGCAGTGCAGCCTAGCTGCAGGCTGAGACCAGAAGAGCCAGTCAAACCTGCAAGGCCTCCCAACTCTTCATCTTGTGCCTCAGTCCCTCTTCTGGCGATGACAGGCCCCTAGGGCCTTTGTGATATACCTGCCCTGGCCCTGCAGATGAGCACTGGTGGCCTTGTCTATGAGAGGCAAGAAACCCTGGAGCAGAAGACTCTGAGGGGTGCCCTTCCATCTCTAGTCCACTGGCTTTTTTCGGGGCACAGGGGCTGGTTTTTGAGGGAGTGTTTCCCTGTGTAGCTCTGGCTGTTCTGGAACTCACTCTGTAGACCTGTCTGGCCTTGAACTCAGATCCACCTGCCTCTGCCTCCTGAGTGCTGGGAATAAAGGTGTGCGCCACAACTGGCCTGCCAGGCATTTTTCTTACAAGATTACAGGGAAGTGCCCTTCTCATGAAAGAGGCCCCTGGTGAACCTGTGGTAAAATGAGCCTGCCGGAAGTGTCCTTTCCATCAGGCATAGCATAATAATGGCAAACCGCAGAGGAGGAACATTGGCTATCGTGGATATGAGGGGTGATAGAACTATGCTTTTAGAATGCCGCTGGCATCCTTTCTTTTTTTTTTTTAAGTGATGACCAGACCAAACTGAGCTTCAAAACTCATTTGTAGGCCTGAGCTGACCTCTAGGCCGCGTTCACTCTCTGTCCTCGAGGTGGGGAAGTTAGGATTGGTGGTTATGTTTGGTACTAACAGTCACCCACTCGGTCAGTTGACTTACCGTGTCTGTTCAGGAAATGTTCTTGCAGGTCTGGGCCTGTAAGATTCCTGAGCATGTGGGGGAGGAATGATGTTGCATAGTCCATTCACAGCCACCTCCGCTGTGCTGTACTGTTGTCTCACCATGGCAACCAGCGGTCCATATTCTGGGGCAATTGCCAGCTGCCCCTCGGGGTCTTCCTGTGGCCTTCATCCCACCCAGGAGCACTGAGGGATACAGGCTGGGCCCAGGAGAGGAATGGGATGTGGTATGCAAGATGCTGTAGGCCACAGCCGGAGTCAGGACGCTTGAAAGCCTGTTAGGACTCCAAGGGTCTCTGGGTGTTTTGAAAGCCTTCCTGACCTTTTCTAAGGGAGCATTTGTCTAGTTGTCCAGGAGAGACAGGCAGAGGGCTACTGCCTGCAGAAATGCTCCTGGGTATGATCTCAGACCCACTCAGAGCTGGGCGTGGGTGGGGTGGAGCAAGGGCACGTGGCCTGGGCTGTCGAAGCACCTCACATGGGATGGTTGCTCACAAGCCCCAGCTTTTATGTACAGCCAAACTCTGGCCCAGTTGCAAGGCCTCATCTCCCTGACTTTCCTGTCCCCTAGTGCCACCGCATCCATCGGTCACTGGCCAGCCAGTTCAAGTATGCCTTGGTGTGGGTGAGTTTGGGCAGGAGCTGAGTGGGAGGCTAGCCCCAACAGCCCCAGGGTTAGGCTCATCCTTGACAGCATCTTTGCCCTTCTGCATGGGGACACTCATGTTTGTCTGTCCAACCCCATGAGTAACCTGAATTGGAAGCAGGTCTCTCCAAGAATAAGTGGGATACCTCACTGTCCAGGCCCACGGGGTTTGTGCTGCAGGACTCCCCACTTTCTCCTCCCCCGACACCCTGCTGTCTTCCTGCTGCCTTGGCCATCCAGAGACTGACATGTCCCCTCTGCTCTCTTCCATCAGGGTACCAGCACCAAGTACAGCCCTCAGCGGGTAGGCCTGACTCACACCATGGAGCATGAGGACGTCATCCAGATTGTGAAGAAGTAGTCACACCACCAGCCTGCCGGCGTGGCTCCTGGAAACTTGGACCCCCTGGGACACACAAACCCCAGGAAGGGACTCAAGTCAGCTCTTTCATAAGCTTCTTCAGTAAGCAGTGTTGGGACAGGCGAGGCTGGGGGCCAGGGCTTTGCTGAGAACATTTCCTATAAGCCTGTTCTTACGATAGGCTTCCTAAGGAAGCTGCAGGCTGTGTCCATCTGAGCACTCAAGGAACTAGTTACCCACATCCTCCCAGCCAGAACTCAAGCTAACCCAGGCTCAGGGTCGGCCTGCCTGGGTCTCTGAGACCGAGACTTCTGACAGCAACTCTGGCACTTAGTGGGCTCAGGATGAAACCTCACACAGGTCCTCCCAACACAGGGCTGTCCCTCGTGGAAGCCAGGGCCCAGCCAAAGTGTCCTAAAGTGCCTCCCCCTTGGGGCCCCTCTCAGAGCAGCCCCGCCTGCCTGGTGGGGCCTGGGAGTCTGGCTCTGCTTCCTTCTAAGCTCCTATCTGCCCTCCTTTCTGAAATAAAAGAACGAAAGTGATTCCTGCCCAAACCAGGGCAATTTGTATTTCTGTTGTTTGGCGAGGTCCAGGTGGGACAGCCGTAAACCCGGCTGTGAGTGGAAGGGGGTATAGCTTGGGCCTGTGAGGGACTGGCCTGGGCCTGGGTGACCAGGAGAAGGCAGTCTCTGCCCAGCCCAGGAAGACCGCCCAGAGGCTGTGGGTGCCCCACCCCCCATCACCATGGCTCCTCTAGAGGCCAAGCTCAGCTGCCAGGGTAGATAGCATCCTTAGGAAGCTCTCGAGGCTGTTGGAATAGCAGAAAGGCTTCTCTGGGTGCAGGATAGCTGATACTCAAGCCAGGATGGAGAGCCCACTGGTGCTGGCTAGGTCCTGTGCCTCTTCGTGGACAGTGTACAAGTACTCTTGGCTGCCTGAGAAGTGGGGCTTTGAGGTGCATTGCACAATTTCTGTGCAGTCAGGAAGGGAGAGAGCTCTAAGGCTAGAGTCAGACTAGCATGTGGAGCAGGCCTGCAGCCCAGCCTGCTGCTCTCCAGGCTGTTCCTTGCTCCCATGTCAGCTGCTCATGCTTTCCAGAGACAAAACAGGAATAATAGATGTCATTAAATATACATTGGGCCCCAGGCAGTCAGTGTGGCAGCCTGAGCCTCTAAGCAGCTCTGTGGAGGCAGACATAGGACCCCCAATAAACAGCATGCAGGTTGGGAGCCAGCCACGGGACCCAGGTAAGGGACTCTGGGTCCTTGGGGTTCTGCCACTAGCCTCTGACATTGCAGAGAAGGGGCAGCAGAAAGGCTGCCTTGGCCTTGGCTCACTGGGTACCCTTCTGAGCTTCACTGTCTCCTGTGAGATGGGCATGGTGCCCGTGTGACTCCTTGGCAACAGCGGCACACCAGGACAGGTAAAGATGTAGCTATTTGTTTCGGCTCCTTTCCCTAAGGGTCCAAGGGACAGAATCCGTCAGAGCAGCTGTGTTCCCTACTCAACTGCAGGAAAGCCTCAGTCCGGGAGAGGATGCTCAGGCCATGAGCTCACTTGGCAGCAACCAAGTCCAGGCCTGCTCTGTTCTTCCAGGGTGGGTGGGAAAGGTGGGGAGCTGGGTCGGAGACGGTTCTGACTTGATTCTGACTTGATTCCTGGACTAGCTATATGTTTATATGTCAGGTGTCCCCATCTGTCCTGTCCTGGGCTGTGTGGCTCTAGCCATTCTGGTCCTACAGTCTAAGCCTGCAAGTGAAAGGAATGTACCTATGTACACCTAGAATAGAGTGATATGGCAGCTCATTGTGCCTTTTGGGTAGGACCCACCCCAAGCATCCCCAAGGTTACCAACTCATGTCACCAGGGAACTGTCAACCACCCTGATTCCTTCCTCTGTCATTCCAGACATCCCTCAACAGAAATCCCAGGCTCATCTGGCCTTCTAAGGAATGAGGTATCCCCTCACTGCCCTGGTGCCTCACTCCTTGTCTGTCTTGCCTCAAAGTCCCAACTTGAAATACCTCTCTGATACCCCACATCCACCTGTATTCCCTCTCCAGGGTAGAGGAGTCTGTGCAGGGCCCACAAAAGATAGATAGATAGATAGATAGATAGATAGATAGATAGATAGATAGATAGATAAACTCCTGGGTCTATACAGTTGATTTGCTATCTAGTCTGTCTTAGCTAGGGTTACCATGACAAAATGCCACTGAGAAAGTTCACTCCAAATCCTAGAGACCCAAGGCCTAGGTCAGAGTGAGCGGGCTGCTTTTCTCTGATCCCTCCTAGCTCCCGAAGGCTCCTTTTTGCTGTGTTCTCAAGTGTCCTTTACCTTGTGTACCTTCACCCAGAAGGTTAAGTGCCCAGGCTATCTTCCCTTTTGTCCACCTCCCTTTTGTGATTTACTTTCCCAGGCGCAGTTCCCTCACCCATCAGTGTCTCCACCAAACAGCTCCTGGTGCCACATGTTGCAAAACAATCATGCATTCAATCCGTGCTTCCTTGGCCTTCCCAGGCGCAGCACACAGCCTCTATCTCCTCTCCTGTCTTTTCTCCCTCGTTGTTTTCAGAGAATCAGGGTCCCTTTTGCAGGTATGCAATCTCACAAATAAAAATAAAACAGGTCAGGCGGTAGTGGCACATGCTTTTGATCCCAGCACTCCAGTAGATCCCTGTGAATTCAAGGTCAGCCTGGTCCACAGAGCGAGTTCCAGGACAGCCAGGGTACATAGAGAAACCCTGTCTCAAAAAGATAAAAATAAAATAAAACAGACTCAGGAGAAAGTTCGAAGATCATTTCATTGGAGTTTGAGAGTAAGCAGCTGGGACCTTGCAACTCCTGGGAGGGTGGGTAAGACAAAGTCATGGTTTGAGTTACAAGTAAAGCAGGTGTGCTTTACAGAAAAAGTCTGCAAGCAGTTGCATGAATGGATGGTCTTTAGAAAGAGAATGGATGAGGCTAGGCATGGTAGTGTACACCTTTAATCCCAGCACTTGGGAGGAAGAGACAGGTAGATCTCTGTGGGTTCAAGGCCAGTCTGGTCAACAGAGCGAGTTCCAGTACAGCCAGGGCTACACAGAGAAACCCTGCTTCAAATAAAAGCAAACAGAAAAAAAAAAAAAAAAAAATGAGAGAGAAAATAGATAGTCATCAGGCTTAGGAGTTTGGAAAAGAAAAGCTACACCTTATGTGTGTGTGTGTGTGTGTGTGCGCGTAGTGTGTTTGCATATGCTTGCACCCAGGTGTGTGACTATCAGAGGTTGATGTGGGAGTCTTCCTCTATCACTCTCCGCCTTATTTCTTCAGACCAGGCCCTTTACTGAGCCTGCAGCTCATTGTTTCATTTAGAATGGCTGGCCAGCAAGCTGCAGGAATAACCCACCTGTTCCGGCTCCCCCAACCCCACAACTCGGTTTACAGACATAGGCCACTGTGCCCTGCTTCTATGTAGGTGCTGAAGATCCCCAACTTAAGTCCTTACGTTTACACAGCAATCATTTATCCACTGAGCCATCTCCCCAGCCCCAAAAGTTAAACGTAAAAAACAAAAACAAAAAATGTAGCCAGGCAGTGATGGTGCAAGCCTTTAATCCCAGCACTCAGGAGGCAGAGGCATTTATATCGCTTGAGTCTGGTCTACTGAGTGAGTTCCAGAACAGCCAGGGCTACACAGAGAAACTCTGTCTCTAAAAACGAAAACAAAATGGTTTTATTTTTAATTATGTGTATGTGTGCATCAGTGAAGGTGCCCACAGAAGCCAAAGGTGTCACATTGCCCTTGGAGCTGGAGTTACAGGCAGCTGTGCGCTGTCATGTGGGGGTTGGGAACCTGGGTTCTCTGCGAAAGCAGTATGCATTTTTAACCACTGAGCCATCTCTCCAGACCTAGATTGACTGTTTTAGGCAGGCAGGCTTAGAAGTGAGGATCTGTGGCCAGCAAGGTGGCTCAGCAGGTAAGGTGCCTGTTGCCAAGCCTGATAGCCTACGTTCTATCCTCAGGTCCCACATGGTGGAAGGAGAAAACTGACTTCAGTTGAAGCTGTCTTCTGATTTCCACATGCATGCACACACTATAAATAAAAGAATAAAAGCTTAAAACAATTCTGTAAACAATTCTATCACAGAAGGGCTTCTGGGGTATATTTGCATTAAGAGATAGTCATCCCATTTTTCTTCAGGAAGATCACCTTTCCTGAGGGATGGTCTCCTGTCCCATGATTGACAGCCTCATTTGGATTGACTCTTTTTTTTTTTTTTTTTTTTTTTTTTGGTTTTTTCGAGACAGGGTTTCTCTGTGTAGCTTTGCGCCTTTCCTGGAACTCACTTGATAGCCCAGGGTGGCCTCGAACTCACAGAGACCCACCTGGCTCTGCCTCCCGAGTGCTGGGATTAAAGGCGTGCACCACCACCGCCCGGCTTGGATTGACTCTTAAGGGAGGGATCAATAGTATGTTTGGAGGGCAATTTAGACTGCTATGGGTGTTTTGGAGAGAAGGTAGAGGGAGAAGGTCTCATACTGCCCAGGATGGCCTCATATTGACTGTGTAGCTAAGGAAGACCTTAAACATCTTGTCCTGATGCTGCCACCGCCCCACTCACCCCCGTTAGAGTGAATTCTGAGGTCCAGTGGGTGCCTCCTGGGATTTCCAGGTTCTTGTGTCCTAGAACAAGAAAGTGGATGGGGACATAAGGATCGTGGAAGAAGAAGAAGAAGAAATGGTTCATCAGTAAAGCACCGGGAAGAAGTGGGCTAGAGCGGGGGAGGGAAGGGAGGAGGTCAGCAACTCAGTGGTGCCTGCACCCCACAGGCTGGAACCTCCATGGTATCCTTGTAAGGTATGCTTTTTGCACGCGAGATACAGGTTGGCCTTGATGAGAAATGTTTCCAGTCTGGTGTCTTAATGTGGATATTTTCACTTTGCTCTTTGCCCTATTTTCTGTCATAACCATCCCCTGGGAGCCATGGTTCTAGAAGTCTTTTGGGCAGGCTGAAGGATAATGATCGATATACATAATTTTAAAAATTGTATGTACATGAATGTTTTGTCTGTGTATGTGTATGTGCATTTCTGTGCCAACAGAGGCCAGAAGAGGGTATCAGGTTGCCTGGAACTGGAGTTACAAATGGTTGTGAGCACCCATATGGTTCTAGAAAGCAAAGCCAGGTCCTCTGCTCGAACAAGTGTTTCTAATTGTTGAATCGTCCCTCCAGCCTGTTTTCTATAGGTCCTACATGCTGATGAGGGGTACAGTCCCTGCCTAGGAGGGACCCTGAGACTCCCAGTTACAGGGAAGCTTTGCATCCCGATAGTAGAAATTAGCTGAAGTCCCTGTATCACAAGAGTTTAGCCTGGAACTTGTATACTAGAAAACGCAAATTTTATAAGAAGGTTAAGAATACCAGGTCTAAACAAAAAATAACACAATTGCTGGGCAGCAGTGGCACACGCCTTTAATCCCAGCACTCAGGAAGCAGAAACAAGCGGATCACTATGAGTTCAAGGCCAGCCTGGTCTACAGAGTGAGTTCCAGGACAGGCACCAAAACTACACAGAGAAACCCTGTCTCAAAAAACCAAATAAATAAACAAACGAACAAACAAATCAATAACACAATTATGCCAACCCCAGAAAAGACAAGAGCCCAGGAAAGCAAAACAAAACAAAACAAAATAAAACCTGATATTCCTTTATTTTGTTTTGTTTTGTTTTTGGTAGAGTACATATTTTTTTCTTTTTTTTTTTTTAATTAACTTTTTTTCCTTTATTTTACAAACCGACCACAGTTTCCTCTCCCTCCTCTACTCCCCCCCCCCCCATCTATCCCCTTCCCCTAAGTTTTTAAGGGCAGCCATCACTGGAGTAGAAGGCCTCTCCTCCCTGTAGAGTGGGACATCCATCCCTTCTAGTGAGGTCCCCTTTGCAGAAGGGGACCCTGTCCCTCTGAGGGCAGCTGTTTGTCAGTGCCCTAGTTTCTCACAGCTGTGGAAAGAACTTGCCCCTTTAGAATCCTTCCTTTGGCCTGGAGTTTCTGAGGTGGTAGGTTATTAACTGCCTGAGAAATTCATTCTTTCCCAGTGCTCAGTGTAACAGCTGGGCTTGTTCTTGATCTACAAGTAGTTTCCTCTAGGCCTTTGGACCTTTCTATGTCAACATCCCAAAAAACAAATCTACACGTGAACTTGGAGTGTCTAGGGCCTGATGACTCCTGCACTTCTTCCAACTGTCTGCAGCAGACTGGCTGGAGAAATAAGCATCTAGCAACTATCTGACCTTAGGAAGCATTTCAATACCGCTGATTACAGTGAACATAATCATGTGTGTACTGTCTAAGTTGGCTCCCATACATCTCATGACTCATTTCCACCTTCTACAATATGTTTTCCCTTTTTCATATTTCCATTTTATTTTATGTGTATGGGCATCTGCCTGCATGTGTGTCTGTGCACCACATGTGTGCCTGGTACCTGTGGAGGCCAGAAGAGGGTGTCGGATCCCCTTGAACTGGAGTTACAGATAGTTTGAGCTGCCATATGGGTGCAGAGAATCAAACCCAGGTCCTCTGGAAGAACAGTCAGTGCTCTTAACTGCTGAGCCATCTCACCAGCCCAGTATACTTCCATTTTAGAACAATATTAGAGAACAAGACTGACATTTAAAATCTTTTTTCATCTTAAAAGATTTTCCTTAACCTTCTTTACCAAATCCATATTTTGTGCCAATAACTTTGTTTTTCTTTTAGACAAGGTCTCAGTATATTGCCCTGCCTGGCTTGGAACTATCTGTGTAGACCAGGCTAGCCTCAAACAGAGATCTGCCTGCCTCTGCCTCCTGATTGCTGGAATTAATGGCCTACGCTACCATGCTTGGCTTGCCAATAATTTTTTTTATTTTTTGAGACAGGGTCTCTGTACATACCCCTAGCTGTCCTGGAGCTCATTATGTAGACTAGGCTGGCCTCAAAATCACAGATCTACCTGCCTTTGCTTCTCAAGTGCTGGGATTAAAGGTGGCCAATAATTTTTATGTCTCTTCATTTATTTAATAGTTCCCTTTTTTTCTTTTTGTTATTGAAAATAATTTTTTTCATGCAGTATATTCTGGTCAGTTTCCCTTCCCCTCCCACCTTTCCACTCAGCCAGATCCACACCTTCTTCCTCTTCAGAAAACAAACAGGCAAAATTAAAAAAATAAAAAATAAAGAAGAGCACAAGAAACACACACAAAGACACAGGAAAACACAAGCAAAATACTAGTAAGATTTAAAAAAAATACCCAGACAAAGCAAAATGAAACAAAATCTCTCCAAAAATACTATTGAGTTCATTTTATGTTCCCGTCTACCGATAGGATGTTTCCTATACCGATGCTTCAGATCATCTACAAATGGTTCGTACACCCAGTGAGACTCCACTGGAGAAAAGCAATGCTTCCTTTGCAAGAGATTGTCAGTTGCAAATAGCTTCCTGGTTAGGGGTGGGAGCTCGTGTCCACTTTCCCCTCAGGGCTGGGACCTCGTCTGGCTTGGGTCTGTGTGTGCTGCCACAGTCTCTGTGAGTTCATATGTGCATCACTCCTGCTGTCTCCTCCGGAAGCCACTGTTTCCTTGGTGTCTTCCATCTCTGCTCTTAGAATCTTTGCGCTTCCTCTTCCACCGAGTTACTTAATGGTTTCTTTTTATCTTATCTTTAGAAAAAAATTATTTTCTTAACACTGTAACTGTCTTCAGAAGAAAACACTGGAAGCTTAGCCAGGGCAGACCTAAAGTGGACACTTACTCAGCACTTAAGAGAAACTGCAGGAGAGGGAACAGCCAGGACAGCCTTAATTTGGGGTTTTTGTTTGTTTGTTTTGTTTTGTTTTTGAGACAGGGTCTTTCTATGTAGCCCTCACTGTCCTGGACCAAGCTAGTTTCCAACTCACAGAGATTTCCCTGCCTCTGCTTCCCAAGCGCTGAGTGCTGGGATTTAAAGCAAGTGCCACCATGCCTGACCTTGTGTTTGTTTGTTTGTTTGTTTTGGCCTTGATTAGCCTGTTATTTTGGCCTTGATTATTCTGATCCTCGAGGATGTCCCCCAGTAGGGAAAGAAACAGAAAGCAAGCTTGCTAAGATGATACACACACACACACACACACACACACACACACACACACACAGAGTGATACATGATAAGAAGCAGAGGAGGAGGCTGGGAAAATGACTAAGCAGTGTAGAACACTAGAATGCTTGTTACTTTTACAGAAGACGCAGGTTCAATTCGCAGAAGGCCCATGGTGGCTCACTACCATCCGTAACTTTAATTCCAGAAGATCTGATGCCCTCTTCTGGCCTCCCAGGCATGCACATGGTATGCTGTCACACCTACAGGCAAAACATTCATACATAGAAAATGAATCTTTATTATTTTTTTAACATAACACTAATTGAGAGCTGGTATCGCTTATAACTTCATTAGGAAGTGGGTACTAGGTTTTTGTTTTGTTTTGTTTCTAATTTAATTATTTTTTTATGTGCATTGGGTTTTTGCCTGCATGTATACCTGTGTGAGGGCATCAGATCCCCTGGAACTGGAGTTATAGACAGATGTGAACTGCCATGTGGGTGCTGGGAATTGAACCTGGGTCCTCCAGGGGAGCAGTCAGTGGTGCTCTTAACTGCTGAGCCATCTCTCCAGCCCCATAAAATGAATCTTTAAAAAAAAAAAAAAAAAGATGCAGAGGAAAAGAGAGAATCAGTTTGGATCAAGTAACACTACTGCCCCTCCCACAGCTCCAACCACACACACCATGCACATGTCGGATAGGATGCGATGCCCTCTTCGGTCACCCCAGAATGAAAGTTTTTAAAAATTAGGAACAGGCTGGAGAGATGGTTCAGCAGTAAAGAGCACTGGCTGCTCTTCCAGAGGACCTGAGTTCAATTCCCCAAACCCACATGGCAGCTCTCAACCATCTGTAACTCTAGTTCCAGGGGATCCAATGCACTCTTCTGACCTCTACAGTCACCAGACACACACATGGTATACATACACACATGTAGGCAAAACACCCACACATATAAAATTAAATTAAATAAGTAAATCTTTAAAAATAAAACTAAAAAGCCTTGTGTGAGGATCAGAGCTCAGGGCTACAAAGGGAATTTGAAGTCTAGGCTAGAAAGCATGTCTCAGAAATAAGCAAATATTTAATCTTAGCACTCCGGAGCCAGAGGCAGGAGGATCTCAGTGAGTTCAAGGCCAGCCTGGTCTACACAGAGAGTGCCAGGTTAGCCAGAATTACATAGAGAGACCCACCACCATGCCCGGCACTAGTCATGTTTTATCAGGGAGAAATAGCTTTCCCCCGATGGGCCTCAACAAAGCCTGGCTATCCGACCTTTCTCTCTTCCATATGGTACTTTAAATCTTAAGAAGGCGAGTTGTGAGTCCCTCCCTCCTTTCACGTAGCATTTTAAGTTCTAAGAAGGTCAATGGTGACATTGCAAACCCTCTAAAACTTACTGTTATTAGGGAAATAGGACACAGGGTTCAAAATTGGTGTGTGTGTGTGTGTGTGTGTGTGTGTGTGTGTGTGTGTGTCCATTCTCACAGTCCCCAAGGCTGCTGAGCCTAACTAGCTACCTGACACTCACCTTCCTCCTCCTCCTCCTCCTCCTCCTCCTCCTCCTCCTCCTCCTCCTCCTCCAGACTTTGTGAATCCCTGTGGATCAGATCCAGGGCAGGAATGAGCCTCCTGGCTGCACATTACCAATAGCACAGGTCTTCAGGTGGTAAGGACACCACCAAGAGGCTCCTCCTGCCTTTTAAACTATCCAGCATCTGTTAGGTCCCACTTCTCCCTGGTGACAGAAGCCGGGCATAGCCTGTCACTCCCGTTCTACAGAAAAGGAAGCCACAGCCCAGAGAGGGCAAAGGGCCTTCCTGAGGCTACATAATCAATGGCTGTTTTGGAGAGCTGGGCCATGCTTCATTTTTGTTCCTCAGTGCCCTGCCCCTCCTCGTGACCCGCAGAGACGCTCACCCTGCCCTGCTTTATGAGGCAGCAGCCAGGCTCTCCGTGATGCATTATTCAGCTTCCCAGGGTTGGCCAGCTCCCGTTACACTGGCCACAGCCCTGGACACCTGCTTCTCACTTCCAGTTCCCCTCCAAGGTGATGTAGTGGGTTGTGAGTACCCTATCGTAGCCTCAGGAGACCTGTCTCCACTTTGGGCCCATGCAGGGGGTCTAGGGCAGATGACGTCCCCCTCTGAAGGTTAATGTCCCCCTCTGTTAAGTGACCATTCTCTTTGGAGCTTAGCCAGCTAGGACACAGGAAGGCTTAGCCAGAGTCAGCAAGTTGTTGCCATGGTGACTCTAAAGCCAGGCTGCTGCCCAGCACAGGCCTCCCAGTCTACCCCCACTAGAAAACAACACCCAAGCACTTTCCACCACCTCTCAAAGGTGAAACCCAAGGCTAGTCTAGAGGATGAATTATGGATCCTGCCTCTCCACGCCACCCAGCTAGTCCCAGCTGCTCAGACACTGAGGAGACTTAGGTCTAGTCACAAGCGAGAAGACCTAGCTGGTCTCCAAGCAGTGCCTCCAAGGCCCTGAACCTGTGACACCAACCCCAGGCCCATCAGGCACAGAGGCCACCATGGCGAAAGAGGAAGATGAAGAGAAGAAAGCTAAGAAAGGAAAGAAGGGCAAGAAGGCCCCGGAGCCGGAGAAACCCAAACGCAGCCTGAAGGGCACCTCTCGGCTGTTCATGGGCTTCCGAGACCGCACGCCCAAGATCTCCAAGAAGGGTCAGTTCCGGAGCGCATCGGCCTTCTTCTGGGGCCTCCACACTGGCCCGCAGAAGACCAAACGCAAGAAGAAGGCCCGTACTGTACTCAAGTCTACATCCAAGCTCATGACGCAGATGCGTGTGGGCAAAAAGAAGCGGGCGATGAAGGGAAAGAAGCCCTCGTTCATGGTGATCCGCTTCCCGGGACGGCGTGGCTACGGCCGCCTGAGGCCTCGTGCCCAGTCGCTTAGCAAGGCATCCACAGCTATTAACTGGCTGACCAAGAAGTTCCTCCTCAAGAAGGCAGAGGAGTCAGGCAGTGAGCAGGCCACGGTGGATGCCTGGCTCCAGCGCTCAAGCTCCCGAGTGGGCTCGCGTAAGCTGCCCTTCCCGTCCGGCGCTGAGATCCTGCGGCATGGAGGCCGGCTCCGCAGGTTCCCCCGCAGCCACAGCATCTACTCATCTGGGGAGCCCGTGGGCTTCCTGCCCTTTGAGGACGAAGCCCCATTCCGCCATGCAGGCTCCCGCAAGTCATTGTATGGGCTCGAGGGCTTCCAGGACCTGGGTGAATACTATGACTACCACCGTGAAGGCGACGACTACTATGACCAGCAGTCGCTACACCATTACGAGGAGCAGGAGCCCTACTTGTCTGGGTTTGGTGCATACAGCCCAGCCTGGCCACCCTATGACGACTACGGGTATCCATCCGGAGACCCGTACAACTACTACCATCCTGACTACTATGGTGACACCCTCTACCCCGGCTATGGATATGGCTATGGCTACGATGATTTTGAGCCCCCATATGCGCCCCCATCAGGGTATTCATCTCCTTACAGCTACCACAACAGCTTTGAGGATGAGGCCTACCCATACAGCTACTACCTGGATCCCTATGCACCTCACCACATGCTGTATCCACCCTATGACTTTCCATATGACACTCCCTATGACATACCCTACTTCGATCCCTACGGCGTTCCCTATACTGAAGGCATCTATGGTGGTGGAGCTGAGGCCATCTACCCCCCTGGGGTGCCCTATGTATATCCAGAAGAGCCAGCTTTTATGTACCCCTGGGTGCCACCACCCATATTGTCGCCCCACAACCCATATGCCTACCCTATGGATGACATTGCAGAGCTGGAGGAGCCTGAAGAAGTGGGCGGAGAACGGCAGAGCACCTCCTTCCGCCTTCCCAGTGCCGCCTTCTTTGAGCAGCAAGGCATGGACAAGCCAGCCAGATCCAAGCTGTCCCTCATCCGGAAGTTCCGCCTCTTCCCGCGGCCTCAGGTGAAGCTGTTTGGGAAGGAGAAGCTAGAGGTGCCCCTGCCACCCTCTCTAGACATCCCTTTACCTTTAGGGGATGCAGAGGGAGAGGATGAAGAGGAGGAGATGCCTCCAGTGCCCACGATGCCCTACACCCACCCTTACTGGAGCTTCCTCTCACCACGCCAGCGAAACCTGCAACGGGCCCTGTCAGCCTTCCGTGCCCGCCAAGGCCTAGGCTTTGGCCCTGAGTTTGGCCACCCAACACCACGCCCAGCCACCTCACTGGCACGGTTCCTCAAAAAGACCCTGTCAGAAAAGAAGCCCATCCCGCGGCTCAGGGGCAGCCACAAGGCCCGAGGGGGACGGCCCGCAGTCAGGGAAGCAGCCTACAAACGCTTTGGCTACAAGCTGGCCGGCATGGACCCTGATCGGCCCAACACACCCATTGTGCTGAGACGCAGTCAGCCACAGGCTCGAAACAACAACAACTCCCACGGCCCACCCTCACCCAGGCCCACGCCACGGACCCTCACCCACTGGAGTGCACTCATCTCCCCTCCAGGGCCTGGGCCATCTCCCAGCCCTGGCCCACCGCCAGCTCCGCCCTTCTCTCCAACCCTTTCCAGGCCTCCGCGGCTAGCTTCCCCCTACAGCTCACCCTATGGCTCCCTCCGCCAGCATCCACCACCCTGGGCTGCCCCAGCTCATGTGCCCTTTACACCCCAAGCAAATTGGTGGGGCTTTGCTGAGCCCCCTCCTCTGAGCCCAGAGGTTACCCCTGACCTTCTGGCTTTTCCTGTACCCCGGCCCTCTTTCAGAGCTTCTCGAAGCCGAGGGGCAGCTTTTGGCTTCCCCAGGGCTTCTCTGATAGGGTCAAGGAGAAGGCCCAATCTGCCCTCACCCCAGCCCTCTTTGAGGAGCCTGCCAGGGCAAGGCTACCACTCACCTTTGGGGCCATTGTCCCCTCAGCTATCCCTCCGAAGGGGCCCCTTCCAGCCACCCTTCCCACCCCCTCCAAGAAGGCCTCAGTCACTTCGGGAGACCTTCTCTCTGCATCGAGCCTCTGGACGCCTGCGCCCACCCCGCTCACCAGTGCTAGGTCCTCGCCGACCACCTTCACCACCCCCACTCCTGACCCATGGTCCCCGGCACCGGTCCCTCAACCTGCCCTCACGCCTTCCACGGACCTGGCGGCGCCTCAGCGAGCCACCTACTCGGGCTGTGAAGCCATGGGTACATAGGCCCTACCACCCACCACCCAGTGCTGGACCCTGGGCCACAGGGTCTTTGGAGCACCAAGAGAACCAGCATGAACCAGAAGACTCAGAGACGCCTTGGACAGTGCCCCCATTGGCCCCCAGCTGGGATGTGGACATGCCTTCAACACAGCGCCCACCTTCTCCATGGCCAGAAAGTGCAGGCAGCCTTAGAGGCTTCTCCAGGACTTCTCCTGTGCCTGAAAACCCCTTGCATGAGCACATGAGCCCTGTGCATGAACCACAGCCTGAGGACCAAGCCTCCAATCTAACTGGTATCTTCCTGAGCCAACACCATGACCCAGGGCCTGGGCAACTCACTGAGTCAGCCAGCCCAAGCTTGGAGAATCCTGAAGAAGCAGTCACCCCAGGGGACCCTCAGCCACCAGCTGAGCCTGAGACCCTGAACCCAACACCTCCCAACAAAAATATTTGCTCAGAGAGGAAGGATTTACAACTCAGCCTCTCATACCCACTGGACCCACATAAGCAGGCAAGGGCTACATGGCCACTATGGCGCCGCTGGAAGACATTGTCCAGAACCCCAGCTCCCTTGGCCCCCACCAGAGCCCCAGGACCCTTGTTCAAGGCAGGGGAGAAACCCCAGGCTGAGCCTGGGCGGTTTGCGGTCGTCTTGCCTCAAGTACGAGGGCTGAGCTCCTTCCAGCGAAAAGGGTCTGCTCCCCTGCAGCCTCCAGAGCATCCAGACCAAGACCCAGAGCATGGCCCAGCACCTAAAGCCTGTAGTCTACGCTGGTCCCGCCTCTGGCCACCAACAGATGCTCACTGTCCCTGGCCACGAGTACAAACCCACTCCTTTCAATCCTACCTCCGGGGCCGTAGAAGTGACTGCCTGTCTCAAAGGGGCCCCTGGAAAAAGCCTGGCCCCCAAAGCTGGCAGAACAAGGTATGGGGGCACGAGTCAGAGGGTGGGATTGGGAGTTCTGGCCTAAGACCCAGAACGGGAGGTGGCCTGAGGAGGCACGGGCAGCCTCGGCAAGTGGTTGTCTACATGGACCTCTGTCTCCCTTCTGAAGGTGAGGAGAACTGCCTGGACCTTGCAGGGCATCTGGGGGTTGCACAAAGGAGTGTCCAGCATAGGCAGGCCCTGGATTAAAGGACTAGATGAAGGTAGAGGTACAGGATCCTACTTTCTGACTGTCTCATGGCAGAGTAGGGAAACTGAGTCCCAGAAGCCAGGAGTCTGTGGGGTATAGGCAGGCAGTCTGTCTCAGGGAGCCCAAGTCCATGACTGGCATCGGCATACATGGGGGAAGGTGATCTGGATGCTGGGTGGCCCTTGGAGGAGGTAGATGATCACTCTAGCCTCCCTGGGGACACCCAGAAGGGGTGGGGCAAGCAGTGACAGGCGGTACTTCATCTCTGCAGACCGTGCCCACAGAGCAGGCAACAAGCTGGCCTAGCAATGGCAACCGGGGCAGCCTGGCTGCTAGGGGGACCCTGGCCCCGGCGACGGGTGCCCCGGGCTGTGTGGGCCGCAGCATTGCGGGAGCGGGGCACAGGGTGCCCAGGGGTGAGGGGCAAGGATGCCTGGGCCCTCCTCACTCTGGAATACGTGAGTGGCTGAATTATTCAGGGTCTGTGGCCGCTGGCAAGCACGTGAGCAGATGGGTGGGCTGGAGGCCAGGGCAGGAAGGGTTGATACTTGCTGCGCCCTACTTAACAACAGCGTGAGGCAAGCCGCGGGCAGGCCCTCTTGTATCCTCTTTCCTTGCCTAGGGAGGGTGCAGCTGGGATGGGAAAGGCCAAGGCTGCCTATGTGTATGCTCGCAGTGACCCAGAGCCTTGCAGGTCCGTGTGCCTGAATGTGGATGAGGCACACGGGATGAGCAAGGAGAGCAGGTGTGTGCCAAGTCTGAGCAGACATGGCATCCATGGAGATGTGGCCTACCCTTTGAGTGGGCACATACATGTGTACATAGAAATGGACACTGGGGAGATCCTTCAGCCCCAAGCTGGCATCAGGACTCCTACTCTCAAGATCCTCAAGGTGGGAGGACCGTAGCCGCCGCCCACAGGTACATTCCAAGTGGATGCTGAGAATACCTATATGAGTATGTGCCCCTAGTCGAGCACATGGGTGTGCACATAGCCACAGCGTACGGAAAGACCACAGATATGCATGGGAGCTGTGAGAACTGCAGTGCCACTCCAGTAGGTCCATGTGCAGGATTTACACACTTCCCCTGGGCAGGAGGTGGTTCCATGCCGGGACAACCTCCATCATTGTCTTCCCAGAGGCCTCATGCGCCATGACACAGGTCATCAAGCTGTCCCACAAGCCAACACACGGGATCTGTGGGGAGCAGGGTAGGGACACGGAGAGGACAGAGGTGGGGGAGGGGACAGACACTTGTGTACATGGTTGTGAATGTATCTGCGTGTGCTCGCTCCCTGAGCAGGACACTTGTGACGCATAGGCATGCTCCCCCAAGATACTTTACACACAGACTCACGTCCCTGTGTGTGACGGTTGTACACAGTCTTCATGGGCCACTGCACTCTGAGACAAAGAGGCTGGAAGACCCCCCAGGATCTAACCCTAAAGTTCCTCTAGGACCATGGGAGCAGCTGCCTGGTGTGTGCAAGCCAGGGTCTGCCCAGGCCTCCAGCGTGCCCCTCTTTCTCACAGATGCACTCCATACGCAACCTGCCTTCTGTGTGGTCCCGTGAGCAGCACAGGGAAGATGGTGTAGAGGACATGACGCAGCTTCAGTAAGTGGGTGGGGTAGGGGGATGTCCTAGTGGGATTCCTGAACTCCCAACCCCGATGGACACATCTAGAGCCTCAGTTTCCCCATTGGCAAATAGTGTCATGAAGTGTCGCAAAAGCCAAGTGTGTGCGCATCAAAGCTTTGTGAGTTAGACAGTCCTTGGTTCAGATCCCAGCCTTACCATTTACCAGCTGTGCAGCCATGGACCTATCATTTCTCTGCTCTGTGCCTCAACTTCTCATCCACAAGGGAGGTATGATGGGCAGCTGCTGTGAAATGATGACAGATGTCGTAAAGCCCTAAAGCTCTCCCACCATAGTAATTCAGCCTCAGGTCTTCTGCCTCAGTGCCCACCAGGGTCCCACAAAGTGGGTATGAGGTTTGCTACCCCATTGAGTAGATGAAGAAACTGAGGCATAAGAAGATGAACGATCTTGCCCAAGACTCATAGCTGGTCAGTGGCAGACACACCTGACCATGACACCATGCCAAGTAGGGTGGAGCCTGTGCCAGAACTGGAGACCCTCACAGTACCTCATGTCCTTCCAGAGACCTCCAAGAGACTACTGTGCTATCCAACCTAAAGACCAGATTTGAACGAAACCTCATCTATGTAAGTCTGGGGCTTGCCAGTCCAAGGACCTTCTTGGATTCTAGACTAGAGGTGGCCAGAAGGGTGAAAGGGAACCTGTGACCTCAGAGCTAAGGGACAGAGGGCCTGAGGCCTGGAGCCACTTCTGAAAGACATGTATACCTGTAAAGGCTTTGATGACTTCAAGGCACATGTGCTACTGCTTCTCTGTTCTAGACAGTGGAGGTTGACCTTGGCATGGAGCAGACATGCCTGCAGCCTGGGCCTGACCATGAATAAATGAGGTGGGCGGGAGATTACATGCCATCTTGGCCTGATTAAGGCCAAAGAGCCTGGTTCTGTTCACATTCACAACTTCAGCCTGTGCAGAGCCTAGGACTCATTAAAGCACAGGCCCTCTTGAGCTGTAGAGGGTTAGACAGTAGAGTGAGGCCAGAGAGGCACACACATGTCCCATTGGAAAGGGACTCCTTGCTCCAAAGCAGGAAGAGGGAGCCATAGATGCCCATGGCAACCATGACGCTAAAGTCCCCGTCTATCAGCAGACCTATATCGGCAGCATTCTGGTGTCGGTGAACCCATACCAAATGTTTTCCATCTACGGGCCAGAGCAGGTGCAGCAGTACAGCGGGCGTGCCCTAGGAGAGAATCCCCCGTGAGTATCTGTGGGATGCAGAGGAGTTGCCCTAGGGTGCCCTAGGTCCATCTCTGAGCTTGGGGAGCCCCTGGATGCCTTTCAGCCATCAGTTGGGGATGAATGGGAGTAGGCAACCCACAACTCAGTGCAGTCTCTCCCCAGGCTTGGCCCAGTCTCCTCTAGAGGCCACTGTAGCTCTGACTGGGGGTGAGAGGTGGGTAGCACTGGCTGCTTGGCTGAACAGAGATAGATACCCCTCCCCCTAACCCCTGGCAGTCTTGGGACTGTGGGAACTGACTGTCAGAGACAGTGATGCCTAGTGCCCTGTCTCACCAGGCACCTCTTTGCAATTGCTAATCTCGCCTACGCCAAAATGCTTGATGCCAAACAAAACCAGTGTGTCATCATCAGGTGAGCCAAGCTGCGCTCAGGTCGCTTTGCATCCAGACATCTAGATGGTGAGATGCGAGCCTACTATGAGCGCCCAGGAAGGGCACTGGGTCCCTCTGGGCCACCCCATGGCTTATGGGTTGGAGTGGATGTGGAGAGGCAGAGAAAAGCTGACGCTCTGGCCCTGTGTTCGGCCAGTGGGGAGAGTGGTTCTGGAAAAACTGAGGCCACGAAGCTGATTCTCCGCTGCCTGGCTGCCATGAACCAGAGAAGAGACGTCATGCAGCAGGTAAGAACTACTACCAAGCCAGCATGTGGTTGCCCTGTCTGCTTCGGATCGCCAGCCCACCCTTGCTGAGTACACCCCCAAGAGACCAGGCTCTTGACTGTGCCTTTGGATGGAGGGAGACTGAATTCCAGATAGGCCAGCGGGGTGGCTCAATGCAAGGCTTCTCTGTCTTCCATCTTCCCCAGGGAAGTGCCAAGGGACAGACAGGTAAGCCATTCTTACTTTCTAGTGTCTCCAGCATGACCATGTCCTTCTGGTTATGGCACAGGACCACCATAGTCTCATACCCAGATGCTGAACAAGTTCAAGTGTGGCCATAGCATGAGGCAGAGGCAGCAGCAGACTTCAGGTTTGCTGATCAGACATGAGAACACTAAATCCTGCAACCCGACAGCACTCTTGGAAGCTCATCCATTCCCTCAGTAAAGGTTTACTGAGGCCTTACTGTGTTCCGGACTCGGCAAGGAACAGAGCATCTCATGACAATGTTTACAACTGTGTGGGAGTTACATTCCAGGGCAGGGGGTGGAGAAGAAGAAAATCTAAGTAACTGTCAAGTAAATTATGTATACTGGAAAGAGTAGTATTAGTGTATGTGGAGGAGAAAAAAGGAGGGTGGAGGAAAGAGAGAGAATGGGGAGCAACTTTATAAGCACAATGCAGAGATGAGGCCCTGAGCAGACCTGAGAAGAGGGAGGAGGCCAAGGACAGATCTTGTGCAAAGGTGCAAGCAGGTTTAGGGTGCCCACAGGACATCAGAATGGCAATGTGGAGTCTGGATCAGAAAGGCCAGGGGCTCAGGTGCCAGTGTCTGTGGCACTCGGTGTACAAGGATGCATTCAGGTGCAGGGCAAAGCCAGTCAGGGACGTGCCACAGTGTGATCCAGTCACAGTGTGAAGAGGGCTAAACCAAGAGTGACCACAGGCAGCGTGGATGAAGAGGAACTGCGGAGAAGAGATGCCCATCAGGTGTCCACTCAGATGATGGGAATCCAGGGCTCAGTGTCCAGAACCATGGCCTCTCAAAATTCCCAGCTGGCAAATGGCTATAATGCTACAGCTGGTGGCCATCTTGGCAGGACCTCTTGGGGGTTGACTCATGCCCTCTCTGCTCTAGGC